>NC_136486.1:156517162-156564662 GCF_053919585.1 Euprymna scolopes | reverse complement strand
GCCCATAGTAAAATTAAAACCTCATTTTCTCTCCTCTGTTATACTTAAAAAGAACGGGTAGTGAACGTGCATTGAATGATTAAAAAAGATATATCATTTTAATATAAAATGTGGCACATAACAATTTCCTTGGCATTGTGTGACTAACATCTACACACTAATTACTTCTCACATGAACATTTTTATAGTGACTGTTCTACATTCAGAAAAGCAGGCAATCTTTAGATCTGCAAAGAAAAAGGGGCACCTCAAACTGAAACACAGCAAGGTGTCGCCGGATAAAACTTATACCCCCATATATATACATATATATATATATGCATATATATATATATGCATATATATATATTAATTAATTATATATATGCATATATATATTAATTAAATTGTAATCTACATATATATATGCATATATATATATGTAATTATATATATGCATATATATATATATATAATTATATATATGCATATATATATTAATTAAATTGTAATCTACATATATATATGTATATATATATATATATATATATATATATATATATATATATATATATATATATATATATGTAGATTACAATTTAATTTACCAAAATGATCCAAGATTGTAAAAATAAAGTATATTATTAATATTAAAGATATAATTATTGGGAAGGGTTTCTAGTATATGTAAAATATATTATAAATAATCCTAGCATTTAAAGTAAGGCATATGTATCTGGAAAATATTAAACGGTATGTATTTAATTTATAAGTAAATTAATATGAGTTAAAGAAAGAAATAAAATAGAATAAAATTATAAATCTGAAGTTGGTTTAAATATAATATTATGATAATATATTTCTAATAAAACTTTAAAATTAAATACCAAGACACACACATATATGTATATATATATATATACACATATATATACACACATGCACATATACACACATACATATGTATATATATAATTATTTACCTTTTGATTCTTCGCCTTTTGAAATCAATAATCAACAACGAATCATTCACAGTGATGTTAATTGTAGCTTTTCAACTTATAAAATGTTAAGTTTTGAAAAGAACGCTAATGGAATATTTTATATCGGTTAGAATACGTTCGATCGAAAACGCGTAATTCAAAATTAAAAAAAAAAACATAGGGGGAGATAATCTCATTTATTTTATTAAAACAATACAAGGGAGATAATTAGTAGTAACTTTATTTATTAGGAATAATAAATTAAGCAAACAATATATTATAATCTATTTTGAAATGATTGAATTTAATATTTGATAATTTAGTTATTTACTGAAATTAAAAAAAGTTATCATAGGTTAAGGTTAATAATATATTTTAATAATATATAATAATGGTCGATAAATCAGATCAATTAATAATAACAATAATATTGATGATCAAAAATTATTATTGATAAGCATATCAACTTACAGGGTTATTCAAAAATCAAGAGACTTTATTCAAAAACCAAGAGACTTTATTAAAAAATATAAAGACTTTATTCAAAAATATAAAGACTTTATTCAAAAATATAAAGACTTTATCCAAAAACCAAGAGACTTTATTCAAAAATCAAGAGACTTTATAATTTAATTCATTCAACACCTGTTATTACTTGGTAGATTAGGTCCCACATTTTTCTTATGAGATTTTCAAAAATTTGCACATCCTCCCCATTTAAGTTTTCCAAAACATTACCAACATTAATTTTTAATTCTTCCCTAGTAACAGCACGAGGTCTTATGGCCGAGTATCTAGACTTAACCATACTAAAAAAAAATTCTATAGGGGTAAGGTCGGGGCTGTAGGGGGAAGATATACAACTTCAATCTGGTGAGATTCTAAAAACTCTTTAACAACAATTGTCTTGTGGATTGGGGCGTTATCCATTACTAATACTACATTTCTCCTTATACCACCCTCATTAACAGCCCCGACGAGGAACTCAAGAAACCTCTCCCCATTAAACGATCCATCAATCAGTTTGTAATAGGATAAGCTGAACTGTGAAATAATACAGCAGGCTGATAGGTTTTGTCCTTTAGAAGGGGGCACATAAGTAACTGGGCTTACACCAATTTGCGAATATCCAGAATTTTTGGATGTGTGCAAATTAAAGTCTGTTTCATCCAGAAACAAAACTTCGCGGTTTCGATATCCCACAAAAGTCCTGGCGTATTCTCTCATTTTTTCACGGTGATTATTCGTGTTAACGACAGCTGCCTTCCTCTTCAGCCTTTTTCTTGTTAGCCCCGCTTCCTTCAATAGTCTGCAAACGGAGGTTTGATTCGGGGTAAATCCAATTTTTTCTTCAAACTTTGTTTGAATCCCTTTTTGAGTTAACGAATGATATTCATTAATAATATTTTTAACCTTGTTTACCAAGTCAGGATGCTGTGTTGTAGGTCGCCCTGATTTTCCATAATTCTCAGAATAAGAGGAATCTGGATTTTCTCTTATCTTTGAAACTGCTTTATACACAGTAGACTTGCTCTGTCCTGTCATCTGCATAATTTCCGTTGCAGGTACATTTTGCCCAACAAGCCTTTTTATTAACTCAAAAAGAGATTCATTCATCATTACTCTGGGTTTCTTGTTAGCAGAACCATCCGAGTTCATATTGTTCTCCATACCTTGATTTGATTCTACCATTAAGGGTAAAATTAAAAAATATTTTTTTTTATATCTGAAAAAGTCTTTATATTTTTGAATAAAGTCTCTTGATTTTTGAATAAAGTCTTTATATTTTTAATAAAGTCTTTGGATTTTTGAATAAAGTCTTTTTATTTTTGAATAAAGTCTCTTGATTTTTGAATAAAGTATTTATATTTTTGAATAAAGTCTCTTGATTTTTGAATAAAGTCTCTTGATTTTTGAATAACCCTGTATAGTTTAATTTTAATATTAAATATTAATAAGTAAAAATTTTAATGACTTAAAGTGGTTTATATTTATTAAATTTAAACAAACGTTTATGACTGCATGCGAAAATAAGTTCTTCTTTTGAATTTAAGAAGGCTAGTCTATTTTTTATATCTTCATATTTTCAAATTTTTAGGGTCTCTTTTGTACAAAGTGCACATAATTTTCCCCTGGCTTGTCTGCTTTGTAAGATCCTATTATTTGCCATTTCAAGTTGGAAGAAATATTGTTATCTTTGAGTCGCCAAATATGCTTGGATAGGGTAGATTGGTTTAACAGGGGGTGATTTTTAAAAGTATATTTGGGCGTTGAAATTCTGTAACTGTAGAAGAAAAAATAAATGTCCCCTACAAGGCTCATGTAAAATAAAAAATGTAGTTAGTCTATAGCTGCATAGTATCAAAATCCCCAAATCTTAATGAATTTAATTCAACCATAACTCAACCAACCGATTAAATAAACGAAATTACTAACAACATTATATGTTTTTAATATTTACCTATTTACTGTTGTTTTAAAAGATGAAAAACTCGATTTTTCTAGCAAGCTTGCTAAGTTGTTAGTGGTTTAATTTATAATAAATGCTTACTTAGTAAGAAAAAATAAGTCACCAAGGATGTATCTTCCATTATAAAAGGTGGTGTAGTGTCCGACAAGATACTAAACATTCCTGCGAATAATAATAATAGTTAATAAATAAATTTAACTACCGATGAAACAAAAGTTTACTCACTGGCCGTACTAAATTAAAATAGTTTATCTTAACGAAAATTATACTTAGAATTAATTATAAATTGGATGCAGCGGACAAATTTAGGAAAACCCGTCCATTTTTAATAGCTGGGAAAACTCTTCATTATTAATACATATCGATTGAAAATACATTTTAGGGCGGTTCTTGAAGGGGGTATTGTTTTAAAAAGAAACTAAACTCCCACAATATATATTTTATATATATTTTACTTGTTTACTGTTGTTTTTTAATCATATAAAATCAATATTCAAAAAGTAGTATCGAGTGTTACTTTAGAACGAAAAATCTTCGACATGAGAGTATCACGAATCAGAAATCTCGATAATCGCTCAAAAAGCGAAAATTAAAGAAAATGCGGAAGTCAATACAGCTGTAAAATAGCCCCCTCCAAATAAAATAAACTTGTATATTTTTAAAGTAATGCCCATGATCATTTTTCGGCAAAAATCAAACTATCGGAAGTGTATACATTTGATTATGTAACGCTACCGAATGGAACAGAATCACGGATTTAAGACATGAAAAAACAATATATTTATAAAAATAAATTACTTTATTTTTTACCATACCTTGTGTTACTATGAAACAAACAAAAACAAAACTTTCTTGTATTATTGTTTAATAAACAAATATTACATGAAGTGATGACACTTTATAATGAGACAATCCATACATATTTAACGTCTTTAAAATATTTAAAATCTTAAAAAGTGCAAGGAAATGATAATTACATTTCATTAGTGCATAAGACACATTTGATTGAGTGTAAAAAAATAGTTGTTTTTTTTTTTTATTTATTCTAGTATCTCCCTCTTTAAAGTTTAATATTTATAGTTTTCGTTAAAATAATTGTCCGGGAACTGCACACATTAAATTAGAATTTTACTTTTATAATAAGGATACCCCAATAGTATTTTGTAATTTTTTTTTTCTCGAATATTCCTACGGAGGAACACGTTATTGAACAAATTGAAAAAACGGGTAAATATGAAGATTTTTCCACCTTCGACAAATCCTTTCAAATTATCCTTTTATAGGTTTTGTTTGGTGCTGAAAAAAACACGTTTACAATTCCAGCAAACAATGGTGTTAAATATCCGAATACGTGTTAATTTCAAACATAAGTTTTCGCGCTGGGAATGGGCCTTTCAACCAAAATAACGTTTAACATCCGTCTAACAAGCAGTATCAAAATATTTTAAAATATTCGTTTAAAAAAATAGCGGATACATTGTACATTATAATTCAATGTACAATGAGTACCCACTTTAAGGCTAGATTTTGTTGGGCTGGGTTCGGGCTCAGCGTGCACTGAACAAAATTTCACGTAAACTGCGAACCTACCATTTTTAAAAGTGTTAATTGTAAAGGATTTTTCGAGGGTGGAAAGACTTCTCATATTTATCAAGAAAAAAAAGAAATAATGCAAGGTGAATATTAATTTCATTAACTCATTTTTATTTCGGTCTATTAGTCTCATCTTTATTAGTTTTTGTTTTTCATATTTTATTGATTTGTTTATTCACAACTTTTATGCCAATAATTGACCTTCGTCAGGATAGGACCAATAAAAGACGAAAAACAACAACTAATGAAGATGAGACTAATAGTCCGAAATAAAAATAAATTAATAAAATTAATATATATATAATGCTAATCTCAAAAATGAATTCCAAATAAGGAATAATATATATAAATGCAAGATGAAGTTAATTTGCAATTAAAAGCGTTGAACAACACAAAGTGCAATTTTGGGTAATTATTTTTACATTGGGAAGTAGAAGGGATTTGGTAAATATTCTGCCACGTTAAGGAGGCGAGCGTCTTTTGTAAATATTCTTCCACCTTACGATTGAATAAAAAAAAGCGTAAAACTTGAAGTTAACATAAAACCACTAACTGCAAATAGCGCGGTACTAATAATTCTTAAGTGTTATACCGGTGTTCTTTCAACAGAGGACTTTACACCGATTAGCACTATAAATAGCTCTAGTAATTCCAACATTGGTGAGAGAGGTGCGACTGTATTTCAACGGCAGCCGAGTGTCCAGCAGATATACACGCTGCACTATCTTTGTACGTTATTGTTAATACACTTGTTCCTTAACCGAACCTCGACTTGATTGTTTTTATTTTCACTGTTGTCCACGACACAACAGATTGGCCACAAGGAAACCAAACGACCATCACTGCAGATACTCACCAAAAGTGATTGAAATAAGATTCCTTAAATCATTACGGCAGAACACCTTCGTCATTCCAACAGATATTTGGATACGCAAAGATTTACAGCGAATTAATTACTACAATAGTAATTTGGCGACAAGAAAAAACTTGCTACCGAAATCTACAGCGAAAAACCAAATGTTTTAGAAATGGAAAAATGGTTCATTTTTTTCTTCGCCAGAAGCTCTTTTTTTTCTACGGTAATAATTTCTTATGCAAAGTTCAATGTCCAAAACTAACTAGCACATACCGTGTAAGCTTATCGTTATTTCGATAACCTCTGGGATTTGAAAAAAAATACAAAGGAGGAACAAAGAATAAATGCTGGAGGTGGCACAGTTAACTAAAGCGGACGATAATCAGAACGCATTTACTCAAACAGCGGTGTGGGCCGCTATTGAAAATTTCAATTATAATCCAGAAGACGATGTCACTTTCATCCGGTACTATAAACGATATGAGGATATTTTTATATCGGATTGTGTTACCTGTACGGACGCGAAAAAAGTAAGGTTTTACCTAAGGGAATTGGGAGCAACCGAGCATACAAAGTCTGTTAATTTTATTCTCCCAAAAAGACCAGTGAATTGAGCTTCCAAGAAACAGTTACGCTACTTACTGAACAGTTTTCTGCAAAAACGCATTTTTTCCATAAGCGATATAAATGTATGAATGTTACTAGAAGAGACGAAGACAACAACTTATGCAAGTATAGTGAACAAGCATTGCGACGATTTTAAACTGGATGAATTATCATCAGACAATTTTAAATGTTTAATATTTCTGCAACGGCTGGTCTTAAATAAAGACGCTGAAATCAGGCGGTGTATTTTAAATAAACTCGAACACGAACCAAATGTAAAACTACAAAACTTAGCGGAAGACTGAACAGTTTTATTGCGTGGAAGCAAGACAGTCGCTACATAGAGGGAAGCGGTGTGTCGCATATTAAACAGATCCATCAAAAGCAAAACCGACTTCAAAAAATACTACGAGAAACAACATGGAAAAGATTCACCTGGACCATATTGGATGTGTGAAAATAAACATTGGTCCAATGAGCGTCCCTACAAATTCAAAAAAATTGACAACTGCCACCGGAAAGGGCATAACGCATCGCAGTGTGGAAACACCCTGGTAGAAAGACATCTATTAAACTTGCGAAAATTTAACCTGAGGAACAAAATATCCGAAAATATGTACAGGTCAAAATGTTTAAAAAGGAAGTAAGGTTACAGCTTGATAGTGGGTCTGGCATTTCCATTATGAATGTACAGGCATGAAGGAGGCTTGGGAGACCCACTATGATTAAATCGCATGAAACGGTGAGAAGCATCAGTGGCGTAAAAGTTACTTTCGAAGGAGAATTATTGACGAATATTATTTTCAGAACGAGGCCAAAAAAAGCAAGAATTTTTGTCATGCAAAAATCAAACAACCTCTTTGGAACTGGTCTGTTCCAAAAGTTTAGACGACGGGATCTGCCTTTAAGTTCATTCTATCAAAAGTTTGAGGATTCGAATGTGAAGGCAAAGAAAACACTTAAGAGGGAGTTAAAAGAGACTTTTCCAGACGTATTTGTAGACGGTTGGGAAGGTGTACAAAAGCGGTAGCAAAATTTGACGTAAAAGTAAATGAACAGCTAGTGTTCAGAAAGAAAATTAATGTTCCATACGCCGCTATAGAACAGATAAATGGTGAATTAGAAAGACTAAAAACATGTGTTTCATCGGAAAAATTTATCACAGTGAGTGGGCTGCACCAACGGTTTACATCAAAAAGAAGAGTAAGGAGCTTCGAGTTTGAGCCAACTTCGCGATGGGCTTAAACAGGGCATTACAAGATCACCAGTATGCTCTGCCGAACCATGAAGAGATACTTGCGAAACTGAGTGGAGGGAAATTTTTTTTTCTAAAATCGACCTCTGTGACGCGTACTTACAAGTTCCAGTCGATGAAAGTGTTCAAAACTGCTATGTAATAATACCTATAATGGATTGTACAAGTTTAACAGACTTCCTTTTGGGGCCAAATCGCTCCTATGGATTTTCAGCGAATTAGGGGCATTATGTTAAATGAGTTGGATTTCACAGTAGGTACCTGGACGATGTGTTAATAAAAAGCGCTAGCAAAGAACACAAAATTTATATAAATCAAGTATTCAAAAGGGTCCAGAATTATAGATTTTAAGTAAAACAAGACAAATGTACATTTTTATGGAGAAAGTAAAATACTTGGGGCAAATCATCGATAAACATGGAAGAAGGCTGGATCCAAATAGATCGAACAATAAAGAATATGCCTGCTCCAGAAAATATTGCCTCTTTACAAAGTTTCCAAGGTTTGGCAAATTACTACAATGTATTTGTGCCAGAATGCATACACTATGGTCGCCTTTAAAGAACTTTTAAGGAAAGTCCAAAAATATGAAGAAACATTTAAGGAAATTAAAGAGACTTAAAGGTCCGACTTGTTTTTGGACCATTATAATCCCAAGAGTGAAATTATATTTGCAAGGGATTCCAGCTCCTATGGCATAGGAGTATGCATTTTACACAAAATGGATGATGGAAAAGTGAAACCCATAGCACATTCATTCTGATCACTTTTGCCAGCCGAAAAAACTACTCATAAATTGAAAAAGAGGCGCTAAGCATTATATTCTCGGTAAAGAAATTTCATCCTTTCCTGCACGGTAGAATATTTATTTTACAAACAGACATCAAACCATTACTAACGATTTTCGGATCGAGAAAATGACCACCACAACATAGGCGAATAGACTCCAAACAGGGGTTACCATACTTCTGAATTACAATTTTCAAATGGAGAATGTATCATCTAAAAAAGTTGGTCATGCAGATGGTTTATCGAGGTTAACCCTTAAACAGAGAAAACCCTTGAAGGATATGGTAATAGCAGTCATTCAAGCGGAAGTTGAAGTAAAAAATACGTAATGTGATACAATAAGAGAACTTCCAGTAACGCATGATGAGATTAAGAGAAAGGCAGAGGTGGACGAATTTATTATACGCAGGAAAGAAAGGATCAACAATAACGAACTGGATGAACTAATTTATTCAATTTGCGATTACGTCCTGTTATATAGCGACAGGTTCGTAAGCCTGCGACATTACAGAAAAGAATGCTGAAGGAATTCCATGTAAAACATCCAGTTATATAAAGCATGAAAAACCTTATGCACTCTTTCGTTTATTGGCCAGACATGGATAATGATATAGAAGGAAAAATTAGGGAGTGTAGAGGGTGCGCATTAGCAATGAAAGATCCTCCGACTCAAATCGGATCGTGAAAAAAAACCGGACCGACCTTGGTCTAGGATTCATTTTGCAGGATTGCTAGATGAGTTATACTATCTCATTGTTGTAGACAGCCTATTTGAATAGCCGGAAGTATTACAATGTAAGAATCCCACACCCGAGGTAACAATCAACTTACTGTATGAACTATTCGCTAGGTTTGGAATAGTGGACTGCATTGGTACTGAGAATGTAACGCAATTTACGTCTACCGATTTAAACATTTTTGCGAGGATCATCTAATTGAGCGTATTATATATATATTTTTTTAATAATAATAATAATAATAAGAAGAAGAAGAAGAAGAAGAAATATAATGTTTTTCCTACATATGTTTTAACTTCCGTTCTGTCAACTCAAATAAGGTAGGTGAAATTTTCCAAACTACGTGAGCTCAAACTTAGGTTAGTTACTTCCTAATTTTATTCTGTCTCTATCTAACTCTCGTGTTCGCACTCCACTTTATAATGTATGCAAGGCTATCTATTTTACTGCACTGGAAGGTTATTTCCAAAAATTGTGTTTTGAAAACGAGATTCAATCAAGTTACTTGTTATTAGTCGTTATTTTTCGAAAGCTCTTTTTAAAATTTACTGTGTTTGCAGATTATTTCCTGATTCAATGACATTTCCATTGATTTCTTTTTCTTCTCATGTCTTTTCAAAGCTACTTGCTTGTTTTTATACTCGCCATGAATTAAAATACTAAGTATATTACCATGATATCCCTAAAAAAACTGTCATTTTCTTGTATATAATTGTTTTGAGTCCGTTCTCCCTACTCAGATAAGGTAAATGGAATTTTCTAACACACGTCATATCAAAATTATCTTGTTTCTCAATCTCTCTTATTCTCTTTTCCTCTCTTTCGCTCTCTCTCTCTATATATATATATCTAGTGCGCACACCACTTCCTAGTGTCTGTGAGGCTGTCTATTTTACTGTCTTGAAAAGTTTTTTTCGCAAAATTTGTCTTAAAAACGGGATACAAACAAGTAAATATTACTTATTATCAGTCGTAACAACGTTATTATATATGTTGTTTTTTTATTTGCCGTTTTTGTAGATACTTGTATGAAAATTATTTCTTAATTTCAGGAACACTCCCACTGTTTTCCTTTTCTGTCTTTTTAAATACTATTTGTTTACTTATACTATTCAATTAGTATGCAACTTGTTCCCTTAGTAAGAATGAACTTATGCTCTACAGCAAGAAAGTCTTCTTTGGAGATTATATTAAGTACAATCCGTTTTTTTTTAATGAAGAGTAGAAAATCTGTTGCATGATCGGCATCTCAGAAACTCTCCCTTTTTTCTATTGTGTCACTTTGTCGTCATTCACAGTGAGCGAGGTTTCTGACAATGGGGGGGCATAAAATAACCGTACATGTTTTTTCTAGGCAGTTGCTTGAGATTTCATTATGTTCTCTCCCTATCTATATATTTGTGCCTATGTTACTAATAAGGGTGCTGAAAGTAAATGTTTTACCTTGTCTAACGTTATCCGCCGTCATATTCGCAGGTGCAAAGTACTAGGGATGTTTTATTGTCATTTGGTTAATGGATTCTTGACTATATGGTACAGACTGATGGAACATTTCGATCGCATATTCGTCGGGAACCTTACGGCGTTTCCACTACATACTTGCAAAAATCATTATTCGTTTTATTTCTCGTCCTTACTCTAACAATTCTGAATGGAACACAAGATTAAACTCAAAAGTTCAACTCTCAACGTAAACCCCTACGACCAAGTATTGGTCTCTAACATCAGCGGTCTACGTTCTTACTTCCAACGGTTTCAATCCAATTATAGTAGAGTAAACCTGACTCACGGTTACTGTGTGAAACGGGCATTGGGCCGACCGTTTATCTAGATGTGTTCGCGATTAATATATACTCATACTTTACTTTAAAAACTAATTTGCAATATCGCCATCGGCATGGAATATGTGCCTACATTAAAGATGGATTTCGATGTAGTAGGAACATATGCAGAGAAGATCCTTATTTGCTCTACATGTGCTTCAGAGTAGAACGTGATCACATCACATCATTCATATTTGATCTTTATCAACCCCACAACAGAGGGCTTAATATAATTGAAAATACTTCTGAAAAAAATTAAAACATTCGCTTTAGTCATCCTTCGGTAAATATTCACGTCTGCGGAGATTGCAATGCTCGCAATTCAAACAAGATGAATGATGATGGAAAAATATCTCATCATTTCTGGATTGTCTATGACCTAACACAAATTATTTACAAACACAAACGTATACCGGATTCCGAAAGACAATATGCAAGTTTCTTTTACCTTTTTCTTACAACTTGCCCTGAATTGTGCTCATCCCCTGTTCTGTCTCAATCGGGTTCCTCTGAGCACTCAGTCGTCTCTGTGAAGATAAAAAACAACATATAGTAAGACTGCAGATTACGTTTACATCTTATTCTTTACTCTACTCTATGGCTGACTGGGATGACTTCCAAACATTCACATCATATAGATATCTGCACTCGACGTTCAAAAAGAACGTGAACTAAATCGTTAACTGTTGGTATAAAAAATTTCATACCCTCCAAAACTTTCAGGACAAGCCCAAGAGCAGGCCGTGGTTAAGCTCAGAATATTTTGCTGCCATTGCGCACTAAAATCAATATTGCGATTGCCTCTATCGTAATAGATATAGTGAAACAATAGCCACATTTTAAATCTCCAGCAACCATTATTAAAGCACAATAAAATACAAATGCAAGAAATTCTTCTGTAGAGTTCATTAAGTTAAAAGTAGTTAAACAGTGTTTTGGCGAATTACAAAAATGCCCTGAACATCATCGTGTTCATTCCCCCTACTATGATCAATAGACCTGATGCAATCGTGTCAGCATCTTACAAGGAATAATTATTTGCCAGGAATATTGCAGCAAATTCTCACGTTTCCTCTCAAGGCCGCCTACCGTCTCTTATTCTATCCTATGACTGAAAACACATAAGCGACATGAACATTCCTGTCCGTGATGGTACCAAGCTGACACAAGATCTCAAGCTATGTTATAGCTGGAAATGTATTCTCAATTATTGAATTATTTCTCTCTGATAGGTTCATAAGAATAGTGATTGATTGGAAGAAATCAGAAGCACTCAGTATTTACGCTGGATTCCGGCAAGTGTCTATCATTGGCTCAACTCTCTTCCTGATCTACATTGATGATCTTCCAAATCACGTCTTTACATCATTCGTAGACATTTATGCTAACGACACTACAATCTATAGTTGTACATAAAAGAGTGTAAACGGCCAATATCTCTTTGATGCACTCTCCTCTGAGCTTGACCACGTTGTGCAATGAGGAATGAGGTTGCTGGTGATTTTTCATGCATCTACAACCAAGCTTCTATCTTTACATCATAAACGCCCTGATGCTCATCTGTCGTCAATTGTTATGAATGTCTGTCCTCTTTGGGAGACTTCATGTTTTGCCAAGCTTCTGGGCTTGATCTTTACTCCCGATCTGAAATGGAACTCGCATCAAATCCATTTCCAAGGTCTCTTGAAAAATAGTGGGATCCTTCTATTACTCTAGTAGATATCTCACTCCTGATGAAATTCTCTACGTATATAAAATCCATGTATTGCTAACGATGGAGTAATGTTGCACATCTGGGCAGGATCTGCTGAAGCAGCTCATATTCCTTTACACAGTTAAAAATAGACTTCGTAGCTTAGTGGGAGGTGTCTTTTTCTCTTCCTTGAAACATCTTTTCTAGAGAAGACCTGTTTCGAGCCTGTCTCGTCTTTATCGTTATTTTCATGGCAACTGTTCATCTGAGCTTCAATCTATGGTCCTCTCTCGATAAACATTCACGAAAAATATTCGTCTAGCCAAAACCACAATCAAAAATTCTCCACATATATCATCTGTGCCTAAACCTATATGTAGTTTCTATAAACAAAGCCTCATTCTTAGAACTGCACGCCTGTGGAACTTTCCTCCGATTGTCTGCTTTCCAGCTGACTACAATCTGATTGTCTTTAAGTCCAACATAAAAAATTCTTGATGAACCGTCGCCCTAAGTAATGAAATTTGCAAAATTCCCTCTACTCATGGTTAGTATGCTATAGTAACATTTACTTACGTATACCAATTAACTCTTATCCTCTAGTAGCATCCGGGCCTTGATAAATGGTGATTTCCGTGTAAAAACACATATGACAACGATGTATTTCAGTCATGTAGCCTCATTAAGCTTCAGTGGTATGAAGATACATTAAAATCGGTACCTTCTAATTACAATGCTGCTATTCGGGTGCTAGAAAAGGTCTTGTTGGCTGACATCAGAAAAGCATCAATGCAAGCCGTTTTATTTTAAATTACGTGTTAAAGTTTCATTCAGAGAAAGTCCCTTTGGATGAATGTTCGGAGGCACAGAAATCCAGTTTTTTTGTTGACAACGTAGTGAAAACTGTGAATAATGCAGAAAATCTATCAGCGTCTGAAGAAGGGTAACTTTAATTTACAGTCTTGCAATTCCAACTGAGTAAAACTCTAAAAGAAAATGGAGGCAGATAGAACGTTATCAGGATTCGACTCTGGTTGGGAAAAGCTGCTGGGGTATCAATATGACCCTGTGCAATATTCTATAAGAGTCTCCTCACCATCCTGCGACTTAAAGGCATCGACTAAGAGGAACTAACTAACTAAGAGGAAAATATTATCGGAGACCTCAAAGGTATTTGATCATTTGTCTCTCTATCTACCTGTGACAGTGCGAGGTCGTTTATTGATGAGAGAAATATGGAGACAAAAACTGAATTGGGATGATATGGTTCCTAAAGGTATGAATTCAGTTTGGAGAACGTTGACAAAAGATTTATCAGCGTTAGACTCTGTATCTTTCCACAGGAGGGTTATAGATGAAGGAAAGGATACAAGGTTATTCTTTTTCTGTGATGCGTCTAAAGCCGCATATGGGTTTTCGATATATGCTGTATAGGATGGAAATTCAGCCTTGATATTTGCCAAAGCGAAAATGGCTTCTGTGCAGGGAAAATACCTCCCAACGTTGGAACTTCTAGCAGTATTTTTAGCAATGAAATGCTTCCCTTTTATAACAGAGTCCCTAAAGGGCATTCCTATAAAAGATGTCTATGTGACCACAGATGTTCAGGTAGTTCTGATTTTTTCTGACTTCATCCAAACGAAAAATGTATTTGCATGGAATAGATTGCAGGACATATCTCAAATGTCTGAGAAAGTTAAATCTGATTTTAACATAAAGATACACTTTCAGTAAACTTCAACAAAGGACAACCCGGCTGATTATATAACCAGATGTTTGACTATCAAGAAATTTAACGAAAAGTTTTCTCTTTGGTATGGTGACCGAAATGGATAAGGAAAGAAGAATCCACCTGGTGCTATCCTGAGTTGTGTTACCTTCAAATGGAGCGAATTGGCGCTTCAGTAAATTATGCCACAGAGAATTAAGTGGCTATATCAGAAGTCAAATTGGAAAAATTCTCCACTTTAAATAAGTTGATCAGTGTAACTTCACTGATATTCAAGTTCATCAACAAGTTAAAAAAAAGAGGGAGATGGATCCTGAGTTACAAGCAAATTCCTACCTGATCAAGACAATGCAAAAACAATCCTTTTCAAGGGAGTTGGACTTTTTGTTGGACCCTGAAGGAAATAGCATGCCTAAACTGGTGAAGAATGTGAATCTCTTTTTGGACCACAAGGGCATTATACGATCGATGGGAAGTAGGAAAATCGGAATATCACTCATATGAGGTCCAAAATCATATTTTATTGGGAAAAGAGCATTATCTAACACGATTGCTTATTCAAGAATACCACCAAAGAAGCCAACACTTAGACTTGGCCACAACATTGAATGAAAGACGATTGACAGGTTAATGGATACCACAAGCCAGACAGGCTGTTAAACATGTGGTTAGTTCTTGTGTGAAATGTAAACGCTACAATGCCGTTTCCTTTTCAATACCAAATTCGACAAACTTACCAGCCCCTCCGATGAATTTTGTCAGGCGTTATCTACATATCGGTGTGGATTTTACCAGCCATATCTATGTTAAAGGACAAGAAAAAGACTATAAAATGCACATTCTTCTATTTACATGTATGAGTATAAGGGCTGTACATTTGGAACTGGTTCCGGATATGACTGTGAAATCATTTATTCAAGCATTCATCAAGTTTACACACGTGAATGGAACGCCTACACACCTTTATTCGGATAATGCTCGCAAATTTTATGCTGCTGCCAGAATCATTAACCGGGGCATGATAGCGGACGAATTCAAGGAAAGATTTAGCCCATATGACTGAAATCATTGTACAATTCCACTGTTTTCACCTTGGTACGGTGGAAGTTGGGAGAGGTCTATCAAGACCATAAAATCTTGCTTATATAAAGCAATAGGATGAGGTAAAGTAGACTATTATGGTCTACTAACAATTTTGTCTGATGTGCAAAGGGCAGTAAATAGCCGTCCCCTGACATATAGGAGCTCGGAGGATGCCGATCTGAATGTCTTTACCCTTAACTCTCTCATGAAGGCGAATTTTGGGCAGGTAATAATAATGTGGTTGGAAAACTAAAACCTGGAAAGCTATTAGTCGAATTGACTTGATTAAACTATGGAAAGTTTTGAATGAGGACTATTCGTTGAGTCTCAGATAAAGGGCAATGGGCTTGGCTGATTGTTCCTTTGAAGATAAAGTAAAACCAGGAGATATAGTGCTCATAAAAAGCCCTCTGAAGACAAGGCCTTTTTGGTCTCTAGGTGAAGTTCTACAGCTAATCCAAGGAAGAGATGAATTGGTGCGCATGGTGAAGGTGAGGAAGGGGAATGAAGCTATAGACACATACTCTATCAAGCACCTCTTTCCTCTGGAAATCTCTCAACAGCCTGGAGAACCTGACCCGATAGGCATAGAACCATCGAGTTCACAGGATATAAGCCAGAACCCTCAACGGAGAGAGAGAGAGAGAGAGAGAGAGAGAGAGAGAGATACTATGATTTGGATCTGTCCTAGCTGTAACAGACCTGAGGATGCCAGACCTATTATAGCCTGCGATAGATGCACTGACTGGTTTCACTTCAGCTGTGTTGGTGTAACTGAAGCACCACCAGACGATTAACAAAGGTTCTGTCCGACTTGCAACCCTCAAGGTGTTGTAACTGGTAGACCCAGTTTATCAGGAGTCTAAACAAACAGTTTTATTCTCTTAAAACTTTGTTTCTTTGTGGGGAATATGTGAGAATTTTGAATTGGTTTATGTGGAGAACTTATTAAATGTGTCAAAAATACGGGGATACTAAAGTAAAGATATTACTGTTATGAAACACTGTCCGTAAACACATTGCTGCATCTAGGGTGAAACCAAGTTTGTCTATGGTGCGTGCGTTTATACGAGATGATATTCATAAGTTGACAGAGAAGCTAGAGGTGTATATTAGTAATCGGCATTACCGCTGGTCCGTAGTGAAGGAGTTCCTGTCCTTTTTTTACTTTCTCCGTTTTTGCAAGTATTTATCTATCGGTGCTCAATTGACTAGGCAATATACGTTCAAAGACAATAATACACAACTTGCTCCTCTGTTTCGCAGAAAATGTGGGTGTGAACCCATTAATAGAAGCAAACATATTTCAATTTTTCGGAAACTGTTCTTACAGAAAGTGAACATAGAGTTCTGTCTAGGGATTTATATTTTTGTGTCCCCCTACGAGTATAAATAAAGTAAGAACAGTTTCTGCCTTTGTTCTCTCAACTTAGACATAATGTACCGAATTCCCCGGAAAAAAATTTCTGGGATAAAATCTAGTTTAGTTGCCTTAGCTCACCGATACAGTAACACACCTGTCGATCATAGCGATTTTGTCTGGAACATAATGCAATTTAAAACTATGAAAGCGTTAAAGGCCAATACTGATATTTATACGTGCAAACCAGACAAAGGTGCAGGAGTGGTGATTTTGTACAAATCGGACTACGTTGAGAAAAAGGCAGTTATTCTCAATGATGTTTCGCAATTCCGTAAACTCAGCCCCGTCGAGTTTACGGATGATACTTGCAAGAACGAGGCTAAAATACAAATACGTCTTATTGCCTTATGTAAACAGAAGTTTTTTTTCAAGGACGTCTAAGCCAGGATCACACCCTCTGTGTCACAACGTCCCAGAATGTATGGTCTCCCTGAAATCCATAAGCAAGATGTTCCACTGAGACCTATTTTATCAATGGTTGGTTGAACACAACATTCTTTGGCTCAGTGGCTTGTGGAAATTCTGCAACTTGTGCGCGAGTTATATACCACGCACTGCATCCCAGATTCTTTTCAGTTCGTTGATTGTGTATGGGGGTTGGATTCAAATGCACATACGTCTTTTATGTGTTCATTTGATGTCTCTAGTCTCTTTACCAACATACCGTTGGATGAAACTATACGTATATTTACGGAGGCGCTCTATGATGGTCGCCTGACTTCTCCACGGTTTTCTAAAGAGATTCTTATTTAACTCATTTTAATGTGCACTAAATCCGTGGAGTTTAGTTTGTGTGATATTATGTACTGTCAGGTTGTCTGGGTTTCAATGAGGAGTCCGTTGGCCCCAACTTTAGCGGATATTTTCGTCGAGTACCATGAATCCGCCATGTTCAATTCTACAACTAAACCCACTGCATATTTCAGATATGTTGACGACACTTTTGCTATTTTTCCATCTCAAGGTGAAGCGTCGATATTTTTTAATAGGTTGAATTCTTTGCATGGGGCTCTTAAGGTCACTATGGAAAGTGAGAAGGACAATACGCTTTCCTTCTTGGATGTGCTTGTCGAACGTTCAAGTGGGGGCTTTCTCACTAAAATTTACAGAAAGCCAACATTTACTGGCCTATATGTGAATTGGTTGTCTTTTGTACCAACATAACATAAGGTCGGCCTAATTAATACTTTGGTACATAGGGCTCTCATGATTTGTTTGTCTAACAGATTAGACGCCGAACTCGATAAGATCAGGGAAATATTCATTCATAATGGGTATCCTGTTTACCTTATTGATGACTGTATTTTGAAAAAGGTTGCGGATTTTATATCCTCTAAAAAGTTTGGACCCTTGAAATGCCCGGTGTATTTAAAGTTACCGTGGTTTGGGGAAAAGAGTAATAGACTTTCCAAACAGATTCACAGAAGTATTTACGACTGCTTTTATTCTGTGTCCTTGCGTTTGGTATATACTACGAGACCTGTTGTCCGTCTTTTCGCAAGGGTAGTTTGTCTTACATCGAAAATAGCAATATTGTATATCAATTTAAATGCCAGTGCGATGCTGGTTATGTGGGGCGAACATCGCTGCACCTTTTGACTCGTATAAACCAGCATGTTCCATCGAAGATCAGACAAGGGAGGATGGTGTCTAGTGGTCTCCCTCCTTCTGAAACCTTGTACTCTGCTATGGGCAAGCATTTTGTTTAAAACCCACTCTGTGGCGATAGATATAAAATAGAATGTGTCGAGGTGCTACATAGAGCGGACTCCAAAAACCATTTAAAGATTTTGGAGTCTGTCTCTATTGCGATGCGTCAATCTTCTTTGTGCCAGCAAAAGAAACCATCCAACGCTTTGTTTCTATTTGGGGAACTTTGAATCTTTTCTCCCGTTTTTTTCCCTCGTCATGCCAATATTTTCATCGTTTTTTAAATAAATTTATTTTAGTATCCCCGTACTTTTGGCACATTTAATAAGTTTCCCATTAGAACTCTTTATATTCGACTTAATATTATTTTGTAGGCTATCGATTTTCTCCTGATGAGATGATAGCCGAAAGAACTCTTGAGAAACTTCCGCTTATTATTTTCAAAACTGTATATAAATTCTGTACCTCTAAACATTTATTTAAATATATATATATATATATATATATATATATATATATATATATATATATATATATATATATACGCACTGATGAGCTGTAATACAGTGAAACAGTAATGAATGTGGCTAACATATATATATATATATATATATATATATATATATATGATCTACAATTATATAAATGCAACTTTGTCTGTGTGAGTTCGTTGCTTGTAGATTCCGAAAGGGCTGAACATAGTTTCTTTACAGTTTACGGAACCTTAGTGTATTAGGCGTAGAGTGATTTTATTTTAGTTCTTTCTGAGAATACCCGCGATAATTACCGATAATGGATCATTGAATCAATTATCGGTAAGACCATTTTTAATGCCTTTGCTTAGCTACAATGATAGAACCACGGAGCCTATAAATTCTACTGTAAGTTGATAGTTTTTGTTTGTTTTTTTTTGTATTCTTTTGCATGACGTAATGTATAGGTTAAAACTATGCACTTTGTGCTATGGGGAAAAGGGGTGGTTTGTTACTTTTCATGCATCTAAAACCAACCTTCTACCTTTACATCATCAACGCTGTCAGCCCATCTTGCATCAATTGAAATGAGTGGCTTTCGTCTTGAGGAGGCTTAAATTTCGACAAATTTCTGGGCTTGATCTTTACTCCCTATCTGAAGTGGAACACATATATCAAACCCATTGCCAAGGTAACTAGAAACATGGTAGGATCGTTCTACCGCTCTATTTGGTATCTCACTCCTGATGAAATTCTCTACCCATATAAAAGCTAGGGACAGCTAATAATAAAGTACTGTTGCCACATCTGGACAGGAGCTGCTACAAGCAGATTATTCTGCCTGGACAGAGTTACAAATAGACTTAGTAGCTTAGTAGGGGATGCCCTTTTCTCTTTCCTAAAGAATAGAGGTTGCGATCCTTTCTCTGCTTAATCGTTATTCTCATGGAAACTACTCGTTGGAGTTTCAATCTATGGGTCTCTCTCGCCAACTTTCGAGAAAAATACTCGTTTATCCAAAACCACTATCAATATTTTCCCAACCTCTTTATCTGTTCCTAAATCGAAATTTAGATTCCATGAACAACGCTTCTCTTTTAGAACTGCACGCTTGTGGAACTTTTTTCCGATTGCCTGCTTTCCAGCTGACAACAGCCTGATTGACCTAAAGTCCAAGTAAACAAGTTCTTGGTGAGTTGTTCCCGTAAGTAATCCAATCCACAAAATTTCCATTACTTAGGTTTACTACGCTATAATCACATTGACTAATGTCTGCGCATTTACCCTTACCTCGAGTGGACTCCGGACTTTGTGGTTATTCCTGTGTTTCGATTTTATGAATTACACGCGGGGACGACGGCCTCAAATTTTGTTATGCTATATTTTCTCAAACTGAAGCATAAGTGTATACTTACGCAGATGGATATCGAAAGTCTTTGTTAAATTTGTGGAATATATAAATTCAGTGAAATCCGGGAACGAATGCAGACACCACAATTTTTATATACCATTTTTATTCAAGTTGACACATACCTGCCAAAGTATTTTATGCGCATTTATATGAAGAAAATATTGTAAATGTTTTCTTTAAGGTTTTCCTCATTGTTTGGGGACTAGAAGCGTACAAAATCCAACATTTTTTTAAAATAAAACACACCTGGCCATAATGTAACGTACCCATATTTGCTCCTTGATACCTATTCTGTCAGTGTACTTTCAGCTTTGTGTGATAGAATTCCATTTAGTAGCATAATTCCGTGAAGACACACACACACACACACACACACACACACACACCGACATTCAGCTTTATCATATAATATTTCAACAAAATGAATAAGTTTCCAGGAGAAAAAAATGTTCATATTTATTTTAACGCATTTTTAAAAGTGTATATATAGACATCGAACAACCCAACCTTCCCATACGCACACATATGTTTGTCCTTCCCGACATGGGTAGGATTCAAAAACTGTTCTCTTTTTCATACGATCTATGACTTTTTCTTTTCTTTCATTTTTACTTCAATATCCTGAAGATGTCCTCTGAAATAAGGACGAACCGTTGATTATTTTAATAATTTCATTCGGTTTTTCTATTTTTCTTAAAACATAACGTCAACCACCGCTGGTATTTTTACATTTCTTATATATATATATATATATATATATATATATATATATATATATATTCACTCAAAAACTAACAAAAATAAAACAACGGAATACAATTCCGATGGGGGTGGGTTAGTAAGTAACTGTAGAACCCTCACTGTTTTTGACAAAAGTAAAAAATAATCAGGTCGTTTCATAATGGGGAGTAGAGCACTAAAGGTTAATCATACGATTGGGATGAGACCATTGGGGGAAAGCGGCGTCCTCAAAGAAAAATGTGTGTCTAGTTGCAACAGACCGTTGACAAACCAATTGATCGGGCTGGGTCCGAAGAACTTAGCATCGCATGCTTAATACAACAAGGGAAGGAACACCAATTCGAACCCCAAACCGCGGCGGTTGAACAAACTAGTCTTGTGCACCCATCCCCTATCGAAATTCATGCGATGTAATCTATACCAATCAGATCAGATCTTTTCTTTAAGCTGATGCTCAATGTAAGCGACCAAATCCCGATCAAATACAAATCCATCCTCAGTGCCTACACCAAGAACTGTAGTCCACATCACTTGCCTAGCTACGGCTAGAATCGTTAGAAACACTATTCTTTCCTTCCTGGTAAACGGCGGATCCATGTTGTCGATGACGAACGCTAAAAAGGGGGATATACCGTTCGGGTCGAGAATAGCCGTTACGTCTTGGTCATACCCCAAATAGCCTCCGATCTCGACTGTAAATGAAGAATGCATTATTTATCGTTTCATCTTTATTTTAGTTGTAACCTAGTCCGAAGGAAGCTCGCCATACCTTCCTCTTACGCTTAAGTTGTAAAGAACGAGGGGGGAACATAGAACGGTGCCGTCCTATCGCAGAATTATTTCTCGATAGGTTCCCGAACAAATTTAAATAAATTGGTGTTCATATGCGATACATCATTCTGGATTAGCTAATAAATGTTAGCCTATCGCGAAATTTGTTTTTTCTATATCCAGATTGTTCGTCAGACAACTTACGCATTCAGCAACTTATATTTCTATTGTTTTCTGCAAATTTTACGTAGTCTTTATAATCTGCAAAATACGCGCCATTTAATTCCTTACAGAGTTCATGAAAGTGTTGACTATGAGAAAAATAAAGTCCCGAGACAAAGGACAGCTCATCCTAATGGTATCATTCATATCTTCATAGATCTTTAAACTATTTAGTGTAAAACTAGGAGGCGTTAATATTAGAATCTCAGATTTATTTCGAAACTTCTAATGAAAATATCGATTAACGTAACGTGATTATATAGTAAAGTAGACATCAACATAATGCAGCTGTTTTCAGCATCAATTACCCGCCTCGATACAGATCTGCAACTAGGTGCATACTTTCTCCACAAGAGCCCGCGCGAGCTCTGAGAACAGTTGGCGGATAGCCGCGATAAGGCTTAATGTTGTGAATTGTTAGCTTGGATAGGTATGGCCAAACGAAGTAGTCAAGTGGTTTCTAGTCGATTGCGATTGGGTACAAAGTCGTAGCACTCGTTCTGGGTCTCTGTGAACTTATGGGTTGGCTCCGAGTCCTTTTGCTAAATCAAGGGGCACATACCGTTCGGATCGAGACTAGCCGTTATGTCTTGGACATACTCCATTAGTCTCTGAACTCGACTGAAAATGATGTATGAATTATCTGTCGTTTCATCTTTATTTTCGTTGCAGCTTGGTTCGAAGGAAGCTCGCCATATCTTCCACCGCCTCTGACGTTTTAAAGAACGGGGGAACAATATAGAGCGGGGCCGTCCCATCGCAGAATTATTTCTCGATAAGTCTCCGAACAGATTTACATAAATTAGTCTCCATATGCGATAAAAAAAAAAATCTGGATTAGCCAATAACTGTTGGTCCATCGCGAAATTCAAATTATTTTTGATAGGGTTGAGGATAATTTTATTTTTAGTTATATTTTTATTTTTGTATTTGTGCAAAAAACTGAAAACTGAAGGAACATATAGTTCGATTCTTGTTTCAAAGTGCACGCTGCTATACCCTGCATAGACAGCATCTTACTGGAATTGGAATTTATCTCATCTCATATATCATAATTTTAATGCAAAAATTCACGTTCTTTTTTACATGGTAGTATTAGGTTTGCTGTAACATATGCCAAATACAAATATATTATGTTTACTATATAAGCTATTATATTATGTAACGTTTAACACTACCGTACACACATTTATCGTTCTATTAAAATCACACATTACATCCTAGGAGAAGCATTACAGGTGTCGAAAACAGATAGAAGTAGATATTTTCCTCTCTAAATAAAATGTACTCTTACAGCTCCCATTCGAAACCGGTACATATTCTGCATTAGTGTCATAATAACAACAGCACCGTAATTTTCATTACAGGCATACCATTAGCTTTCCTATTAGCAATTCCAAAATTAATGATTCCTTCCTCCTAAAATTTAACCAGCTTTCATTGGCTGCTACAAAACTATTCGTCCATTTTTAATGGCAATCTTAATTCAAAAAGAACGCTTCAAAAATTAAAACAAATCTGGTTTCCCTGATAAAATTAGGCAATCATTTCAGATAAAATACCGAAGTTACAAAATACTAACACATCTCCAATACGTTAATTTACAAATTACATAGAGCGTACATGTTACATTTTCGTTCATTTTGCTACGATAGTGTGAGATATATATTGTGTTTAATTACAGCTGATATAATGTTTTCAAACACAGGCTGATAGCACTATTTCCCCTTCATTTGTTTCTTACGAAAAATCATATTTGAAAATGATGCTTCACGTTGATTACATGTGCTTTATTTTATAATTATACCAGCGATGAGTACTCGGCGTTGCCCGGGTGTTTGTAGGTGTGTGTGTGGTGTTAAATAAAAAAGAAACCGGGGGGTACGATCGAGGCCGGAGCCCTGACGCGAAGTTTGAGAATAAAATCGGCCAGCCAGAATGAATCATTGTTATAAGCGAATAAGTGAAAGATGTTTGAAAGTCGTTGAGCGTTACGACGACGATGACGATGACGATGTAAGCATTGTTATGAGAAAAGTAAGGAAATAAAACAACGTTTTAATTAAGCAGGAGGGGGGCGTAATCAAAACATAAAAAAGACAAAAAATCCAACGTAAGGCAAACGAACAGCAAAAGAGCACGTGAAAAATAGCTTAAATAAGAATGTTTCGATATTAAAATTTAAAAAATCTGTGGATATCCGGGTGTGTCTGGGTGTCGCTAAGAATAATCAGGAGGGGGGCGTAATCAAAACATCGAGAAAAACACAAAAAACTAACGTAAGGCAAACGAACGATGAAAACAGAAAAGAACACGTGAAAAATGGCTTAAATAAGCCTGTTTCGATATTAAAATTTAAAAAATCGGTGGGTATCCGGGTGTTTCTGGGTGTCGCTAAGAATAAGCGAAGTAAAAAAAAAACACAGCTGGGTACCCGGGTGTTTTGGGGTGTCGCTAAGAATAAGCGAAGTAAAAAAAAACAGGAAAACGCACGTTACGTTAAAAATGCTTGAATAATACAGGGTTCAATATTTAAATATAAAAAAAAAAATCGAAAAAAAAACCATCTCACACCAGGATTCGAACCCAAAACGTTCAGATAATGGAACCAATGCCTTAACTAACTGAGCTAAACCGACGCATCGGTTTTTAAACTATTTAAAATAAATCAGGTCACGACTTCATGACGTCATCTGACGCATGCGTTGTTGATCCCCCTGTCGAAAATTTTCGATTTCGGGGTGATAAGGTTAACATTTTTCTTCATATATCTCTCTGTTTGCGTCTCTCTCGCTCGGTTTGCGTCTCCTTCTCTGTTTGCGTCTCTCTCTTTTTCTCTCTCTCTCTGACACTTCGACTGTTACTAAAAAGAAAATGCCGTTTGGCTGTTTTTTTTTGTAAAAACTTCGATCGTTAATATTATTTGTAAGCGTATTTTTTTTACTTCACATTTTTGGCTTGTTATTTTTTGTTTAACTATCGTATCTGAGTATTTTTAATGTGCTAATAACTTTAGTAACATTGTCATAGCGTAGAAGTTCATAGTTTTCCTTGTGTGAGGGTTAATTTTTATTTTACCGATAACAACAATTTTTAAATTCAGACTGCCATTAGAGCTTGCTGACGTCAACATCACGTGACATGACTCAGCGGGCTTTAAATACAAGTTGACCCAAATAAACGGCCCCATGTATACTTTATATAGAATAGTTGGCGCCCGTATTTTTGGGGGCAATTATAAATCGATTTAAAAATATGTAATGTTTAACATTAAAATGCCACTTTTTTGGTTCCCCTCTGCGGAAAATCGATCAGTTGACGCACTTATGATGGTCGTTTTGGGCTAATTTTTCGATATTTGTCGTCAGGGGGGTGGCGCTTTAATATGATATCAAGTTTGTGAATTTTTGTTTCGTCGATCAAAAGTTTTTAGCAGGCACACAAACATGCATACATACATTTTCGCATATATATATATATATATATATATATATATATTCATACACACCGACAAATAAAAACAGACACTTGCTTTAGTTTTACTCTAGATATACGCCTGTTATCATAACGTAATTAGCGAGTATGTATCGAACGAGTCCCTGTCAGTGTTGACATGATGCAAGTTTGTTAAAATAAGTTATTTAGAGACTCGCAACGTCGTACGTCGTCGGAGCGTAGCCGATTAGAACATTGCCTTCCTTTACATCTCCTTTTACAAATATGGTTAAACATTTGATCCCTGCGTTCCGCTGCTAATATATTTTCTTTTTTTTTTCTTGTTGTCTTTCTTATAACGGCTTACGGCTGCTATTTACATTGTTTGTTTTTATAACATTGATTATTTTTTAAAAATTTTCTTACAGATATATAATAACTATTTTTTCATAAATTATACAATGATTCTATTTCTGTTCTCTTACACTAAACATTTTTAAGGATTACCTTGTTTTAATCCCGTAATTGTTCTATTCATATTGTCTATGAAAGAAACACAATCTTGTATATATCGTTCAAAATTAAAAAAAATAATAATAATAATATCATTTAAATGAACGTTCTGTTTATACGGTATTTTTCCTGCTTACTAAAAACAATTTCTGAAAAAATGTGTAAATTTTCAAATGGTAACGAACATGTAAAAACATGAATTTTGTTCCCATTAAGTGATGCCGGGTTTGAGAGTTTTTTGCCACCTTAACTTTAGTCTTACCACACAAATACCATGACCTGACCAATAGCCTGAACAGTATACTGAACCATACCCTGAAAAATTCCCCGAACAATACACTGCTCGCAAGCTTACGTACCAAACCACACTGAACTCATCCCCACTAACAATATGGGTATCAATTCAGAAAGCCGTTCTTAGGGGTGTGTATTTCGAAAGCCGTTCTCAACACAAGGATGTGTGAGTTTTTCATCAACAAAAACAACAACAGCTGTAATGTAAATTTTTAGGTGAGGGAATGCATGCTACCACTGGGCAACGCTGGTTAATGGGTCGTGCTACTATATAATATTGCTAAATTTTGTTCAAAAACAACTATCTTTGAAAAAATAAGCAAGTCTCGCACTGAAAATTAAAAGAGATAGAACAGACGGAAAAAATGTTAATAGTTTGTTTTTGTTGATTAATAAAAAGGGCCACTTTCTGCAAGCCAAGGTAATTTAAGATATACAGGAGATGTAGAAGGGGAAATATTATATCCTGGTAAAATTTATTTATTTCGAATTTAATACACTTATCAATGACGAATCTTTTAACGAATTCAGGGCAGCCTTTATCGACTAGAATTTTTTTAATTTTAATAATTTCAGTATTTAAGCGACATGGAGAACAAATGAAGGCGTTATGTACTTATGTTTATAATCTGCGTCAACTTTTTAGTTTTCGGTGTAAATTGACACCATTTAGTATACGATTCATTGAAGGTTAGTTTTCTGTATATAAAAGTAAAAAAAAAAATAGTCTCAATATTTTCGACCAGAACACTGAGGAACAGGAGGCTAATGCTTTCCAACGTCCATAATAGATGACACAGAATTGAGATTATCAAAAAGTTTTAAGCAAGATCTTAGGAAAAGACCGTCGCAAAGTTTCGTCAACTTTCCGGAAATACGAAGCAAGAGGGTTTTGTGAGGATTTCAAATTTTTATTCATGAAATCCAATAAAAAATATGAATACGAGCGTAAAATATAAGCTAGGTTCTTTAACAGGAGACGCATCAGGGATACGAAAATCTTAGAACATTGCTTTGGAGAGTATACAGAATTTGTCTGCTGATATATTCTTATCTAGTGTCTGTAAAACTCTTCATATTTCGTAATAATGATCCGGATTTTGGTGTTACTTGGGTTATCTTTTAAATGCAATGTTGTCGATAAACGCTTTTTGTCACACAATTGACCACGGATTTTAGTAAAAAACAATCACAACTTGCCTACTTTCATCAATGTTATACGTCTCCATAATTATTTTTCAAAATATTATCTGCAAAATATTTGAAATTGACAACATTATTAATGATTGGTAAAATGAAAAATATTCTCAACTCTTCAGTGATTTTCTGGATACCCTGTATTATATTCTTGTTCCTACTTTACTATATTAAAATGAAATTAAACATCCCATCATAAATCGCTGCACTCTTATCTGAATAGCCTCCTGATATGGGCGTTAAAAGAGGACATTCCTAATTCATCTCGAAGTTTCTGTTCATTAACAATTTCAAACGTGTAATTCTATGACAAATTTGCATTGAACTTGGAGCAAAACAGTGGATAACATCTCTATTCCAGTCTTCTTAAGAACCCGTTTTTTACTGTAATTGATTCTTCATTATTCTTGTAATTTTATTTATTATTTTATAATAATTTTCTTTGTATTTTATTTTTATTTTGTATTTTTATATTTAATGCGTTTTATATGTCTTATACTTTAAATAATTATATATTATTTTATTATTTTTTATCTCTTACTCCATTATATTTTTATCGTTTCATTCTACAATTAGTGCATCATTAATTTTATTAATTTACATTTTTATATTTTATCTATTAATCATTTATTATTTTATTATATTGCTTATTTCTTTTATTAATTTATAATTCATTCTTCGATTGATTACTTAGTAGTAATACAAATATCCCCTTTAAAATATAGGGGTCCGGATGCCCATATTTTAAAGAAACACTTCTGTATTTATAACCCCTCATATGATTAAAAATATTTCCCTTAAATAATTTCCATATGTTGTCCTGATATTATAGATGTAAATAGGCACATATTCATTGAGAATTAACCTCATCCCAAACACGACATATGTGCTATCCATCAAACTTTATTTTGTAATATTAGCTATATTCCTCTTCTACCAGATACATCACTCTAGTTCTCTAATTTCCATTCCTCCAATAGTTTAAATATTCTACAGTTTTCCTCTTACGCCCAATTATTTCGCTCCTAATGTAGCTATCGCGAGATGCCACATCCCTAATATATTAAAAAAGTATATTCTCTCCCCATCGGATGAGAAGCATTAGGAATTGAAATACAATTTTCTAAAGTATTTTGCTTCTCCTACATCACTAATTGATATATCATCTATATTGGATACACGTATTAATTTATATGCATTAATCTATATGTTTATATTAGCGCTTTTATTTCTTCATATATATATATATATATATATATATATATATATATATATTATATATATGTAGTTATATATTCATATATATAAAAACTTACATGCATATACAAATTATAGTTTACGCATAATTTCCATATTGCTATATATATATATATATATATATATATATATATATATATATATATGCGTGTGTATGTGTGTGCATTCATATACGTTTATTTACTACACACACGCATAATATATATATATATATATATATATATATATATATATATATAGATATATATATGTGTGCATGGATATAAATATATATATATATATATATATATATAGATATAGATGTGTGTGCGTGCGTGTGTGTGTCTGTGTGTGTGCAAACGTTGATTAAATGGTCGTGTTTAAATATAAAAAAGTGATTAATTTATGCTTATGATGGTGATGTGAACGCAATTACATGGAAAGTTAACATTGCCCCCAAATAATTTCAACGAGATTAAAGCTGCCATTTTTCCCCTATTCCACTTGAACCGCGATCCCAGTGTGTTCTGATAAATACAACTCTACGTTTTCTGCTTAGTACTAACGTTGTGTTTCTTATCTGAATTTATTTCTATTTTTCATAAGGATCAAAATGTTCTTTCATGACTGATTCATTCTTGCATTATTACGCTGCTGTGTCTTCCGATGAACACGTGCGTGTGAACAAAAACAACTACAAAACAACATTATCTATGCTAGAGATACTACTGCTAACGAGAAGCACCCATCGATATTTCCACCGCTGCTACACAGGCCGTGGCAGCTCGAGTTGTCTTTACCCGATAAGCATTGAAAACACTAGCGTTTACAACTATTACAACCACTGTTGTTAAGCCGTCACTATTGTTACATGCTTTCGAGGATATTTGTATGGAGGTTTTTGTTTCCTTCGGCAGTCATTCTTTGAATTTTAACCATCTCGTTGATAAACGTTAGTGTATTTCAATTTTCTGTTTAACTATCTATAGGACTGTCTCTGTTGCTGTGATTCCGAGGAAGAGGGATATAAAGAAGCAAAGTGGATGGAGGAGAGAAAAGAGAGTGAGGTAAAGAGTAACGTGGAGACACTGTTATTTGGATATCTTCGATAGAGAAGGTGGTACAGAGAGAGAATTAGCTAACACACACATACACACATATGAGAGAGAGAGAGAGAGAGAGAGAGAGAGAGAGAAACAGACTTAGAAAGAGATGAAGGTGATAAGAAGCGAAAAAACTAGATAAAGTTTCGAAGATTCTCAGTCGTTTGATTATGCTGAAGTAGTTCCTTCATTGTGTTCACCTTCCGCGATTATTTTTTTTTAACTCGGAAGACGGCATGTCGATACTTCTGCTGTGTATGCTCTAATACAATGAAACTATTTAATATATTCACACAACCGTCATTGATAGTCGGTTCAAGTCGCACACATGTAATCGGTTTTCATTGCAATGATTAGCAGCAAATCGCGGATGAAATAATACTTCTGACTTTCGTAAAATTAAACATTTTTTTTATACTTTTGTAAGAATTCTATACTCATCTATGATGCCCCGGTTTGCTATTTGTGTGGTCTTTCTATTCAAAGTTCAACTAAATACTTCTCAAGTGATGTAAGATGCACAAAAAACAATGACGTAACCTATCACAATTTGACTATAGTAGCATGCCTTAGAACAAATTTAAAATGAACCATCTTAGAAGATTTATCAATGTCAACCTTTAAAAGTTGGTGAGTTAAAAAAAAATGAAATTGGATAACAACTAGTAATATGTTTAGCGCTCCGTCCATTATACCCACGTTTAATCGCATATTAAAACGTGAAAATAGGATTATAATAGTGTTTATGAATATTTAAATATAAAACAAATACAAATGTTTCTTATTAAAAACTTTACTGAATTGCATATATTGATTTAAGTGTTCGGCATTTTCTTTCATATTTGAATTCTTTTAGTTTTCAGTCAGTATTTTCTGTGTTGTTATTGCTCCGTGTATTTGATGCTATGCTTAAAAGAAATTGCTCCTTTCCTTTTTTTGCATATACATCATTACTTGCATTTATTCGGCCGTTTCATTTTAAAGTAGGTATCTTAATTTATATTTCAACGTCGTTCTCTCGCATTTAATTATATCTATTATAACTGGCTTTTAAATCTATTATATGCAAGTCATGCCATCATTAATTAATAGTCACATTTTTTTATGGATCACTGTATAAATGAAATGTTTATATAATTATTGTTTATGTTCACTATTCATACATAATCGTTTGTTGAAAAAAATGTTATTTTTCTTTACTGATGTGGATCAAATCATAATTGTTCATTCGGGTTTCTATATTCCATAATCTGTTTCGATTTCTTACCTCTTTGAACTTGCATTCGATGAATTGTTTACTCTTTCATATCACAAGTTGTTCTCACTCAGTGTAAAGTGTGTACGGCTTTACGTTTCATTCATATCATTTGGTTATAATTTTCCTTTAATCAATATATTTTCGTTTTTTTTATATATATATTTGTTTATATTTCGATAATGATTCACAGTTATAGCTAAACTATGTTATTCATATCTGTCACGATTTTTCTCATCATAACCTGATCTTAGATGTGTCAATATTACCAGGGCAGTTTTATCTATGTATATCTATATGGAGTATATGCATAAGTGCGGCTTTCTTAAGGAAATGCCTCATATATTTAATCCGACTCGATTTATCAAAGAGGATTGCAATTTTCTTTCCATTTCCAGTTTAAACAAGGAACATAAAACTTTGGATGAAGGAAACTACTTTATGAGAAATCAATTCCAGAGAGGTTATGCAGAGAGTAAAGCAACGAGATTACTGTTTACATTGCATTTGAACTTCTGCATTCCAGTACAGTTTGGAAATCAAGACACCGGAAAAGGAATTCCAAACTGTAGCAGGCCCAGCAAAGAAACTGTTCGAGTAGACAGCTTTCTAGCATATTGAGATTTTATTATATACATATATATATATATATATATATATATATATATATATATATATATATATATATATATATATATATATATATATACATAAATCTCTAAATGTTAGAAAGCCGTCTACTCTAACATAACATATACATATATATATATATATATATATATATATATATATATATATATCTACATATCTTTCTCTCTGCCTCTCTCTCCCTCTCTCTCTCTCTCTCTCTCTATATATATATATATATATATATATATATATATATAAAGACACCTTCCTAATCAACCCGTCTGTCGCTGTATGAGAAGAGATTTGAAACTTTGAAAAACTTAATAAGAACTGAATGATATTTGTATAAACATTTGTACATAAATTTAAAAAAATAACTCTGTAGACTAGAGTACACGAGTCTTTTTTTTCTTCCTGCCAGCGGTTTCCATATTCGCTTTCCGCATACAGGATTCAATGTAACAACACCCAGAGAATACTAGACGGCACCAGCCGGGATTTCCAGAAGAATAGGTGGTCTAACCGTATTCTTAACAAGGAGGGTTACATATATAGTGAGTGTGTTTGCAGAAATCTGTAGTGTGAATTTGAGGTAAATTTTCAAGAATTAGTTTAACTGCGGACTGACATTTAATATATAGGCAATTCAGACATGCGAGAAAAAAGATTATAAGGCGTCAAAATTCTTAATTTAAAGTATAAGCAGAAAAACATCTTTTTAAGACATATACATCTGGCTTAATGATTATCTATTGGACAATATATCGTTAGGTTTTATTCTCAATCTAAGCTGCAGTATTTTTGTACTTACAAAAGGTGACTGTTTTGAAAAAATAATACCCGCGTGCAAATGTCTCAGTTTCTTTCCGTTTGTAGTACTTTATTTGATCAGAAATTAATCCTTACGTTGAATATTTCCCAACGCAGAGTAATTTTTCTAATATATATATATATATATATATATATATATATATATATATAACCTCAATATATATTTGGCGGACAATTTGCTTGTTCAGTAATAATACTTATAACGTGCACCTGCAATGTTATGCTGTATAATGTTTTTACTTAAGTAAGGATCATTCATTTTTTTAATCAAATTTTCCGATTATCGATGCTTATTTAGAACATCCCGATAATTAGTTTTCTATAGACATAAAGTGCGTTTTTGTTAAAAGATAATCACAATTCTGTCCAGTTAATAAGGAGACCGAGAGAAACGAACTCCCACACATATAGAAAGTTTCATTTGATATAATAATAGATTATACACACACACACACACACACACACACACACATATATATATATATATATATATATATATATATATATATATATAGGGTGACCCCCAAAAACGGGCCCGTGTAAACGTTAGTTGTTATCTCAATTATTTATTCAGTAATTGCCCTTGTTTTACAGGCAATGTCAGAATACACGAAGACCCCAGTGGGATCTGGGAAAAAGAATACACTGCGTAAAATTTTACTACAAGACAGGCCCGTTTAGAAGCCAGGACAGTTTAATGCCTCAGTTCGAAGTTGAAAAGGCTCCATCAAAAAGCAGAATTCAGAACCGGGTGAACCGCTTCGAGAAGTATGGGACCGTAGAGAACCTCAACGCTTCCAGAGAGAACCGTCCAAGCAACCTGGGATGTCCCAACAAGCGACCAGCCGAGCTGGTGAAAAGATGAGGGAATCTCTCCAGCAGAGTCCGAAACGCTCTGTACGTAAGCGAAGTCCCTCGGTATGTCTCGTGAGACTTGCAGGAGAGTGCTGGTGCACGATGTCAAGGCTTACCCATACATACAAGAGGCAGAGGAGGACTGTAGCAGTCAAGATGCTCGAAAAGATCGAGGTGACACCAAGTTTCCTTAACCTCATTTGGACCTAAAGTGATTTGCACTTCCATATGGATGGAAAGGCGAACTCCAAGATAAATGTCTTCTGGGGTCCTCCAGACCCAATGATGTAGCAACCAAGCGCCTGCACTCTCCTAAGTGCACGATGTAGGTTCCAATCTCGGCCAGAGGCATTATCTGACCAATCTTCATCGACGAATCTGGCTCAGCAGTGACAGTCACCATAAGAGTATGTGGAGGTCCTCAAAACCTTCAAGAGTGAGCTCCAGACAATCTACCCGTCGCTCAGGAGCAAGTTCTGGTTTCAGCAGAACGAAGCAAGTTCTCACACCTCAAACCTCTCTTGAGATTAGCTTACAGAGAACATCGGAGACTGAGTGCTCAGTCTCAAGACTGATTTTGAGTGGCCAACCCATAGCCCGGACCTAAGCCCCCCCCCCCGATTTTTTTTCTTTGGGGCTATCTTAAGGACAGAGTCTAAGCAGGGAACCCCAAAATCATTACGACCCTCAAGGAATCCATCAGGGATAAGATGAGATCCATTACATATTCGATCTGTAAGAACGACATGGGCAACTTCGTACTGCACCTCAAGAAATGCACGGAGCTAAAAGGAGATAATCTAGAACATATGCTGTAGAAAAAAATTGAAAAAAAGGCCAAAGCCCCAAGTGTTTTGATGTGATGTTTTGAACATAATAAACTAGTTATGACCAAAGTTTGATTTCATTCGGACAAAACACTAAGAAACGGGGCCTAATAAGCGTTGGGCCCGTTTTGGGGGGTCACCCAATATATATATATATATATATATATATATATATATATATATATATGCATATATATATATATATATCGAAAAAATAATTAGAAAACAACTGAAAAAAGTGCTAAATTGTATTGCAGAGCAAAGGTATATTTTAATTACCGTTTTATCAGTTATTATTTATTTACGCATTCTCGGTTACCAAATTATGTCAACGATATAGTGATGAAGTTACTGTATCGTTGATAGGATTCGGTAATCGAAACATGTGTAATTAAGCAGGTAAAACCGTAATAATAATAATAATAATAATAATAATAATAATAATAATAGTATTTATATGTACATATATATATATATATATATATACATATATATATATATATATATATATGTATGCATGTATAGTGAGAATGTGTGTGTGAGGAAACATCTGAACGTATAGTCTTAACGAATATTTTATCTACAGACTTGGAATTTTGTATGATGAGATTTTGCTGCTTGTCAGATTTGTCTTGGGATGTGTCGTCAAGAAGGCACTACGAGCTTGTAGTTCGTCGAAGCATCTTAGTTTTAACTATTTGTAAACCAGATAGAGGGATGCACCATTTTGTCAATGAGATAGATGCTGGAGCCTAGCTGATAGTTCAGGAGCGATTAAGTTAGCGACTCTCATTGGAACCCTATCCAGGAGTGAGAGACTAGCAGTAGATCAAACAGCCGAAACGTGACTATAACACAGTATATGAACGAAGGGTGTCCTTGGCAAGATACAGGATAATTTCAATAACACATGCTAGCAGGGCAAGTATAGTCTACATTACTTGCTGCAATGCTTGAATGTGTCTGTGCCAAGTTGTCTATCTTGTGTTGTTATGTAGCTTGTGTCAGGTAATGTATCATAATACATATGTATTAGTGTTTGAGAATTTTTCTCATATTTAGTAAATGAAAGAAGCTAAGTCTTGATGGTATTGAATGCTACCAGGTATCTTTGTCCCCATTCCACTACAGAGTTGAGGTCGTCTTCTAGGCTTACCGCCATTGCCATGGATATGTGTCATTCTTTTTCTCCTCCTGCCTATTATCTAGCATAATGTCGTCAGAAACTATATCCACCACAGAGAAAATTTCACCATGGAGGTCACTTATTATAATAGCAATAGGAAAAGCTGAAAATCAATCCCGGGCTATGCTGTTTTTACGTACGACCATCAAGGACAATTAGGATTCTTCCCTTATTTATAAAAGATTCAATTAAATATTAATTCAGTAATACCATAGGATGTGATTATCCTGAGAAGTTCTTCGTGCCATACTCTGTCAAAGACTTAGATACACGAAGGGTTTCATCTCTATCTTCCGCGCATATCTCAAGCGCATCACATATACTTCAGAGATCACAGTTAGGATAACTGCAGTAAAATTGGTTTGTTTAAATGCATATTGTTTGTCGGACAAATGTTTTGAACTTATGTATGCATCACCTTATATTTCTATCTTTTTCAAATATTACCTAGTGATACGCTGCAAATGTGTTAATTCCCTGCAAGTTATGCGTCATTTAATTCCTTACAAATTCATAAAAGTGTTGACTATAAAAAGAAATAAATTCTTGAGACAAAAGCTCGCTCCTTGTGATGGTACCATCCATGTATCCATAGCTCTTCAAACTATTTAGTGTAAAACTAGGAGGATTTTATCTTAGAATCTCAGATGTATTTCGAAACTTCTATTGAAAAAATCGATTCAGGAATCTTGATTACGTAGTAAAGCAACCATCAATATAATGCAACTGTTTTCAGCATCGATTACCGCCTCGATACGGATCTGCAACTAGGAGCATACCTTCTCCACAAGCGTCGGCGCGAGCTCTGAGGATACTTGGCGGGGGGCCGCGATCAGGCTTGGTGGTGTGAGTTGTCAGGTTGGTTATGTATGAACAAACGAAGTAAGCAAGTGGCAACTAGTCGAGTGAGAGTAGGTACAAATTCGTAGCACTCCTTCTGGGTCTCTTTGGACTTATTGGTTGGATCCGAATCCTGTTGCCACACCCAGGGTCTACCAGCGGGCAGCTAATTGCACCAGGCGATGGCCACTCACTTCAGCACATTTACTTTGCTGCTTACTTTCCAGCCGACATCGAAAAAAATGAGGTGGAATGATGTGTCCTTCACACGAAAGCACACCAAATATCATAACCTTTGTCGGGAACTTCATGGAGCCATGCTCTCTAGTATTGAACCTCCGGATTTCCATTTTGCAGGTGCTGGCAATAGTCATTTTTTCGTAACGTGTATCTGTAAAGAGCATCAGTTGTACAGGGGGTCTCTTTGATCTCCCTCTATCAACATTGTGTCACCTTAAGACATGACATAAATGGCTCTTATTGCTCTTGCAATTTGTACACAACTGACCAACCAGTAGATTATTTTAAACAATAAACGAAAAACTTTGTTTTCTTAAACATGAAGTGAATCATCGCGTCATTCTAGGGAGACAGTTTATCTCTACACACGGTATGTTTATAATAAATTATTTAAAAAGTTCAAAGTGCTTTATGTTTCCGTGTCATTTAGTGTAACTAATATCGAATCTAGATAGTATTCTTTACAATTACGGCGCCAAAAAATCAAGGCATTCTAAGTTTTGAATTTCATACGTTTGGCTATAAATCTCCTTTAATTTAATCGAGTTCAAACCCATATTTACGTCAGTGTAAATATTCAATGGACGGATCCCATTTGAAGATTTTTCGATTAATCATTTCTTTTATCGAAAACCTTTAGAAATATTTTTTATTTGATTGCCGTTTGAATATGAAAAATTTTATATATATATATATATATATATATATATATATATATATATATATATATATATATTACTTGGAACATCGAACGTACATTTTTTCGGGAAAAAAAGGAATTGCCATGATGCTATATTTTTCTAAGTATAGTGCAAATTTATACGCGATAAACTGATGTTATTAGCACGATCAGAATTCTTGTATGTGAAAATAAGTACCAAAGTGTTCAATTCTAATAATATTATGGAAATATCCGCATTCATTCGGATTCATAAACCAAGTAAAATTTCCGATTATACCCACTCGTGGCATGATAAGGATTACCCCCATATATATATATATAAACGAATTACCATTAGCATATAAGCAACGCTCTTTGTGTAAACAAATCGAGCGGAGGTATTTCGGACGATGTCAACAAATCGTTAAACTCACTACTCGTTCAAGCAGCCGCCAATAGCGTAATGGTTAGGAGCTTTGACTGCCGTACAAACGGTCGGGTTTCAATCCTGGCTTGAGGTAGTTGCCTGTCTATCCGCACTGATGAGCTGTGAAACAGCGAAACAGTACTGTATGTGGATGACTATATATATATATATATATATATATATATATATATATATATATATATGGGGGGGTTTATGTGAGTGTAGGGGGTGTCATATGATTCATATCTGTTTGTAACAGATGTGCATGCGCGTCCGTGAACCTGCCAGTTTTTTTATGGTAAAAATATGTAGAGTTCTAAAGATTGTGAATTTTCCAATGTAATAGTATTGCTAATTATCAAATATTCACATGAGATTACATTCTATATTTTCGTAGTTTTTTATATGCTAAATAACACGGATACGTGTAAGTTACTTTCTGAAAGTCATGGGTGTATTATTTTCTGGCTTATTATATGGAATAGAAAAGTATAGATTGATGTTTAAAATGCATTTTAATATCGGGACGAATAAATGTTGAACAAGCTTTAATATAATAGGTTGGCCATTGATTTTAAGATTAATACTGACTGTGCATTATATATATATATATGACTATGACGACAGAACATTATCTTAATTGTTTGGACACTTGAGTATATATTCGACACAGTTAGACAGTTAATGAAACGAGAACAACACTACTCTATATAACAGTATATAAAGTATCAATGGATACACACCCGGGAGTCAAAACAATGAACAGAATATGCTGTTGTCACATCCCTTATGATAACATATTCATTATGTAAATTCAGCGGTACTATTCGTACATTTATATTTAGTGAATGCTAAATTAGTTAACTACGACAGTTACCAAATTTTAATTGACACGCCACTAAGTCACTGTTTTTGTCATGTTATGAAGTAAACAATGTCTACAAGTTAGAAAAGCATTTCATCCAAAGCATAAAAATTGTTAAACAAAATGTTTTTACTATAGGTTTTAAAAATAGAAGTACAAGATTCAATTTGAAATTTATTTATCTCAAAATGCACTTTTATAAATTTTACAAAGTAAGGTATAAAATTTAATTTAAATTGAATCCAAAAATACCTAGGATTTATATTATGTAATGTATACTTTGTTACACTTATAAATAATTGAAAAATTATATCTATATCATTAATTGCATGATGAAATATAATGTTTTTTAATTTTTAAGATTATATTTTAAAACTATCCTTCTTCTATTTCAGTTTGTATTTACCCTCACACCACAACTGATTTTGCAACCTACTTTTGTATTATTACACATCTGAATATTATCTTTGTTTCAGTTTGTATTTCTCCTCAAACAACAACTCTTTTTTTGCAATCTCCTCTTTGTAATGCAGGTTTGAATAATAAGCAAATCTGGATATTTGTAAACGAAAACTTTAAAATACGTGTTTTATGTTAAAGTTTTAAAACTTTTTTTCAGAATAGAAAACCTTTGAAATTTTATAAAGAACATATTTCATAAAGGTTTCATTAACAAATATTCAGTACATAACGAGAAAAATAGAGATGAAAATTTCCAAAGGATTGTATAACTGTTTACGGTCATTAGTATTCCTCGCCAGCTACATTCTCTGTTATTGTCATTTTATTCTTATTATTATTTAAAACATTTTGTGTCCTGCTCTTTCGCGCGAGGACTAATTTAGTAGCTCCCATGATGGTGCTTGTTATTGTGGACAGTTGTAATGATTTGGTTCCTAATGCAGCAACTGTTACGAAGTAAAATGCGAATCTCACGCGGAATCCAATTTATGCTATGAACCATACGAACTACAAGTGTTACTTTATAATTATCACAGAGTATTTAGCAACTGTCTAGTGCTGAAATAATACCTGGTGAGTCTATTGCCGGAGAAAATGAAAACTACATTCACTTTAAAAAAAAATCATTTTCACCCCAAACAAAGCACAGGGCCACTTTGATGTAGGGGGTTACTATGCGGACATGTGGGGAGTTGAGCAGCAAGATATATGTTCACATGATGTTCGAAATTCTGCATGTTAATACAGTTGGGAAAGAAGGAACCCGGAAGGGAGTTCCAAAGTCTAGCAATTCTGGGATAGAAACTATTACAGTAGAAAGCCTTCTTACACCTAGGGATCTATACTGTGTAAGGGTGGAATTTGGCTAGTTTTCGAGAATGTCGAGTGTATATACGTCGGGAGATACAAGAGCTTGCATTTCGTCGGATTATTCACCATTAAAATACTTGTAGAACATTACGATCACAAATATTGTTGCATAAGTAGATAATAAAGTAATAGATATGAAGTTTGTTACAGTCTAGAGAGGAGTTCATTTTCATTTATATTTTACAAGAAAATATATTGCGCATGCATATAATATACTCTAAAGTTGTAAATATTTTATGAAAATGTGCATGTTGTTGACACATTGATATGATTGTATGTTATTTACACGGCCATGTTTCTATTGGTAAAAATAACAATATAAACTAAATTATCTGCCACATGCTAAACACGCATACAATGTATATCCATATACCAACGCATATATATATATATACATATATATATATATATATATATATATATATATATATATATATATATATATATATATATATATATATATATACATACTAGCAGGTCGCTCGGCATTTCTCTGTCGTAAATGCGCTTTAACATGATATTTTGATCCATACAGACTTCTTAATAATTATTATATTATATTAGACCCAAATATATGTTAATGATTTCAAAAGTTAAGAAAAATGGCGTGTGCGCCACCAGCGAGAGTAGAAAGTAAAGCGTTTTGCTTACGAGGTACTTTTTCCTTTATTCACTCAGCTAAAAAGCCACGTTTGCTGCAAGGCTAAAAATTAAAAATATTAACCAATAGCTATTACGTTACGTATGCATATTCGTTAAGCCGTTGTTCGACCTTCCCCTGGCTAATGCTGTTTGATTTTAAATTTCTATATTTTATACAGATGTTTCCCCGGTTAAAATACAAATATAAAGTTTCGCATGGGTTCGAGTGCCCTAAATATTAAATTTCATGTATTTAGATCAAAAGCTGACAGAGTTTGGTAGGCATTTTTTTAAACAAGTATATATACGAATATTTAAGTATATATATATATATATATATATATATATATATATATATATATATATATATAAAAGTGAACGTATCTGTGTGTCTGTCAGTGTGTCTGTGTGTGTACATTTCCCTACACAATAACTCTGTCAATTTTTAGTCTACACATTCGAAATTTGATATACAGGGTACTGAGATTTTTGTAATCAGTTTTCCGTCGGGAATCTCAACGCTTTTACCTTTGAGAACTCTACTAAACTCCTTGTACAATTTTGGGTCTAAACACTTGAAATTTTAGATATAGGTTCCGTGGACATGGATCTAACCTAATAACGTTATTTGAGCCCCAAACAATAAATGTTAAGGGGTCATTACAGGGGTCAAATAATAAGAAATGACCGTTTTTTTTGGCTCAACATACACCTCCAAACCCCTTGGCTTAAATGCTAGTATATATAAAAAGATGTGTGTGTGCTTACTATATAATTTTACGCAAATATTACGCAAGTATAAGTCGCGTAGAATATCCACATGAATATAATTACACGTAATAGTTATTTAAAGGTGAGCATCCCATATGAAAACCAAAAAATAAATGATCGGGAATTAATTAAAATGAATGCTTACTTGATTTTTTAGAGGATGGCAATTCCATGACAAATATATACCTAAGTTGGATTTTCTCTTTAATAAATAAAAATGGGTTTTAATATGAATATCAATACACTAAATAACCCCAGTTTAATAGACTATATGTATATACTTAATAATGTCTACATAGGTGTATATTTAATGTTTGTGTATGTGTACGAGTGTTCGTGCGTGTTCGTAGTAACAGCCATGGGTGTTATAACAATACTTGCGAGATGAAAATAGAATTATATGCTTTTCCTTGAACAAGAAGGAAAATTAAGAAAATCTCCCGAGACTTCCCAACTCAGGCATACGATCCCAAAACAAATTACCCGATCATTGAGAATTTTGGAAATATTTGCAAAACGTGAGAGAGCCTAATGTAAACGATAATGAGTGTGTTTGGTTTCATGCAAGTAATGTACAAAACATATTTCTTCTTGTAAAATGAATAATTTTGAGTGGGCTTAAATTCGCAAAAAAGAATAAATTAGAGTAAATCCTTCAATTGGCAGTTTCTTACCCGCTTTTACAAGCTTTCTTGTAGAAATAATAACAGTTTTCAAATTCAAATAATGCATATATTTTAGTAATACATCGATTTAAATATTAGTAAAAAACATTCCCTAAAATAAAATTGTACTAAACATACCTTAAATGAAAACCCATATTTTCCACTTGTTCAAGAAACAAAATATGGTAATGAATGTTAATGAAAATTTACATAAGTATTCTAAAAAAAATAAGGTTCAGTGTGATTAAATATATATATATATATATATATATATATATATATATATATATATGTATGTCTCTGTGTGTGCCTGTGTGTGTGTGATATCTGATAATTTGTTTCGTAAAAATAAAACAAATACATACATATTAGAGTTGACCGTTATCAATATTATCAAGGTATAAGATATAGACTAATCAAAATAATAAATTAATAAAATATTAAAAACATGGTATCATTAATGTTTCCGTATATCAATATGAAAACAATTTATTAAGACGTGAAATTAATGTTGTTTATTCTACGTTGAAATTCAAAGATAGATGAAAAAATTAGAAAATAATTGCAACCTTCTTCCACTTTCATGATTTTTTGCCCATGTACATATTCCTAAATTTTCTTTTAAAGTTGATAAATTATTTTTCCTCTGATAAGTAACGGGCAGAATAAATTCGAAATTGACATAGTAATTACATGAATAGGTTGGTGCTACTAAGCAAGTGCTGTCAAGTCTTGTGCATTACAACGTAAGAAATAAACGGTAAGATCGTAAACATCTTGAAATTGAAATATAGTCATTTGTCATTAAATTGTATATGCTATGTTGTAACATCGATCAATATCAATTAAAAGACTGATATGAATAAAAGGCATGCCATAAATGATTAGACACATTTCTCATAAATGCAAACACAAACACACATATATACATATGCGTATATTTGTATATATATATATATATATATATATATATATATATATATATATATAAATATATATATACATGTATATGTATATGTGTGTGTTTCTCTCATTCTCTCTCGATAGAACTCTATCTGTATGTATATATATACGTATCATATATAAATATATATGTATATATATATATATATGTATGTATATATGTATATATGCATATATGAGAGAACGAAAATGATTGAAAACTTACTCTGTATACTGGAAAATTATAACTGCAAAACTACTTACAAGAAATGAACGAGTATAACGTACAATGTGTGAGGATGTCTTTTTTTTACTTATTACATTTTATGGACGGTATTTGTGACGTTAAGAAAAATGTTGTTTCCGGCCATATTTTGTATACAGCTGGTGAGGTGTAGAGAATTTACATCTCAGATTATTTATAAGAAATCTGTCAATGTATCTACTTTACCATTATGTTTAATTTGTTTTTAGCATCAGCGAGTTTTTAAAAATAGGAGAAAATGTCCTATATGACATCCATTTATACGGCTCTCGTGAATCTTGCAAAGCTAGTGTTGAATGCTGGCACACATTTTTGTAATTACAAAATATATCTCATTCTATACATATTTTATTATATTCATTTATTGTAAGGATTATATTTCCGTAATAAATTCAAAGGCTCCTCTTCACTTTTATTCTATCTATCTATCTATCTATCTATCTATCTATCTATATATATATATATATATATATATATATATATATATATATAAACATTGTAAGATATATATTATAAGATAAACACCGTTTTATTGTTCTCATGAACCGAGTGTATAAAATATATGGCATGATTAAGATTAATATAATTTTGTCATAGATTTATGGATTACTATATTAATAAAGGGACTAATAAATAGACTTGGAAATATGGCATCGAACAGAATAATACAAGTGGTAAGGTGCGTGACAAAAAGAGAAATATCTAAAGAATCAGGATCAAGCTGTGTTGTAGAAACGAGCATGGAGGAAGAACTAGAACGAAATGAAGTAGAGAGAAAGGAAGCGGAGAGCACGAAGCAGAGGAGAAGTGATTGATGAGCAACGTCGTCGCTAAGGTAGTCGGAGAGATAGTTATGACTAATGTCGTAGAAAGAGAGTAAAAAAGAGGGAAATAAAATAATAGAGGTAAGCAGGTAGGAAACATGTACTTATCTGCTCGTCAATGGATGTTCGCGCGCATTTAGTTTGCATTTCAGAATACGCGTGTTGATTTTTATTCGAAAGGAGCGATTTATTTTCTGTACAATATTCTCGACTTCATAACATGTTACACACATTGGCTTACCAGTTCACCCATCCGTAAAAAAAGGAAGCATGCGAGAACGAAGGAAAATATGCTACGCGTCGAATAACACCATACGTATATATACATACTTCCCCATGTAAATGTATATATATAAACAGATGAAAATATATGTTTATTTTTTCTGAGGCTAGCGATCGTAAAAAGCGCGTAAGCCACGCAGTTAAATATCGGGATTGCTTTTAACATCGTAAATGCATGCACAACGATTGATAAAGAGAAACACATACTTATAACCTACCATAAAATGTTCACATACTCTCTGATCATCAACTAAACCACTTTATATATATATATATATATATATATATATATATATATATATATATATATATATATATATATATATAATCATTAAGCGAATACACCCTTCCTTCTATGGGTAGCTTTGTTGTGCTTCTGTTCATAAACTTCTCCAGAAATTAAAAAAATAAAAACATATTTAACCGAAGAGACATGTGTAAAAAATGTGCATGGTTATATAATCTTCTGTATATTTGAAAGATATCTAACTGATGTGCATGCCTACTGAGACGCCTGTAAGTGTGTGTTCCTCTACGATGTATATGCATTTATTGATGTACTGACGACTATGGTAGAAAAGCGCGTCTGCGTAACCCCCGTATTTAGGTGTATCGAACATTAACACTAATAAATGTGACATCGTATATATATATATATATATATATATATATATATATATATATATATATATACACATGTATATATTTATATATATATAGATAGATATTCCCCCTCTCTCCTATCTCTCTCCCTCTCTCTCTCTATATATATATATATACATATATATATATATATATATATATATAGATATATATATATATATATTTGCATATACATCTATATATCTTTCTATGTCTAGCTGTGTATTACATTGAGCTGCGGCGCGCATACACCTACACACATAATTGCACACATATCAATACATCAAATTAAACACAACCTATTTCAACGCACATACACGCATATATTTTTACATTGAGTAAGTTTGTACCGAATAATACCACACACCCTCACACACGCACACACACACACACACACATATATATATATATATATATATATATATATATATATATATATATATAGATATGTGTATATTTATATATAGCATAAAAGAGAGATAAAAAAGCCGATGACATAAATTTATTCTGACTTTATTTATGTATTATATTTAAACAATATTATAGTATATGCATCTTAGTTAGTATTACATGGACAGCCGCTTATTTTCCATACATAATAAACTATGTGTAAAATGTCAAGGCACGTGTTTCTTGTGTATATCTCTATTATAAAATTGACGAAAAGATAGAGATTCACACATCTGAAAGAATAGACACTTCGCCTATATGTCATATAAAGACACTTTTTAATTTGCGTTTTCGGAATATATTTGAATCTGCCAAATACCAACGAGAACATCTCGTTAATTGCATAGTTCTTTCTTGCATAAATGCGTGAAAATATTATACAGGTAATGTGCCAAAGTGTTGTCAAATGCGCCTAAATCTTCTCAATGATGATCACATTGTTAATTTTAAAGCAGAATAACGAACACGTACAACTTCTTTAACACAGTTGCTGACGATTCCCGTAATTATATCATCAACTGTCCTCATGGAAAAGAATTTCAAAATCTATATAGCAACTATACCCGTTGAACCAAGGGCTAGAGAGATTCAGACACTTACGCTTAAAGGGACGGTCAGAATCATAAACAAGTTTTCTCCGTTTGAATATCTGAGTAAGCGAGATAATATTTGGCATCCAGTAGGATGCTCTATCCTCAGCGTGATGAAACTGATGAGGACAATAGTAACTTATCCACCCTCTACATAACATAATTATATATTTAAAACATGTATTGCTTATAATTGTTTTAATCTACAAATTAGAAGAATATCTATTTTTACCTTCTGAATTATTAATGCAGACAAACTAGTAGATTCTGCATACTTTTTTTTTTTTTTTCAAAATTAAAATATTACTTCTATTATAAAATGTAGAAGTGGTTGAGCAAGATTGCTACGGTGCCGCTGTTTTAAACTTACCCAAACAAGAGCGTGGAGACTGGTGTGAAACACATCGTCTCAGCGGACGTGTAGCAACAGTGGCTTCCCCAAAGTGTACTTTCACTTTTCAATATGGTTTTTGTTTATTTTTCCAAGTAGAAGTCTGTAAATGTCTTCTATCGATCTTACCAAGCACATACGCAAGCCATAAACGTTTAAGCTTTTCATTATTGTATCTTCTTTGAACGACATTCGACATAGACGACACCGTTTAATTTACTTAGTTGCTTTTGGTCTTTCCTTATTCCTTCCATCCATCCCTGGAAGCTATTTATCGGATAATACAGCATTTTACTCCTGTTAAAGGTTAGAATGAAGTTCGTCAAAAAAGATCATGCTTTACCGTTACCTACACCCTGATAGCTATAAATAAGATACATTTGTCTCTCTTACACGTATTTTCATATATCGCTCTCTCCCTCTCTCAACTCATATATATATATATATATATATATATATATATATATATTAATATAACGTGTCTATTTACACACACATACACACACATCTATATATATATATATATATATATATATGTGTGTGTGTGTGTATATATATATATATATTCTCTGCGTGACAATCAATCTCCTAAGATATTTAAGTGCCCTACTAGTATGTTATGGTTTATTACTAAAACTCACTTGAAGTTTTCACATTAGTCTTTTTCGTTATTCCGCACTGATTACACCTTATTATTATTATTATTATTATTATTATTATTATTATTATTAGTATTATTATTATTATTATTATTATTATTATTATTATTATTATTATTATTATCGACGGAAAATATATGGTATTCTGAGCACATTGTTAGTAGCAGATGGCATACATATTAACAATTTATGAACATCAGATGCAGAAAGTAAAGTTTTTACATATTTACAACATGCGACTGATAAAAAATGTCATGTTTCCAATTATTAAATAACACGTTCTTCACATGTAATATTTTTAACTTTTTTTTTTGTTCGCGAACAATTTTCACGAAAATGTAACCCAATAAACATGACTAATAA
>NC_136486.1:156509662-156512162 GCF_053919585.1 Euprymna scolopes | reverse complement strand
ATATATGTTTATATATATATATATATATATATATATATATATATATATGTGTGTGTGTGTGTGTGGGTGTGTGTGGGATGTATGTATATTTAGAAATGCTAACAAATGTGTGTGTATATATATATTATTTTATATATATATAAATATATATATATATATATATATATATATATATATATATATATATATATATATATATATACAACGAAGTTATTGTCCTGTATACATACAAGGACCACAACTATATTTATAATTTAGGGCAAACACCATTATATATTATAAGATTCATTAGATTTACACTGAGCAATATCTTCAATAATTTTGTCGTGCGGCAATATTCTACTGCAGTTTAACGATCGTATCGAGTTGATCGTTTCAGATCTGTTCAATAATTTGTTTTCATGTAATTTAAACAAAAAAATTAATCAATTTCCTATAGACACTTATATATGAGTCTGCAAGTATCTGTGAAGGTGTCTGTTGAATTTGTTCTATGGCATGCTAACATTTATTTTTTATGTATATTTATACACACATACACACATTCCTATATATATATATATATATATATATATATATATATACATATATATATATATATATATTTATATATTAATAGTTATGTTTCATTTTTAACAGAAGTACCTGCAAGTCTAGCGTACCTATTCTCATTTATACCATTTGATCTCTATATCTGTTGTATAAGTCTGTGTTCAATTAGATCTGTAATACTTTTTAAAACTGGATTTCCTGATTCTGGAGCAGAATTAATCTAGTCTGGTGGATGTCAGTACTGTTAGGAATTCTAGTTCAATTCATGTATATATATATATATATATATATATATATATATATATATATATATATATATATATTATGGTATAATTATATTAACTTAAATTAGTACATAAAGAACAGTCAGAATGATAAGACCAGGATTTATTCACATGTCATTGTGTTGAAGTATATCTTTAGAACTTCCTTCACACAAACACACACACACACACACACACACTAACACACACATAAATATATTATATACATTATATAATATATGTATAATATATACAGTAAAGGTTTGTGCGAAACGTCGAAGTTATATCATGCTACTATATTCCGATTGCGTAACATTTTTGCAAAACGGTAAAGTAAAATGGTTACAGCTATGAAGTTTCCATTAGCAGTCGGAGTATTATAAATAATATTACACACCGGCAATATTATAAGTATACCTCTTGGTGTACTTGGTTTTGTAAATGTAGAAGTAATTCATATGAGGATTGACCCAAATCTACAAAAATGTTACTGCGGAAAGAGCTATAATTAGGCGTCATGTCAGGGATGTCGGTGTCATGACAAAAGGAGAAGTGCTAAAATAACTGACTTTTTGAACGCATAACTAAATAAAATTTAACTGTTCGAATATACGTGAATATAAGGAGCTAGTATATTTCTCCCCCATTAACTCAGACAGAAACATACAAAATCCCCATTAATAATAGCGTATTATTATTATTATTATTATTATTATTATTATTATTATTATTATTATTATTATTATTATTATTATTATTATTTATTATTATTATTATTATTATTATTATTATTATTTTTATTATTATTATTATTATTATTATTATTATTATTATTATTATTTTTAGCAGAAGGACCAATAAAAAAAAAAATGATGAAAATTACAAAACTAGTAATGGTTATAAGAATTAGACTTATACCAATAAAATAACTTTAATCATATTTCCATTGCCACGAAAAAAGTAATTGGAGAGAAGGATGGAAAGAATGCAGAGAGAAACAATAACCGCATTTGCACTGGATGATTGCGAAGAGTACAAGAATTTTAGGAAGACTTATGGCCACTCAAATTCCAGTAAAGACGAATAGTCACTATAAACGTGAAGTAAAATGTAAACGATTATTTTGGCAACGCAACAAATCTGCAAATGTTATCGAAAGAATTATGGAGCATTGTAAATCTGAGGAAACTTGTTGTCACTCACACTACAGTGAATGCAATAGAATATTCTTTGATATAAGCCTGTGTAGAACAACTATTGAATAATAATAATAATAATAATGATAATAATAATAATAATAATAATAATAATAATAATAATAATAAATATTTATGTATTACTTTATTCTTACGATGTACGATACATTTGTAAGTATAATATAACGTCGGGCCAGTTGCTGAGATTATATATATATATATATATATATATATATATATATATATATATATATATATATATATATATATATATATTATCCATAGATTATTATATAGCTGAGGGAATACGAAACTACCGATAGTGGCACGTGAAGTATTAACAAGTTAATGCTTATCGGCATTGGCCGTGTTTATTTTTCATGTGATACATGTTTAACTCACTCTTGTAAACAGATATAGAACTTGGTATATTATAACACCTGCGATTATTCATGAAAATGAAAGCTGAATAATTTTTGTAGTACAAAT
>NC_136486.1:156412162-156504662 GCF_053919585.1 Euprymna scolopes | reverse complement strand
TATATAATCGTTTATATTTTCGTTATTTTCAGTTAATTAAAAGGCGTCGTATAGATAGAAGAGATAAAAAACGACGGGTGGGTATCAAAACTATAGTGTATAAGAAATAGAAGCAATCCGCAGTTCTCAGAATTTCAATTACTATAGCAATAAGCACTTTACGCTTGAACCATAACAATAAGAAATGTACATAATTTCTCTGAAGACCATACAATGCACTAAACGTTACAGACTGTATATATGTATATGCTTTTTTAATCATGTGGAAGACTCGTTAAATCATAAAGCATATGACTCTTTTCTTACATAACACATTATTTAAACTATGAATGTTGTTAAAGTCAATTTCCATCGTTTCTTACCGTATATTGCGTTTATTAAGTGAACAATTTTTTAATGTCAAAGTATGTTTATAAAAAAATATTTTTATTCTTGTCGATAGATGACAGTCATATTCATTCTGAATACTAATTCAATAAAATATTACGAGTTTTTTAACAAGCCGTAATCACATATAAAACAAAAATAGCTCGTGTAAAAGCAGTTTTCTGTCTTGTTAGTGTCAGGTTCTAAAAAGTATGAATTATGTATATACTGTAAAAGCGAGTAGGCAAATCAATTACCCTTCAGTAGTTAATGGTATTTACGTAGAAACACTAATATTAAATAAATATATATATATATATATATATATATATAATATATATATATATGTATATATATATATATATATATATATATATATATATATATATATATATATATATATATGCGTTTCGGTTTAATGTGCACATCCATCTATATTAGACAATAAGTCGATCGGTTCGCCGAACAATAATGCTTAACATTTAATGTGATATTCACGGGATTTAACGCTAAATGAGAGAAAAATGAATTTAAGGCTATGCACACGAACCTTAATATGTAAACTTTCCCCTCGCATATGAATTTATCTCCGTATTAACATACAGAAGATTGTATGCCTTTCATTCCGAAGCTTTCTTTAGATCAGTTTTAAATAACATATGCATAGTGAAAATTATTTTTTAATCAATTTTAATAAAATGATTAATCATGAGAAAATTTCACCAAGAATATCCATTGGTCTCTTAGTTGCAATATAAGAGATATTAAGTAAAAAAACGTATAATGCCTATTAGACAGAACTTGATGCCAACTAGAAATTCTGCGTGAGTGTCAAATAAGTATTTGTACGTTTTTTTTTATGAGAAATTTGCATGGAGATACTTTTCACTGCACACAGTCATTATTAAATATTAAAAAAGCACAGACATCTGTGTTCCCCAAATAAGATATATTGGAAATAACATAGCCATTATTTTACGAAATAAATAGTTCACGGAGGTGGATATATCATCAGACTAGTTCAATTCTTGTCCTAGAATTTACTAATACCCAGTACCCAGTAGCGAGATATATTATGAGGAAGTAAATGGTAAATGCATAGAGGTATGTTTCGAACTTTTTAAATTACTTGCTGTTTGATAATAAAGACAAAACTTGTATTAACTATTCGACTATATATATATAAATATATGTATATATATATATATATATATATATATATATATATATATATATATATACATATTATAAATAGATAAGGTCTTACTTCCACGAAAAAGAAACCTTGATTTAGATTATTTTTATTGTAAGATGATTTAGGAGAAATTGAAGCATACCCAACACTTTGCAAGTGTTATAAAATATACACGCATTAGTAGAATCATTGCATATAACTCGCCGTGATATTTAAGTTGGCATTGAAAATGTTGCATCGCACGAATTGTAAAAATTTCGTTTATTTTTTTATTTCCCAAAGAATTATGGTGTACTTACTTTTGTACATACGAATATATCGATAATGGTAGATAAAAAATTATTATGTATCTTGGAATCTTGCTTCCAAAATAATAACTCAGTGCGTAAATATAGAACATTTATTGAGAAATTCGAATTGTTTAATTTATAGACTTAAAAAAATAAATAAATACTTGGAATATATAACATTAATCTATGGATGCAAACACGTCTAAAAACTAAAATATCAGAGAGCCACACTCTTATATATGCATATATATATATATATGTATATATACATATATATATATATTTATATATTCATATGTATATGCATATCTATATATATGAACATATATATATATATATATTAATTCATTCATATATATATATATGTATCTACATATATATATATATATAAATGAATGTACATATATATATATATATATATATATATATATATATATATATATATATATATATATATAAAGAGAAAGAGAGAAAGCAATGGTGTTTGAGGTCAAGTAAGGAACCAAAATTGTGGGATATACAGATCCGTAATTTGAAGACACACACCACAAAACGACCTACAATATGCTTACAAATGTAAGGGCGTTATTTGCCAGATGCCGTTTCGCATAGCAATTGCATCTATTCATAAGAGTATATTAGAGAAGCTGTGGAAAAAGGAAAGCACTTAAAAATTATAGCACTTCGAAGGGAAAATACATTAAGATCCACATATGTTCGGTATGTGTAGATGTTTGTATTGAAAATGTAGAATCCCCCCCTGTTCAAATAGTCGAGGGTTTTACGTCGAAGGGGGTGCGTGGTCCGAGATCCCTTGATATCATTCGTTAAGATACTCGTAAAAGATGCACACTAATATAGAATTTATCTTAACAATAGAAGTAGAAACGAAGTTGACACTATTCGCGACCAGTTTTTTAGTCATTTTTACGATGGAGAATCTAGGAATAGATACAGTAACCGAATGTAGCAAAAACACATTGACCATTAAATTAATGTTGAATTAGAATATAATACCGATGAGAACGTACGAGAAAATTCCATGTAGACTTTTATTAGATATAGCTGTCCGTGGTTGAGTACGAGTTTCATAAATGTAAAATGCAACAAATGTTAGTAATATTAATTGGAACTATCTATTTATTTCCCGTTTCTATTACTGATTAGATGCAATTCTCTTAGGTTTGAGATATTCTACTTTTGTTTACCACATATCGGTTATAAAGAATTGTTTAGCAGACGATATACAGGTCTCCCACAATAATAGACAAGGTAATTAGTGATTTTAACGCAGTCAAACAAGCTCTTTTCTGTTGACCACCAGCGTTCTGACCCGCATCACAAAAATTGCTAGATAAGAAGCTTCCTGCTTCCATAATCGTCTAAGTGCGAACATCACTCATGACTTGAAATGGAAAACTTGCATCAAATCTGAGACCAATATTGTCGAAGAAATTGGTGCGTCATTTCACCGTGCTAACTCCCGAAGGAATCCTTTACTTGTATGAGATAAATACTTCTTAAAATGAGAGTAAGTACCGTTACAACATCGACAAAATGCCGCTGGCAACATGCTAATACACATTGTCCAAATCGGTTTAAACACTTAGTAGCAATCACCCTTTTCTCTCCCCCACAACCTCATTACCTAGAGGTATTTTTGCGAGCCATGCGCTGCTTATCGTTACTTTACTTAGCTTCATTGCATTTCCATCCTTCATAACATTTACAAAAAAATACTCTTTTAGTTACATCTATTATTGACAATAGCAAACGCTCTCGGTCTGAACCGAAATCTATATAAAATGTTCATAGGCAGTGCTTATTTTCGTGAATTGTTTGCCTGTAAAATTTTACTCCGCTTGCCTGCTTTCTAATGTGATTTCAACCATTTTTTTTAAGTAGTCCTCTTAAATAATAAAATACTTACAAACGTCTCAACTAAGGATCACTACGCTGCTCTCGATAACCACGGCCCACTCATAAACCACTGTACTTGAGTGGAATTTTGGCCTTATTAAGTGTATACTCCGTTGTAAAAAAAGCTCGTTTATTAATAGTAAAAAATTATAGATATACTAGTATCCAAATTTTGGGAGCATTCGCATTATATCATGTTGGTCAGACATTCGACCACCAGAAAAAAAAAAAAACATGGAATGTTTTATTTTAATAGACGATTAAATTCTATTACGGTTTCCTCATGTTATACGGTATGTATTAATTGTCTTGTGAATATCTTACTCCAGATATTAGCAGTCTTCATGTATACCAAAACCTATACCTTTGGATGTTCTTTTTTATCCAGCAAATGATATATGCGTTATAAATATCACCGTTGTGCTAAAGGTAGTAAAACAAGCTTAGCTAAACCCATAATCACGATCAGAAATACGTTATGTATTTACGCTTGGTTGATTTAAAAAATATCAACTCAGAAAAATGGTGAATATATTGCGGAGATTGATGAAAGAATATAGGAATGAGTCGGTTCCCTCACCGGAATTCTAGATTACACACTTATGTTTCATCATGATTTTTATTCAGAATAGTTATTCGAAAGAACTTTACATTGAAGAAAATCCATATTAATATTTGGCTCAAGGTTATTCATTTTTTGTTGTTATAGAACTGGTTTTATTGATATTTTTACAAATATAAAAATTGGTTTGTTTAATTTATATTGATATACTTTATTTACAATCAATAGCAGCTTACATAAGATGCTTTGAAACAGAATGATGGTTTAAGCTGTTAGATATTTACCATCGACTCTGTCTAGTCAAAATTTGATGTATTTTATACTCTTATGAATTGAACACGTGATCCACTTTCAGGAAAATACTAAAGAATTTAATATCTGGTTTATATTAAATAGTATGTAAATAAACCTTCCATCCAACATATTTAAAACTCTGGAAACACCGGGTATATACAGCTAGTTTGTGTATAAAATGGTTGTGATATAATATTTTGCATGTACTAAAATATGTGTGAATGATATTTTCAGTGTTCATATATATATATATATATATATATATATATATATATATATATATATATATATATATATATATATATAAGGTACGCACCGGGTAAGGGTGTGTGTAGTCAAGCAGGTTTCACACATGCCCCTTCTTTTAAGTGCACACATTTTTTTAATATAAGCAGAAAATATATTTCAGTGAATTAAAATGAGATTTAATAATAATAATTCTGATTTCGTTCATCAACGTCTCCCTGAAAAGATGTGGGAATCATTTACAGAGGACTTCCCGCAATCCCGGATCCAAACTATGAGCTTCAAAGATTTTCCTAAGCAGGTTGTTGGTACCCGCAGTAGGAGAGGTCTGGAGGTCGTCTAAAACATCGGGGTTTCGTAGTTTTATTCAATTGTACTTCCAGGCGATTCGATACTACTCCTTGCGTACCAACGGCGACTGGGATTATTTGTGTTTAAACCCCCGTGTATGCGCGTTATCTACAAGGCCAATGGAGCATAATTGTTCCACTTCTCGTTCTCCTTCTCTCTCACGTTCCTGACCCACTGTGTTTAGAAGGTTACAATTTGCCATTTTTCCAGACCCTGTCAATGGCGACCAAATCCGGATGAGTATGTCTCAATTGCGTGGTCGTATGAGACTTTTGTCCCACCATACGTCTACATTGTCAGTCTCACTTGTTTTTAGTTCATCAGGCACACTTCGTTCCAACTTCTCCTAGCCCTCCCAATATATTCGGAGCCCTATACAATCGTGTCTTTTACGGCACTCCCTCTGGGCCAAAACGCTACACCTTGCTGCAAGGTGCGCAATTAATTCTTAGGCCTTACCATTAATCCGGTCCTGCAGCAACTTCCTCTCCTAGACTCACTTTTTTGAACAGCGTTTTCCTAATGCCCGCTCTTCTGCTGCACAAACAAACGATTCAGCAGTCTTAGCATAATACCCAGCTCTAAGCCTTGATCTTTCATCACCCACATTTGCTATATCCTCTGTCCTTTCTCTTTTCATACTCAGCCTTGGTATCACATTCTTCCAATTCCTTACTCACAACCTTCTTCTTCTTCTTCTTCTTCTTCTTCATCATCATAATAATAATAATAATAATAATAATAATAATAATAATAATAATAATACAAAAAAAAATCGTTTAGACTACTTTCCTGCCAACTCTCGACTTAAGCTGTAATCTTTTCCCGACTGTTCTCAATATCTCTCTGGGTTGTCCAAAAACTAAACTACCCTGGTCTTTCTCGTTCAATATTTATTTCATATATTTATTGCACAGCGTAAATGGAAAAACACTCTCTTTAACCTCATCTAATACCGTTGACCGATTATAATCACCTGAATACGTGTGTATGTTGTTTTTATTTTATCACGTTTATTTTCGACTATCGAAGGTAATTTTATAATAAAATCTTGCGTCACGTGATTTCTGTCAAATAAAACTCTTCTAATTGAAGACATTTTTTTTAAAGAAAGCACTGTTGTCAAAATGGTGTATTTCCTTTTATTAATGAGCAATTCTAGCAATATTTATTGTATATTCAAAAAGCTAACTTTATATATTCATCAACATTTTTATAAATTTATCTATCTTTTACTCTCTCTCTCTCGCAATCTCTCTCTCGCTATCTCTCTCTCTCTCGCTATTTCTCCTAAACGTTGCTTTGGGTGACAGTTCCTTATTTAAGACGCTGTTGAGTGAGGGGACAGGGATCACAAACTAACCGGTAGCCGGGCAGGGTTGCCAGTAAATAAAATAAAATAACTTATCTACTTGTTCTCAACTATCCTTAGGGTGAAACTGCAACTGGTTCACTCAGCGATCTGATATGAAAATAATATAGAATTTAAGAGAAAAAACAGAAAAAACACGAAATTGAAACCACACACACTTTCGTAAGAAATGGAGTAATCCATGGTTTTAATGTCAGAAGCATTTATTTAAATCAATGTCAATACTTCAAATCAATATATAATCAATTGATAAATAAAAGGGTTAAACTGAAAAGCAACAGTCAACAAAAACAAAACCAACTAACATGTGTGTACCGAAGTTATTGTCATCACACTTCAATGACGGCGGTATTGTTATTTTTATTTCTATTTCCTTTTTCCACTTCATTTCCCTTTCAGTGTTTCTTCAATGTCGAGGCAGTTATCTTGCCGTGTCGTTTTGATACACTGTCACTTTGTCCTGCATTTTTCTTTTATTCTAAGGATTTATCAAATCATTTGTATAGAATTCTGACGAAGACTGCTTGATTGCGTATCACTATTTACTATTAAAATTTCATCGACAGATCACAACACGCTATCGACTAACTGCCAACTGCCTAACTGAAAAGCTCTGAACAGCTATTTATCATCAGAACCTGTTCGGACAAGGGTGCGATCTGCCCCTCGTCTGAGCTTTCAATACTATTACTCAACTAGTCAAAATAATAAGCGAACATGTTTTTAAATTTTGAACAAAATTAAATCTTCAACCGAAATCTAAAGAGCTATATTTTGCTGTTCCCGACGGTAGATGAACTTAATGGTATTACGTACCTCCCAAATACACAAAACAATGGAAATCTCCAAGTGAATCAACACTTCTGCTTGTGGCGAAAATATTTTTAACCAAACAATGATTATTTTTATATATACTCTTGAGCCAAAAAAAAATGTTCTAAACAATTTTTATACATTTTAATACACTAAACGCTATATTGAACAACGAAAAATTGAACAAGGAAACTTAAACGAGACTAATAACACAAAACAAGCCATTTACTTTTATACATGTTTAAGATGGGGTCGCATTCCATTTTGATGTCTTTAAAAGATCAATCCTTTTAGACATGCTCTCACCGAAAGTGGAACACTGTGAAGAGGAGATGTTATTCCATTCGCTTGGCACATCTTCCCACACTTTGTCATTGATCGTAAAAGTTCGTCCATCCAATGCACGGAATATTATGGACGAAATATTCTCGATTGGGGTTAAATCAAAGCTTTGAACTGGCCAAAATATCACATTAATTGAATTATCAGAAAACCATTTTTGTGACTTTAGCAGTGTTTGAAGGGACATTATCATGCTGAAAAATGATGATATGAGATGTTCTCAGACTCTGGACACTTAATAACAGTCCTGTTTCTAATATTCGAATGTATTCTTTTGCATTCATTGACTTCTCACATATAATAAGTTCCCCAACTCCTGCTGCAGTGGAAATTACCCACGTCATTATCCCTCAATTCCGGTGTTTAATATTCGTTTTCATGCCACTTGGCGCAAATCATTCTCCAGTTCTTCGATTGCCCAATTCAGGATCATCGGGAGCATCAATAATACGACGAAATCTTGATTCCTCTGACCAGAAAACATTCCTGAACCAGTCTGTATCTTTCTTGCCATAATACGAGAAAAATCTCTTTCTATCATTGATGTTCTTCTTAGATAAAAATGGCTTCTTTACACACCTTTTAGAAGGAAATGTCGTTTCTTTCATTCGTCTAGATTCTGAATATCTAGAAAGAGAATGTCCAGCCCCTGTTTCGAATGCTTTATTATCGTTACATAAGTTTTCTTTCCATCCTTCAAAACAGTTCATTTTAGCCTGTGGTCGTCCTTCAAAGTCATTTCTCTAGGGCGATCAGATCAAGATTTCCTTTTTGCCAAGCATCCGACCTCGAACCTGAGTGTATTGCGCTTCACCACAGACAGAGATGTTTTCACTTTTTCTCTTCTTAAAATATCAAATACCTGATTATAAGTCATGTTGGACTGCCTGGTCCTGCAATCCGGTGTTTTATATCCTAACCAGGATGCGGTCTTACCATTTTTAGGATTAGTTTTTCACGTATTATTAGATGGTATAATAATAATGATCTGATAAATATAAATGCCCATTAAAATTAACAAAAACATCATAGAAAAATATTGAACAATCAATTTCTTACTTCTTTCACTGTTGGCCATTTTTTTGCACATGAGTGTATGCATCGCTATTACGTCATTTATTATCCAGCGAAATATTTACATATTTAATCAGAGGCCGGGTAGATTGTGGGACCATGCTTGGTTTAAGGGGTGATTATCAGCACCAAGAAATCACTGATGCTCCTTTCAACCGACAGCTTTACACACAGTATATTTTGTCTATGTCTCTCTTTATATATATATATATATATATATATATATATATATATATATATATATATATATATATATATATATGGTTAGGAGCCTTGACTGTCGTACAAACGGTCGGGTTTCAATCCTGGCTTGAGGTAGTTGCCTGTCTAGCCGCACTGATGAGCTGTGAAACAGCGAAACAGTATTGTATGTTGATGACTATAATGCTCCTCGTCTTGAGTTACGCATATTGAGAAGTGAAACACGAATTGCCATTAGCATATAAGCGACGCTCTTTGTGTAAACAAATCGAGCGGAGGTATTTCTCACGATGTCACAACATCGTCAAACTCATTACTCGTTCAAGCAGCCGCCAATAGCGTTATGGTTAGGAGCCTTGACTGCCGTACAAACGGTCGGGTTTCAATCCTGGCTTGAGGTAGTTGCCTGTCTAGCCGCTCTGATGAGCTGTGAAACAGCGAAACAGTATTGTATGTGGATGACTATATATATATATATATATATATATATATATATATATATATATATTCCTAAATAATTAATTAATTTAGCAATACAAGTAGACTGAAGAATTTTTGAAAACTTAGATCTATAAATATTAATGCTAGCGTTTTTATCCTGGTGAATAGATTTTATCGTCGAAAATTCGGGATATCAAGACCCACTGTTCTGTACGACAGCATATGTTCGTAGATAAATACAATATAATCGAAAATTATTGAAATTGATATAATATTCTCATTAATTTTTTAAACTAAATCGTGTGTACGTTGTGCCCCTCGAGCGCATTCCCATATCCTTCAAACAGAATTCGTTACAAGCGATACACAATGCTTTAAACATCTGCATACTTTTCATATATATATATATATATATATATATATATATATATATATATATGCATACATATATATAACATATTTTTAATCATATATAAAGAGAACGAACGATATAGAAAGACAGAGAAAGCAAGAGATAGAGAGAGAGGGGGAGAGAGAAAGAGAGGAGAAAAGAATTTCAAAGTATACATCATGATGACTTTTGACATTAAATTAAAAAGCGATTCTAGATATTTCCCTCATCATAATAATAATGTTATTTACAATTTTGAATGTAGTTGTAGTGCCGACTACCTGGGTGAAACAACACTGCGATTAGATGGAAGAGCCTATTATTACGTACTTATCAAAATCAGAAATGGGTCATACCAAGCAACAGAAGTACTTGCCACCACATACGGGTCTTCAATCACTGCCAATCTTATTATAAACCCATCATGTGTAGTGAACATATCCTGAGTCGTGCTCACACATTATTCCATTTGGAGACTGTCTACGTTTGGTTGAGAGGCATTCTTTCAATAAACAGAGGGGACGTTTTTTTTGGCTTTTAGCGTGAGTAGTCTCTTGGATCTTGGAGTAATATAATGTTGCTTTATTTTAATCGCTATCCCCTATTCTCCCCCCTCAGATAATGATTTCCCGGACTATTTTATACACTAAAACCCATCGATACAGCTTGGAAAATGAGAGGACGAAACCGGTCATCTGATCCCAACTTTATTCTCTTCTCATTTTCACCGTATTTTCTTTATTGTATATGAAGTTTTATCATGAATTATAACAGTGTTCACTTCATAATTGCAATATTTAAATTCTGCATCCCTTCAAAACGTATATATATATATATATATATATATATATATATATATATATATATATATATATATATTTGTATATATATATATATATATATATATATATATATATATATATACATCTGTTTGTGTGTGTGTTTTGTATCGGGTATGGAAACATATATCCACACATTCATGCGTCATTCCTCTTTCCCTTTCTTTAAGATACATTTTTGCTGTGTTTTTTTTTTCATATTTGTCTTAATGGTTTCATCTGAGTTATTCAAAGATGATTTACTGTTGAAATGTTAACTACCTCCGTCTGTATGTTTGTTCAGTATTTATTTAACTGATGACAGGCATTGACACAATACAATAAAAAAAAAACTCATAAGGACATTTTTGTGTCGGATGTTTAAACTTTATCGAGTAATTTTCCAACAAGGGTACTTTCGACTTGATTGCGTGATTTGTTATCGTAACTTGCTTCTAATCACCGCTTTTTGAAAAAAAATGTATTTTTTATAAACACCGATTAATCTATTCAATTATTAAACATCTTACGATTTGTTGTCTTAGGTATATCATTCTAATACAAATACTGCTATGAAATAATTGTTCGTAAACGATTTGGAGAAATATCATTTTCCTAACCTTTTTATGCAGTATACGCTGGAGTAGTCACTTGGATTGGAAAGTACAGAAAGCTATTTCCGATATAACGCGATTTAATATTCGCTTATTCTTTTACTGGTTATGCTCATAATAGATTTCATGTTGTCACTAGCCTAAGGAAAGTCTCGTTTGAAAATAAGGTTATTATCGCACATTGCATGTTTTACATAAAAACCCATTGTGGACGCTCTTTCTTATCAGCTATTCATACACATTGCGGTAGGAAATATCCAGCAGTATGTTCGTACATTCCCAGTGAGCATAGTGATTGATTGGTCTTTGTGTTTGAGGCTCACGCAATAGGCATCGTAATTCTCCGTCCGTCTCAAAAGCCTTGATTTCATCCTCTCAGCGCAGAAGGAAGCCTTGTCTTCGATCTGAACATGCGCGGCAGACACGTACATGAATGATAAATTCCTGTGTAGTGAGCAACTCTATTTTATTATAGTAATTGCACTTCCGTAATCTCCTGTGGTTCATTGATATGAATGCGCTAAGAATCGCACCCGTTTTGGAATCAGTGTAAGTAAACGGCAGTAATATTGTGTTGATGTTTCGGTGCACAATTCGAGTATATAATAGTGACATTAATGTGTGTACCTTCAATGCCGTATTACAATTCAACATTAAACAATATAACAGTTTTTTGTTAAGGACAATAATCAAAAGTATAGAAAATGCTTTCGTAAGTACTTGAATTGCATAGCGAATATTTTCCCAGATATTTGTTCTTTATCTTATGATTAACATAAATTTATGGGCATACAAATTAATTACAATTCACCGTGATATATTAAACACTACGTGTCAGCAGATACGATATCAAATACCAGAGTTACATATTAAAGCGTCCAACGTACCGAATAAAATAATAAATCCACAGCAATCATATATATGCGCTAAAGTTAATTACATCCTAATTTTTAAATGCATCAGAGCTTTAAAATGTTTTAAACCATTGCTAACAGAATATCATTTGTATTATTATTTTCAACATACAGGAGACTTAATGCTTTTACTAAAATATATCTGATGAAGTATTATATGGTACAAAAAATAAACACTTATTGCTGACGAATAAATTGAAATTACTGTATGCAATTAGTAAAATGATCCAATAACAATATAAAGCAAAATATAAATTATAGATAACATAATATATTCTTTATATTATTGTTATAAAAAAAAAACAATAATTTTAACATTAATTTGTAGACACAGTTGTTCCATAAATGTAACATGACAATAATTTCCATTTCAGTAATTAATGCAAGTAGATGCATTTATTATATAGATATATAGAAGCAGTTGAAGCTAATACATGGTGACGCAAAAAACAAAAAAAAAAACAAAAGCTAAATGGAGGTCATCTAAAATATATGCTACAGAACGGAGAAGAAAAGGCTAAATACCCTAGTGTTGAGTGTTTTAATGTAATGTTTTGAATATAATAAACTAGTTATGATCAAGGTTTCATTTAATTCGGACAAACCACTTAGAAACTGGATTGTTGAAGATGTGGAAGGACCTGCGTTTTTATACATCTCTCCTTTCTTTTCTTCCTCCTGTTTTCTGTGTCTGTGGAAGTCTCTTTCTGAGTGAGCTCTGTTTTCATGGAATATCCTGCTCCATATCCCTCCATGGAAAGCAGCATCCTCCCAGTTGATAAGGGTGAAGTGATACTATCCTAGGTACCTCTTTATGTTGTCCTTATAACTCTGTTACTGTTCTTGTTAGGCCCGTTTTCCCTCAGGATCGCGTTCTCCTTAAGACCCCACAATTACACACACCCACACAAACACAAACACACACACATATAACAACACATACACACATGCATGTATGTATATACACTCAGACACATATACATTTATGTTTTTATTGACGTTACACCCCAAACAAAGCACGGGGTAACTTAGTCGTGACGGGCTTTTATTTGGGTCCAGATTTGCAGAGATAACATTTAACGTAACTTTCTGCATGCCACTATAATAAGAACTCAATGGTCTGGAAGAAAATGCAAAAGTGCAGCAGTCCGAGGTCAAAAACTCTTCCAATAGAAAGCTTTATGGAATTTGTGGATCTCTACAGTGAAGAGGTGTGATTTTAATGCCTGTAGATTTTGTCGAATGGTATTGCTCCAGTGGGGGTGTTCTGAATTCTTCAAAGCGTTTGCCATTGAAATACTTATAAAACAAACACAAATATTACACGATTCGGCGATGGGTTAAAGGTTAGTGTTTAGTTGATCGTTAGGGACTTATTAATTTAGCGACTCTTTTTTAATATTATCCTGTAGAGAGCAGCTAGTGACAGATGCACCATCCCAGGTATAGAAACAATAATTCATGCACGGGCTGACCATGGCCTTGCAGAGATACACGATACGCTCGGGTGTTTGTAGGTTTTGTCTATCGCCTCTATATATTTGTATCAATTCATGTTTTCCGTGCATGTATACACGAGGAGCTCGTGAAAAGTACTTCCATGCAGTATAATTGCAATGTAATGTAATGCAATGGCAAGTAATCTACGAAAGATTAATGCAAGCAACAGTAAACGTAGTCACTAGTTTTGTCTTCTCTGCGCCAGCCTCTCGAACCAAAGGTTCTCAAGTCCTTCGACACCCTTAATCAAGGCAGGCCTCCATGCTGGTATATCTTCGGCTAGCTCCTCCCACACATTCACATCGATGCCAAGAGCAATCAGATACCGTTAGGCCACGTCTTTAAAGCGAGCGATCGCGGCTTCTTGATCCATTTGCCAGTTCACTGTAGAGGATATCCTTAGGAAGACGGCCATCGGGCATTCTGCGTAGGTGTCCAAGCCAGCGTGATGGTCGTATCTTGAGTGTCTGGAACAAGGAGCAGCTGCCGGCACGTCTTAGCACCTCTTCGTTGGTGTCTCTATCCCACCAATTGATGTCCATGATATGTCGCAAGCATCGGAAATGGTAGATGTTCGATCTTTTCTCGTGACAAACATACGTGGTCCAAGTCTCTGCTCCATACAGTAGGGTACTCAGAACACAGCATTTGTAGATGCGGCATTTTGTGCGAAAAGTGAGGTATTTATTGAACCATTCTCTTTCATGTAGACGGTTGAAAGTAGACGCTGCTCTACGTTTGCGCGTTTGTAGCTCCTGTCCAATGGATACTCCCTTGTTGATGTTGGATCCAAGATACACAAAGTTCTCAGCAGTCTCTAGTTCGTAGCCATTGGTGGTGATTTGTGATGCGTGACTCTGGGACATCACAGCTGTCTTCTTCACACGGATTACTAGTGCGAACCCCGCACAAGCAGAGCTCAATTTGTCAAGCAGCCGCTGGAGTCTACTTGCGGAGTGCGAGACCAATGCAGCATCGTCTGCAAACAGCAGTTCAAGTATTAGGACTCTTCGAATCTTGGTTTTGGCGTTTAGGCGAGGCAAGTTAAAAAGTTCCCCATCAGAGCGAGTGTGAAGGAACACACTGTCTTCGTCCTCGTGATTTCCAAAAGCGTGGTGCAGAAAAACTGAGAAGAAGATGCCACACAGTGTGGGAGCCGACACACAACCTTGCTTTACTCCACTGCACACGGGGAAGTTGTCAGACATGTCACCCTCGAAGAAGACTGTAGCTGGCATCTTATCATGGAGCGATCTTATCAAACTAAGAATAGTTGGTGGGCAGCCCAATTTTTGTACGTTGGTAAACAGACCATCTCTACTGACTATGTCAAAAACTTTCGTTAGGTCCACAAATGCGATATGGAGAGGTCTACATTGTTATTTGCATTTTTCCTGGATTTGACGCACTGAAAATATAATGTCCGTAGTTGAGCGCCCGCTGTGGAAGCCGCATTGCGATTCTGGATAAACGCGGTTTACAATCTACTGGAGCCTTGAAAGGAGCACTAGTACAAAGACTTTGCCGGTAACACTGAGTAAACGTATGCCACGGTAATTATTGCAATCTTCTTTGTCTCCTTTCTTGAATAAAGTGACAATTTCAGTATATTTCATAACTGTTCCCTTGAGCCAAGTGGTGCAGAGGAGGTCGTAAAAGTGCGGGAGCAGGAACTTATGGCAATTGAGCAGGTCTGCTGGAATCTCTTCGGTACCTAGGGCCTTCCCTACATTCGTTTGTTGGAGAGCTATTTCGAGTTCTGACATAGTTAAAATGTTGTCCAGTTCGACTAGGGTGTCGAAGTTCGGAGTGGAATTTAAAGATGTGACTGTGAAGTTGCACGGTCCGCCATATAGTACAGAGTAGTGCTCCACCCAGCGTTCAAGCTACTTCATGGGATCAGTGAGGAGCTCCACTGTAGTAGATTTTAAAGGGCAAACTTTCTTTGCGCTCGAGTCCAGTTGCCTTGCGGAGACCACGGTACATCACACGTAGTTTACCGCAGTCAGCAGCTGTCTGGATTTCGTGGCACAGGTTGTTCCAGTAGTTATTTGCACAGTGCCGAGCAGCTTTCTGGAATTGACTGCGAGCCACTCTCAGCTTGGACAGGCTGCTGCGTGTCGGCCTGCTCACATAGTTCTTCTGAGCATCGTTTTTAGACAGTAGTAGAGGTTCTAAGATTTCTGCATTCTCAACCAACCAGTCTTCGCAAGGCGGCCACTTGGTTCCAAAGGATGTGACTGCAGCGTAATGTATCGTAGTTTGCAGGATTTCCCAGGATGTCTCCAGGTTCACTGCTTCCGCTCGTGCAGAATCTCTCAGCTTATTTTCGAGCGCAGTGCAAAACGCACTGATGCTACCGTTGTTCTTCATTGCAGCCATGTTGAGACTACGACGTGTTCTTGGCTTACGTGTAGTGTAAATGAAGAAAAAGAGAAACAAGAACGACCGACCGCGTTTTTGTGTGGCTTACCTCGTGTTCATAATGAAGAAGAAAGAAACAAAAATGGCTGCCCTGTTTCTTTATATGCCTACAGGGTGACCACGAGGTATGCAAATGAGATGCTCCTGATTGGAAATAAAAGAGGAGTGATTTGGGGAAGGAGGGCATTCTGACGTTTGATTGCGAGCAGAGAAGGTGTATTTGCAGAAGAGAAAAGCTAAAGTTGCAGAAGTTCGTTTTGGAGTGGAGAGAAGACGTGGGAACGGGAAGGTGAAAGTTCGGACAGCAGTGTCACGCAACCAACATTACGTGGTGCAGGTTTCTTTTTCAGGAGATCGAGTTGTGCCAGCAGAAGTGAGTGGTCGGTATCACCATCGGCGCAGTGGTAGGTTTTTGATCGCTTGACAGAACCGATGTCTCTTTTTCTACACAATGCAAGATCCAATTGCTGCCAACGTTTGGAACGAGGGTGTCGCCAAGAGACACGATGACAAATTTTCTGTTTGAATCAGGTGTTTGTCCTCGTGATTTCCAAAAGCGTGGTGCAGAAAAACTGAGAAGAAGATGCCACACAGTGTGGGAGCCGACACACAACCTTGCTTGACTCCACTGCACACGGGGAAGTTGTCAGACATGTCACCCTCGAAGAAGACTGTAGCTGGCATCTTATCATGGAGCGATCTTATCAAACTAAGAAAAGTTGGTGGGCAGCCCAATTTTTGTACGTTGGTAAACAGACCATCTCTACTGATTATGTCAAAAACTTTCGTTAGGTCCACAAATGCGATATGGAGAGGTCTACATTGTTATTTGCATTTTTCCTGGATTTGACGCACTGAAAATATAATGTCCGTAGTTGAGCGCCCGCTGTGGAAGCCGCATTGCGATTCTGGATAAACGCGGTTTACAATCTACTGGAGCCTTGAAAGGAGCACTAGTACAAAGACTTTGCCGGTAACACTGAGTAAACGTATGCCACGGTAATTATTGCAATCTTCTTTGTCTCCTTTCTTGAATAAAGTGACAATTTCAGTATATTTCATAACTGTTCCCTTGAGCCAAGTGGTGCAGAGGAGGTCGTAAAAGTGCGGGAGCAGGAACTTATGGCAATTGAGCAGGTCTGCTGGAATCTCTTCGGTACCTAGGGCCTTCCCTACATTCGTTTGTTGGAGAGCTATTTCGAGTTCTGACATAGTTAAAATGTTGTCCAGTTCGACTAGGGTGTCGAAGTTCGGAGTGGAATTTAAAGATGTGACTGTGAAGTTGCACGGTCCGCCATATAGTACAGAGTAGTGCTCCACCCAGCGTTCAAGCTACTTCATGGGATCAGTGAGGAGCTCCACTGTAGTAGATTTTAAAGGGCAAACTTTTTTTGCGCTCGAGTCCAGTTGCCTTGCGGAGACCACGGTACATCACACGTAGTTTACCGCAGTCAGCAGCTGTCTGGATTTCGTGGCACAGGTTGTTCCAGTAGTTATTTGCACAGTGCCGAGCAGCTTTCTGGAATTGACTGCGAGCCACTCTCAGCTTGGACAGGCTGCTGCGTGTCGGCCTGCTCACATAGTTCTTCTGAGCATCGTTTTTAGACAGTAGTAGAGGTTCTAAGATTTCTGCATTCTCAACCAACCAGTCTTCGCAAGGCGGCCACTTGGTTCCAAAGGATGTGACTGCAGCGTAATGTATCGTAGTTTGCAGGATTTCCCAGGATGTCTCCAGGTTCACTGCTTCCGCTCGTGCAGAATCTCTCAGCTTATTTTCGAGCGCAGTGCAAAACGCACTGATGCTACCGTTGTTCTTCATTGCAGCCATGTTGAGACTACGACGTGTTCTTGGCTTACGTGTAGTGTAAATGAAGAAAAAGAGAAACAAGAACGACCGACCGCGTTTTTGTGTGGCTTACCTCGTGTTCATAATGAAGAAGAAAGAAACAAAAATGGCTGCCCTGTTTCTTTATATGCCTACAGGGTGACCACGAGGTATGCAAATGAGATGCTCCTGATTGGAAATAAAAGAGGAGTGATTTGGGGAAGGAGGGCATTCTGACGTTTGATTGCGAGCAGAGAAGGTGTATTTGCAGAAGAGAAAAGCTAAAGTTGCAGAAGTTCGTTTTGGAGTGGAGAGAAGACGTGGGAACGGGAAGGTGAAAGTTCGGACAGCAGTGTCACGCAACCAACATTACGTGGTGCAGGTTTCTTTTTCAGGAGATCGAGTTGTGCCAGCAGAAGTGAGTGGTCGGTATCACCATCGGCGCAGTGGTAGGTTTTTGATCGCTTGACAGAACCGATGTCTCTTTTTCTACACAATGCAAGATCCAATTGCTGCCAACGTTTGGAACGAGGATGTCGCCAAGAGACACGATGACAAATTTTCTGTTTGAATCAGGTGTTTGTCCTCGTGATTTCCAAAAGCGTGGTGCAGAAAAACTGAGAAGAAGATGCCACACAGTGTGGGAGCCGACACACAACCTTGCTTGACTCCACTGCACACGGGGAAGTTGTCAGACATGTCACCCTCGAAGAAGACTGTAGCTGGCATCTTATCATGGAGCGATCTTATCAAACTAAGAAAAGTTGGTGGGCAGCCCAATTTTTGTACGTTGGTAAACAGACCATCTCTACTGACTATGTCAAAAACTTTCGTTAGGTCCACAAATGCGATATGGAGAGGTCTACATTGTTATTTGCATTTTTCCTGGATTTGACGCACTGAAAATATAATGTCCGTAGTTGAGCGCCCGCTGTGGAAGCCGCATTGCGATTCTGGATAAACGCGGTTTACAATCTACTGGAGCTTTGAAAGGAGCACTAGTACAAAGACTTTGCCGGTAACACTGAGTAAACGTATGCCACGGTAATTATTGCAATCTTCTTTGTCTCCTTTCTTGAATAAAGTGACAATTTCAGTATATTTCATAACTGTTCCCTTGAGCCAAGTGGTGCAGAGGAGGTCGTAAAAGTGCGGGAGCAGGAACTTATGGCAATTGAGCAGGTCTGCTGGAATCTCTTCGGTACCTAGGGCCTTCCCTACATTCGTTTGTTGGAGAGCTATTTCGAGTTCTGACATAGTTAAAATGTTGTCCAGTTCGACTAGGGTGTCGAAGTTCGGAGTGGAATTTAAAGATGTGACTGTGAAGTTGCACGGTCCGCCATATAGTACAGAGTAGAGCTCCACCCAGCGTTCAAGCTACTTCATGGGATCAGTGAGGAGCTCCACTGTAGTAGATTTTAAAGGGCAAACTTTCTTTGCGCTCGAGTCCAGTTGCCTTGCGGAGACCACGGTACATCACACGTAGTTTATCGCAGTCAGCAGCTGTCTGGATTTCGTGGCACAGGTTGTTCCAGTAGTTATTTGCACAGTGCCGAGCAGCTTTCTGGAATTGACTGCGAGCCACTCTCAGCTTGGACAGGCTGCTGCGTGTCGGCCTGCTCACATAGTTCTTCTGAGCATCGTTTTTAGACAGTAGTAGAGGTTCTAAGATTTCTGCATTCTCAACCAACCAGTCTTCGCAAGGCGGCCACTTGGTTCCAAAGGATGTGACTGCAGCGTAATGTATCGTAGTTTGCAGGATTTCCCAGGATGTCTCCAGGTTCACTGCTTCCGCTCGTGCAGAATCTCTCAGCTTATTTTCGAGCGCAGTGCAAAACGCACTGATGCTACCGTTGTTCTTCATTGCAGCCATGTTGAGACTACGACGTGTTCTTGGCTTACGTGTAGTGTAAATGAAGAAAAAGAGAAACAAGAACGACCGACCGCGTTTTTGTGTGGCTTACCTCGTGTTCATAATGAAGAAGAAAGAAACAAAAATGGCTGCCCTGTTTCTTTATATGCCTACAGGGTGACCACGAGGTATGCAAATGAGATGCTCCTGATTGGAAATAAAAGAGGAGTGATTTGGGGAAGGAGGGCATTCTGACGTTTGATTGCGAGCAGAGAAGGTGTATTTGCAGAAGAGAAAAGCTAAAGTTGCAGAAGTTCGTTTTGGAGTGGAGAGAAGACGTGGGAACGGGAAGGTGAAAGTTCGGACAGCAGTGTCACGCAACCAACATTACGTGGTGCAGGTTTCTTTTTCAGGAGATCGAGTTGTGCCAGCAGAAGTGAGTGGTCGGTATCACCATCGGCGCAGTGGTAGGTTTTTGATCGCTTGACAGAACCGATGTCTCTTTTTCTACACAATGCAAGATCCAATTGCTGCCAACGTTTGGAACGAGGATGTCGCCAAGAGACACGATGACAAATTTTCTGTTTGAATCAGGTGTTTGTCCTCGTGATTTCCAAAAGCGTGGTGCAGAAAAACTGAGAAGAAGATGCCACACAGTGTGGGAGCCGACACACAACCTTGCTTGACTCCACTGCACACGGGGAAGTTGTCAGACATGTCACCCTCGAAGAAGACTGTAGCTGGCATCTTATCATGGAGCGATCTTATCAAACTAAGAAAAGTTGGTGGGCAGCCCAATTTTTGTACGTTGGTAAACAGACCATCTCTACTGACTATGTCAAAAACTTTCGTTAGGTCCACAAATGCGATATGGAGAGGTCTACATTGTTATTTGCATTTTTCCTGGATTTGACGCACTGAAAATATAATGTCCGTAGTTGAGCGCCCGCTGTGGAAGCCGCATTGCGATTCTGGATAAACGCGGTTTACAATCTACTGGAGCTTTGAAAGGAGCACTAGTACAAAGACTTTGCCGGTAACACTGAGTAAACGTATGCCACGGTAATTATTGCAATCTTCTTTGTCTCCTTTCTTGAATAAAGTGACAATTTCAGTATATTTCATAACTGTTCCCTTGAGCCAAGTGGTGCAGAGGAGGTCGTAAAAGTGCGGGAGCAGGAACTTATGGCAATTGAGCAGGTCTGCTGGAATCTCTTCGGTACCTAGGGCCTTCCCTACATTCGTTTGTTGGAGAGCTATTTCGAGTTCTGACATAGTTAAAATGTTGTCCAGTTCGACTAGGGTGTCGAAGTTCGGAGTGGAATTTAAAGATGTGACTGTGAAGTTGCACGGTCCGCCATATAGTACAGAGTAGAGCTCCACCCAGCGTTCAAGCTACTTCATGGGATCAGTGAGGAGCTCCACTGTAGTAGATTTTAAAGGGCAAACTTTCTTTGCGCTCGAGTCCAGTTGCCTTGCGGAGACCACGGTACATCACACGTAGTTTATCGCAGTCAGCAGCTGTCTGGATTTCGTGGCACAGGTTGTTCCAGTAGTTATTTGCACAGTGCCGAGCAGCTTTCTGGAATTGACTGCGAGCCACTCTCAGCTTGGACAGGCTGCTGCGTGTCGGCCTGCTCACATAGTTCTTCTGAGCATCGTTTTTAGACAGTAGTAGAGGTTCTAAGATTTCTGCATTCTCAACCAACCAGTCTTCGCAAGGCGGCCACTTGGTTCCAAAGGATGTGACTGCAGCGTAATGTATCGTAGTTTGCAGGATTTCCCAGGATGTCTCCAGGTTCACTGCTTCCGCTCGTGCAGAATCTCTCAGCTTATTTTCGAGCGCAGTGCAAAACGCACTGATGCTACCGTTGTTCTTCATTGCAGCCATGTTGAGACTACGACGTGTTCTTGGCTTACGTGTAGTGTAAATGAAGAAAAAGAGAAACAAGAACGACCGACCGCGTTTTTGTGTGGCTTACCTCGTGTTCATAATGAAGAAGAAAGAAACAAAAATGGCTGCCCTGTTTCTTTATATGCCTACAGGGTGACCACGAGGTATGCAAATGAGATGCTCCTGATTGGAAATAAAAGAGGAGTGATTTGGGGAAGGAGGGCATTCTGAAGTTTGATTGCGAGCAGAGAAGGTGTATTTGCAGAAGAGAAAAGCTAAAGTTGCAGAAGTTCGTTTTGGAGTGGAGAGAAGACGTGGGAACGGGAAGGTGAAAGTTCGGACAGCAGTGTCACGCAACCAACATTACGTGGTGCAGGTTTCTTTTTCGGGAGATCGAGTTGTGCCAGCAGAAGTGAGTGGTCGGTATCACCATCGGCGCAGTGGTAGGTTTTTGATCGCTTGACAGAACCGATGTCTCTTTTTCTACACAATGCAAGATCCAATTGCTGCCAACGTTTGGAACGAGGGTGTCGCCAAGAGACACGATGACAAATTTTCTGTTTGAATCAGGTGTTTGCAATACAGAGTCCCTGTTGACTAGAGAGATCCAGAGTTCTTTGACGATTTTCACTTATTTTATCAGTACCGAAGTGAACAATGATGTCAGGTAGGCCGTATGGTTTGCACCGACTCTGGCGGTGAAGCCTCCGAGTACTAGGAGGTGATCGCTGGCAGGAATCCTGCTCAGTATTTCGTTGAGACAGTGGCGGAATTCTTCCTTCACATGATCTTCGCTAGGCAGTGTTGGTGCATAGACGCTGATGAGGTGTACTGGGGTATCGGCGCAGTTGATCTGGAGTCTCATAATTCTCTCTGAAATGCTGACCTGAGGGTCGACTATATGTTCTCTGAGTAATTTATTTATCACTGCAAAACCTACTCCATGGATGCGGTGCTTCTCTTCTGCTTTGCCAGTCCAGAAAAAAAGTGTAGTTTTTTTCCCGCAGATGGAGCCAGTTCCAGCCAATCTGGTCTCCTGTAGAGTGGCAATGTCGACAGAGGGCTTGGCAAGTTCCCGATCAAGTAATACGGTCTTACGAGGCGGACCTAGTGCACGAAGGTTAAGATCCGGGTTATGCGTTAAACCCGGGCACAGTGTACGAATGTTCCGAGTCGAAGAGTAATCTTTGAATTGTGATTTGTAACAGGTGAATGATTTACGTCCGTTATTGCCTGACCACCCGATCGAAGCGGCGAATGTGACGGGGTAGCACCTTACTGACCAGGGGCTGCCTGGTTTGAGGCGGGCGGAAGCCACCCACTGCGTGTAAATAGCCCCTCCCACCGTTGCGGAGGATTAGGAGTGCCTGGTCGCCACGTCAAATTGACCAGACTTTTAACTCGTAACTATATTCTACCGTTGCGAAAGCCTGGGCGAAGAAACTCGTGCTTTGCCCAAGCGGCACCAGTGGGACTTGACCAGAGCCGGTAGAACCTAAGGAAAGACAAGGTCGATGCGTTGGTACCAACTCTGGCTACAGGAGATGTCCGTTGGCTCATAAGATGCTCATCCGACCTTTGATAGGTCTTGTTCTTGATCTTTCTGGGTCTCACCACACCCTCCTCTCCCAGGTTACCCCGGGCGGGGGAGTCGGTTTAGTCGCCGACGACCCGACCATTTACTCGACAACGGTTAAGTATATTTTCTTTAATTTTTCCTAACAATATATCTCATGGCTTTAGAACTCTTCTTACGTAGGTTTTGTAGCGGAATGCCTCACATAAGTATCAGAATTCCACAATCCAAAAACTTCGAGTAAAGTAAGAGTTCGATTATAACAAATTTAAGCTCTTTTATACAACGAAACGTCGTCATTTTATACGCGCAGAAGAAAAAAAAAAGCCGAACCTATTAAAACAACTGTATTTAAAAAAAAAGAAGGGTGCGTTCGGATTAAATAATTTATTTAAGAGCACAAAAAATGATACTTGACTTATGTAAGTTTGAGTTTGGTTCAAGCTTTTAAAGTAAAATTATGCTAATAAAATACCCGGTTATTTTCTTGATAAGGCAGGAAGAATTCGAAATGAATGTTTCCCTTAAAGCGAAACCAATTCAATAGTCAGTTCGATTCAGAATTGAACACATTTCTGAGATTATACTGCCAAAGTAAAAATGATTTAATGCTCAAGATAACTGTCGGTTATGTGAATGTTTATTGTTATATAGTGTTGGATGTTTGCTATACTATCGTTTCCGGTTTTCCCGATATTGTTTACGGGTCACTGAATGGCGTTATTTGTGTGGCAATGTTCTCTGTTGGGATTTCCTGCTAGGGATCTGTTATGTATTGAACGTTCCAAAGGTTTCGGATGTTTTATTGAAAGCTCTTGTATTGGAAAGCTGCTTTCTATCAAACGCTAGTTGTTTGCGATGAGTTCAAGTAGCATCGTAGTAAGGTTCATGAAAAAAAAGAAGATGCAAACACAAAGCCCTATTTTAGTAAACCACTGACTGGAAACCATGTCCATTCCTCGTCATGATGCAGCACCTAACCTGAAATACCATTATATAATCCTTGGATGAGTTCTACAAAAGGATGTTGCTATCCGAATTGTTTGAGATCTATCTGCATCGTGTCTGTTCGAACGCTATCACATTTTTTTGTAGGTCATAAAATAAAGAGAAAACCGTTTATTTGTCTTCTTCTGTTTTCGTGCAGAAAATCATGTCTATCGCACCGGGGAGCAGACTCAGAGACATGCATCAACGATTCACCTGGAAAAATGTGTTTTTTTCCATGTTGGGTAACAATTCAACCTCACGTAAATTATCGCATCCATTTTACAGATATTTACTCTTATTGCATTTTTTAGATCATTTGGTACATAATATTTAGTCGGGGATCTAAAAGATGATAGTGTTTTGCAGATGTCCGCTATGGTTAATATGCTCGAATGGGATATAATCATGCATGGAAAAATTTATCTTCCTTTATTTGCTTAATGGCAATCTGTAATTCTTGAAAGATTTGTCCCCCATTCATCCATAATTAGGCTGTGGATTGTGGGTCCATCTAAAGAAAACCCTCAATTGCGAACCATTCTATATCGACCAATATGCGAAATGCTCCTTTCAACGCTTAAGAATTAATAATGGATCGTAGAGGAATGTGGCATCATTTGCTACGATGTGTGTTCCACCTGAAGAGCAGACAGAACCGCAAATTTGCTTTACAAAAGAATGTGAGGTAATCATGTCCAAGGTTTCTGGAAAACCCTCCAATTCTTCCGATTTTAATTACCACTATTTGGTTTTCTTTGCTCCCTGGCACTGTTTTCTGAAGATGTTGTACATATGCCGGCTTCCACGGTCTTGTATATGAACACGGCGAGCATTTATATTTTCTTGAACGCGTCGATTAATTTTAGCACTATGTTTGTACAAAGCAGTCATAATTTTGTTTTTATTTTAAACTAAATCTTGTTGTAGCTTACACATTTAGCAGCTTACTGCTTATAGGGCATTCCACTTCATTGCATGAAAATTAATTGAGCATGTACACAGGTGTTATTGGCTGGTCTCTAGGTATTTTGTTTTCCCTCTGTTGATATAAATTTGATTGGTGTTTAAGGAATTTGGTGCGATAGGCAATACACCGACACACACACACACACACACACACACACACACACACACACACACATATATATATATATATATATATATATATATATATATATAAAGAGAGAGACAGAGGAAGAGAATGCGTGAGAGAGAAAGAGAGAGATAGTTCCAGAAAAGCTGAATTTGCCTAAGTTATTACATCTTTATGTATCTTTTTTTTTTTTTACTTCGGTTTGTGTCTATCTCTTACATTTCTGCAGTGCCTTTTCTTGTATTTATTAATACTAGCTAGACCTGTGGAAATTTTCCAGGGGAATCATTCAAATGTAATATATTGCAGTTAGCATTGTGTAGAAGTTCAGTGTAAATGGAGACACTCTGATATTATCGTACATTTTGTAAAAACGGCAAAACTATTCATCTAATCAAAGCGCGATCGTAAAGGGTGTTTAAATATGATTGATATTAAAGATTTTATGTGTTTTATTATTATTATTATTATTATTATTATTATTATTATTATTATTATTATTATTATTATTATAGAGTTACTGTTCTATAGATTTTTATACGTTTTAAAGTTGCGAAACCGCAACAAAATCATATGGAAAAAATGTTTAATATATATATATATATATATATATATATATATATATGTGCAACTTGAGTTGCTACAGCATTAATCGAAACCGAAACCAAAACATATAAAGAATTCTTAATAAATTATGTAAAAAATACTGGAATGATATCAGTTATTTTCGAAAACGAAACAAAAACAATTAAAGAAATCTTGTTAAAATTATGCAAAAAAAAAACATGGATGATTTCAGTGCCATCATCTATAATCGAAACCAAAACCAACATTTATGGAGAATTCTTGGCAAAAGTATTCATAACAAGAAATGGCAGTGCATAACGATTAAAGGATGCGGATGTAACCCTGACACAGAAAATAACACACACGCTATCATATTAATGAATAGATAACTCACAGTTTCGCTCGGCTTTGCTCGAACCCTGTAATAATATTCATAGCTATATGTGCCTATGTATATATTAAAAAGTGCGAATATGTACGGTAATACCTTTCTATATAATAGGCTTCCTTAACTATCATAGAGAAAAGTTAGTAGAGACCGTAGACGTAATTTTATATTTTGTAATTTTACCCCAATTTGGACCCCTTCACATTTATTGTCTTGGGCACAAATCAAATTCAAATGTTTTACTCATGTCCAATTAACCTACATGTAAGATTTCAAGTATTTATACCTAAACTCGGCGGAGGAGTTTGGTAGAGTCTGCAAACGTCAAGTTTTGTACACTTTGACCTCTTGCCAGCCAAATCTTCACCCAAAAATTGTGTAAAACGCTTGCTGCGTGTCTGGTTACCCTATATGTAAATTTTCACAAGTTTAGAGCCAAATCTGGCTTAATAGTTTGCTAAAAACTGCAAATGTAAAATATTTAAAATCTGATTACTTAGAAGCAAAATTATCAGCAAAAAAAAGGATTATAATAGCTTGCCTTATGTCTGAATAAATTTTATGTAAAATTTCAAAAGTTTAGACCAAAAATTAGCTGAGCAATTTAGTAGAGACCGTAGAGGTAACTTAAAAAATGACCCAAATTTGGACCCTTTACAAGTACAGTTAGATCAATGTCAAAGTAACCTAAATCTAAAATTTTAATTGACGGAGGTGATTTGTAGAATTCTAAAAGGTCAATTTTACCCCTTAACAGCCAAATTTCTAACCGAAAACCTATGAAATAGATTTTCCCAAATCTCAGTTCCCATTATGCCAAATCTCGAGTCTGTAGACCGAAAATTGATAGATATATGAGGTTGGGATGTATACAGACATACATTTTCACTTTTATATATTTATAGATTGGGAATTATATATTTTTAATTGCAGTTTAGAAACCTCTTAATATGAAATGAATGCACTATTCACGGGAAAACACACATTTGAATTATATAAAAATTTGTATGATGCAATTTTTTAATAAAAAACTTTTTCTACTCTTCTCTCCCTCTCTCTCTCTCTCTCTCTCTCTCTCTGCCACTCTATCTCTGCCTTTAGAATGTATATATATATATATACATATGTATATATATATATGCATTCTAAAGTACTTTTTTACATATTCTCCTATATTTGAGAAAGATAATCAAATATAGTACTCGCTTTTTCATATATCAGGAAAATACATTTTGTCAGACATGTTCTCGGTTGTTTCTTTTATAAAATGAGCCTCATGGCAAATTTCATTAATCAATTTTTTTGTTTAAAATTAAAAAAAAATACATCCATGCTAAAGCATGCATACCTTGTTTTTATAATAAAATATCACTTATAGCGAGTGGTGTGGATTTACCCCGGCGTAAAATACGCTGAAATATGATATTTTTATTTGCGTTGATTTCCGATATATTATTACAGATGTAAGATATAAAAATGTATTTGTACAAATGTGACTAGCGTAAGAACTGTTTAAAGATTAAAATTCTACTAAGATGAATGTATAAAATTTGTAATGCTTTTTCTTTCAAGTTTAACCCATTTAGGATATCTTACAACTATTTCACTCATCTAAAAACCAATGAAATACCTTAAAATAATATATATATATATATATATATAAAATGTGTCAATTCCTTAATTACAGATAAATATTTTACTAAGTATACGTCACAACAAATAGAACATTATTTCATCAAACCACTGCTTTAAGGTTAGGTATATTTACGATTTCTATTAAAATTCATGCGCTATTCACAAGTTATCATAGTTTATTTTTTATCGAGGAATTGACACTATCACCTGCCTTAGTTCAAGTCTCTTATTATGTGCTTTTAGGGCAAAAGTACTATGCCTTATTTTGCGCTCTTTATTATATTGCATTTTTCTGTCAAACATAATAAACACATGCATTTCCTTGGTATGGACTTCATAGGAATCAATTATCCACCATTTTTTAAATAACATAAAATAACGTTTTTGTCCCCTGCGGAAGTCAATTGTTTCATCTTAAAATAAGTTATGGCTCCTCTACAAGGCATCCTTTGAAGTAAGCTTTTCTCCTACCTAATAAACTTTTTTTATATATATTAACCAAATATATTTAATGGGATTAAGGTCTGTAGAACACAGTGGTAAAGTCATGAGAGTTTCCCCAACGAATTCCATCGGTTCAAAGAAGGCTACAATCGCCCAAACCAGAATGGAATGGCAAATTGCCATGTATGAAACTCATCTGAAAGTTACGTGACAATGGTAGACAAGAGGATAAATAATTAGCACAAAAAAGATGTTTACGCATTTCTGGTAAGTTTTACATACTCTGACACTCGACCCTGACATGGTCTAAACCAACTTATCCCTAATGATTCCCGCCCCAAACATGATGCCTTCACTTCTTTGTGGGCGATGAACTATGTAACGGGTCGAATTTCCGTTTGGGTTTCAAACTTTGGTATATTTATCATGACCGTAAATAGTAGTATGGACCTCGTCCGTTATAGGACCTCTTGGAAATCCATTTTCATGTAATTCTGTGTCAAACAAATTCGTTTTCCCTATGCTGTTGTTCAAAGGCCTTTGAAGTGGTTTGAAGTTCCTTACAGTCTCATACTCATTGTATCTTGCCTTCCTGGATCTTGGAGGGATTCTAGCTTTTCCTAAAACGGAAGAACTGGTGGTGTTTTTGTTTCGGTTGAATCCGTAAGGATTTTCTGAATATGACCAGCTGAAAGTTATCTCCTTGTGCCCTTATATTTTTCGATTTAGTGTTAGGGTTGTTCAAGAATGAGACCAAGGTTCTTGGATCCCTTTCAAGCTCCCTGGCTAAATGTTTCATGGAAAATCCATCTGCAACTCCAGCAACTATACTTTTCTTTTCGATAACCTTAACTCGTCTGATTTTTTGATAGTTTAAGAAATCTGCAAGAAAAGAATGGACAGTATAATGTCCTTGAAAACAAATAAAATGCCATAACTTCATGAATAAAGCATGCATTTGAATAAAATGTTGGAACATAACTAATCTTACAGAAGCCATTTAATGGTAAATTTTTCATTATTTGCGACGTATATTTAGTGAAATAATGCTATTTTACTAATCTGTAGTACGGCGATTGATACAGTATATATATATATATATATATATATATATATATATATATATATATATATATATATATACATATATATATATATGTATATATAAATATATATATAAATATATATAAAAATATATATATATAAATATATATATATACATATATAAATATATATATATATAGATTCGGCGTTTTATCTGTGAGAAATCTTTCTTTCCGTTTATTGCTACCTGGATAATGGCAAAAAAACTCATACCAAAGGTCTACTGTTGAAATTAAAGACACATTTTATTGATCCTTTGTTGCAAAAAAGGACTGCCTATTTTTTACCCCTGAAAACAGAGCGGTTTACAACCTTGTTATTTTATAGTCTTTCATTTTTAACAGGAACTGGAAACAGGTTCATTCTGTCTTTGAAGATAAAATTTTGCATCTGTAGGTCAATAAGATTTGGTGTAAAGGACCAAATATTCGCACGTATAGCAAAGTGAAGAATTCATAAATATATGAAAGCAGTAATTCACACCAATACAATATCTTAACTGACTTAATTAAGATGTACCTATATTTAGGTATTAATTAAATAGTTTCAAATCTCCAGCGCATTTATTTAGAAATAAGATAAACCGTTTCAAAAAATGAAAGCTGGATGCTCCCTGTCTTATGGGGGATGAGTTTCTATGCACTTCCTGCTCCATTCGGCTGCTTGATGAGACTAAAGCTAAGAAGCAAACACAGAAATTACAAAAATCTTGCAAAAGCGCAACGTTTTCCAGAGAATACCATCGGTCAATCTGTTTTGTCCAAAACAATAGAAAGGGAGGCATGATATAATTTTCAAATTTCTGATATATCTAAGTAGAGTTCGACATATTAGCCTCGGATTTTCCACGTGGATTAAACAGAAAATACAATTCATAGCTTTTTTTTATAAAATTTTATTCTAACTCAGGTATTTAGCAATAATAAAAATATACAGAAAACTACACTTAAGATGGATATCTGTATAATATGGGTACAAATACAATTCATAGCATCGACAATATTAATAAAAAACAATAATGATAATAATATTGATATTAATGATACATAGTAGAAATAGTAATTGTATTTTTATGATATAATAATAGGTATATATTTATATATTAAAATACATATATATATATATTAATTATTTAATATGGTATTTATATTACGAACTTATGAATTATGCAAAATAATTATAAATTTGAACTATATATTAATCACCTATGTATTCGTACTCGTAAACTTTTACAGCATATTTGAGATGCTCATCTGTAGCCAGTGCAACAATATTGGTTGGAAAATACAATAATATATACATGTTGCTATTCCTATTCATGCTGAACCAATGACAGACATGTATTTATGCATTTGTACATCTTGTTACCTTACAAAATATATAAGCCATGAATTCCAAGAACATAAAATTGTTACGAGGAAAATCGAGTTTACTTCAAATGTTTTCAAGATCAAAGACTATATTTTCTGAGCATATGTTTTTGACAACGCCACACAGGTTGCAAACAGAATATGTATACATAAAGTGCATAGACATACCATCCGATGCTATTTACTTCGCTTGTATTTGTTGTATACTTGTTTATTTATCATACACGGCGTTTGTGAGTGAACATGTGTGACACACAGGATCAAATTTCGTGTCCAAGCTTGTAAATCAGTAATTAGAGTTGTTCTAACCTTAAAATATAAAAGGAAAAAAAGAAAGGAAAAAAGGCGAGATATTTCTTTTAAATAAAGGACATATATCATGAATCCGAATATTTGGGATAAATGTTCTTAAATTTCATATAGATATATATTAACCCACAGATATGCCATAATAGTATTGGCTTCAGTACTTTCATTATAAATACTAAATGATAATAGGAAATCGAGCTAAATATATATCGGAAAAGTATATATATATATATATATATATATATGTATATATATATATAGAGAGAGAGATAGATAGATAGATGTAGATATATAGATAGATAGATATTCACAGACACACACACATATGGCTAACATATAACTAATAACATTAATTTCGTTACCTAATGATTAAATATGCACATTCTCTGTATAAAACACCTTAAATACGATTTTATATTAACTTAAAATAAAAATGTGCATGTATTGAAAAATGAAAATTTCTCAGATTTCTGATCAAGAAATGAATACAAAAGAGATCATTTAATCCATAGGATACCAAGAGCAACTACAAACATAACTATCGATTAGCATATTATTAGATTGAAATCCAGCAATAAAAAATTATGAAACATTAATCCATTATTGAGAGCATATATTTATATCCCACAAGCTATTTGATGTATTTACATTTCATTTAATCATTTCCTTTTCAACATTTTGGAAGGTCTGTCTATAACCCAGCCAATGTCGGCATGAACTAAATTACATGAAACTATAGAAACTGCAAAATGGAAAAATCGGAGAATTCCATCTTACAACTCCAAGCAAAGAATTTCAAACATAACTATAAATGAAGGTTGAGCCTAGCATCAACATACACACCTAAAAACAAACAATAAACTACCCATTATATGATTCAGCTACTGTAATCAGAATACTTGCTTCTGAACTAACACATAACGATAGTTAATCAAGGCCTGAGGGAAATTGTTACAAGTGTGCTATACAACTCATAGTGTTTGTTTCATTACAAAAGTTCTACATTTTTTTACTCCATGTCAGTTCAAATAACAATTTATTTTACGCAGATATGCATACGTTTATCTAAGCATGAAAACGCGAAAAACAAATACGTCTATGTACGGAAATATTATGGATTTCTTAAACAATATAATTCTATTATATAGAACGTTTTATTGACGTGAGGGATTTAAAATGTGTGATTCTGTTTTCCTCAATTACGGCTTTTAAAGCATTCGTATTTGTAGTTAAGCTTGGTTTAAGTATTTATCATGAATATACGAACATTAAATAGTGCTTTTAATACTATAATTTATCTGAGATAAAAAAATATATATATTGGACGTATAATTTCGCGAAATAAATATGTAGATTGGTTAGCATATGTGTAGGTAAATTTCTTTGGGGGTATACAAAGTTCAGTTTCTACGCTAATTATCTAGGTAAAGAGACTACAGGGAGGATAACACACTGCATGTTTTTTTTTTCCCGAAAAAAAAAATAAATATAATGCGGACAATTTTGAAAATTGTACTTTTAGATAACGCTACATGCGTGCGACCCGTTTAGTATATACCCAAATCGCATTTCAAGTATTAAATGAAATTACTACATTTTGGATCAACTACATACTAATATTCGTAGGGGATTTATTTTAATTGAAATTTTCGCTTCATAACTCACATTATATATATATATATATATATATATATATATATATATATATATATATATATATATATATATATATAGCTTTAAGAAAAAGAGAAAAGAGAAAGATCAATTCCACAAATGAAGCTTATCCGGATAATGCCAACCTCAACAAAAATTATTGGAGCTTATACAATAGGACACCATGAAAATGAAATGAGGACACAAAACTATATATATGTAGATATAGAGTTGATCATTTATTGAAAAATGGAATACAGGAAAAATTTGGGGAATAGAAGGGACTCTTTAAGCCAGGGCATTTCGAAGTCTAACTCTTCTCATCAGAAGAGTATATAATGTGTTAGGTAGCACGGTGGGGATGCGCCGTCTAGCGTATTGTTCGTTAGAGATGAAAAAGATTAAGAAGAATTATAGAGTGTTGGGGGAAGCTTTAATGAATACTAAATAAAAAAGAAGAAGCTTATTATATATAGTATGATATATAAGAATACCAATTGTCTTTAACATAGTATTGATATTAAGGGGTAAATGTATTATGGTTGAATAGGGGTGTATTGCTGCTATGTGGTGATTTTTTAACGGTCTATGGTGTGTCTATTTTATATGGAGCGGGTAATTTTTCATTAATTTGGTGGGGGAGAGGGTTATGTAAGGTTGTAAAACTGAAAGGTAATATGTTGCAATATATTTATAAGTTTCTACTGTTATTATATATGGAGTATGATCATAAGGGGACAGTTGGAGATTAGGAGGGCAATGACTATGAGTGCGAATAACTTGACGTAGAAGGTGAAGTATACATATTGATGTTAAAATGGGGGAGTAAGGGAACCAAAGCTACTTATGAGAGTTGAAAATATACCAAATAATAGTAGGGTAATTATAATAGTACGGAAGATAATAGTAATGACAATTATGATAACAGTAGTAATAATAAAGTTGGACATAAATTAGATGTAAAATTAAATATGGAAAAAAATAATATTAAGAAAAATAGAATAAAATAAATAAAATAAAAATAAAGGCAAACTTAAAAGTACACATTAAATTTAAACATTAAATATAATGTTACCAATATTTGTGATAAAATTAAATTCGAAATTACTGTTAATGACAGTTAAGATGAAGATAATAGTAGCAATTATGGTGCAATTACGGGAGAGATAATAATGATATCAATTTTAATGAAGATTATAATTATAATAATGATGAAAAAAGCAGTAATAATAATAACAATAGTAATAGCGTAAAAAAACAGTGCAGTAATAATAATGGCAATGCTTCTACCACCACCTACAAACATCGCCACAAGTGTCTGTGTGTGTCTGTTTGTAAATATATTATTTTTACGAAGTGTAATCACTTATAAAGGCTTGAATGTTACTCGAGTATAAGGTTTAATGAGTGTACAGAAGATAATAAGACAATGTCGTAGTAATCGTAAGTAGTGGAATAGTTACAGTACAAATACTTACCGTTCTTTAATCAATGTCATAAAAAAAAAATTGCCCCAAAACGGCCTTTTCCAAAGAGGTGGAGGGGTCAGATGTGCATCTGACTTACACTATTAAGAGACCCACAGAGGATACCCGTATTAATAAAAGAAATAATTTTAAAAAATATTTGTAAAAAAAGTAAAAACAAGGGCTATGGTAGAAAAACTAATGTCTATGGGGAAAATAGGTCAGAATTTTATAAATAAAGCCTGAAGAGGGAAATAATTGAGTATTTAAGGTTGATTAAACAAGGGAGGAGGGTATATGTTAGTGCGTCTCTCTCTCTCTCTCTCTCTCAGCATGCCTGTATATCGCAATTATCTGGTTCTCTGGTTAGGAAAAGTCAAGAATTGAGGTTTTCTGACATTCACAATTAAGGAGACGGTAGGAAATGCTGTGTGTAAATGTGCTGCTAGAAACTGCCTCACTATAACTCGGGAAAACAAGCCAAGCATTGTGGTGGACTTTTAATCCTCAGATATTTGTACCTAGTAGTTGGTATCTAAGGCATGTGGCGCACATATAACAGCAGATACCATAATTCAAGGGAGAACATCGAGAAATTAGAAGTATCAAAAAATAACACAATGTAGTCACCCTAATTGAATCACATGTATACTTGGTTATCCTATTCTGGACTTCGGTAGATACTTAAACAATGAGTGTAATCATAGTAAATTCCAAGTCCGTGCATTTATATGCATGGATCATTACAGTAGGGAGAGTGATACCCTGGCATATGAAAGTGGAGGTGATTGACGAGTCTATGTAGGCTATACTTAATTCTGGGATATCCACCGAGCTTACAATGAGTATAGATTCTAGGTTACTTCTAAGCCACGAGTGTTTGTAAATGCGAGTATTAATAGAAAAGCATGACTGGGTTGAACGTGCTATTTGTTTTAGATACAATGGCATTATAATACTAGCAGGGGGTGATCGACCGTCTCCTGTTCCAAAATAACTTTTAATACACGCAATTTCGTTTTTTTTTATTATTGAGTCAATTCTCTATTGAAAATTATACCTAATATATAGCACTGATATTAAAGGTAATAAAGGTATCTTGGATGTCCTCAGCTATAATCGGAACTAAAACAACGAGTTCCCCAAGCGCGTTTCCTGATTTAAATTTTTAGCTTCGTTCGATATAGTTTAGGCTAAACCGACAGACAGATACAAAAGTATATATATATATATATATATATATATATATATATATATATATATATATATATATATATATATATAAACATTTCAACCAGTTTTGGCTATAGATAATTTACACATGCGCAAGTAAATACAAATATCGGCAAGTTGAAAATAACATTGTGATTCCAACTTGTCGACATCTGTACCCGTAATTCATCCGCACAAAGATGATTCTCATCCCTCGTTACTTGGTGTTTGATTACTAATCTCTATTAATCTCAGTGTAATGTGACGAATAGTTTAATAGTTAAGTTGTAAAATATTTACACACACACACACACAGATGGTTTATTTATGGAGATTTTAGTTTTAGAGTATATAGGTAGATATGGATATATGGGTAAAGATATATACTATTTCGGCTTCATTCTTATACAAATCCGTAAAGCTACATTCTAGATAGAAACATAATGTAGTTTTTATACAGATGACAATCAAAAGATATATGTTTGTTTGTAATTAGAAATGATTCACATGATCTTGCTCCGTAATGCAATTTATAGTCATTAACGATCAATAAGTACGCAGAAGAAAGCGTCACCCGTTTTCGAATCCCATTTAAAACAATTGTTGAGTCGGACCATATTTAAAACGTAGAATATATAGTGAAACATTTATATAGGAATAAATATCTATCCATGTATATATATATATATATATATATATATATATATATATATATATATATATATATATATATTAATAGAGATAAATAGAGATAAAATGTGTGCTTGCGTGTATTAAATATTTCTATAAATATACATCCATGTCATTCTCTCTCCTACTCTCTCTCTCTTTACATATATATATATATATATATATATATATATATATATATATATATATATATATATATAGGTATATGTATGTGTGTATGTGTGTGTCTGTCTGTTTGTGTGTGAATCGAGAATAATAGAAATAGCATTCCAACGAGATAACGAGATAAAAAGAACAAACCAATATATATTCCTGAAAGTTTCGTATTTTTTGTGAGACACCCTCTGGATGAATAAATTTAAGAAAATAAAATACCAGTACAAATACTTGTGCATATATATATATATATATATATATATATATATATATATATATATATATATATATATATATATATATATATATATATATATGTGTGTGTGTGTGTGTGTGTGAGTGGGCGTGTATGTGTGTGTGGGTGTGCGTGATTTAGAGTGTGGGTATGTGCATTCTTCCTATGCTTTACGCGTGCGAGTCATAGCATAACAGGTTCTACCACACGCATAAATACACATATTCACACACACACACCAACACAAACTACTCCCCAAATATATATATATATATATATATATATATATATATATATATATATATATATACATTTTTATATATTTGTATACACATAAAACTTCATAAGCAACTTTTGTTCTAATTTTTCTGTCTGTAATTATGTGTGTATTCTTTAGCGTGTTTATTGTATAAATTAAAACTATTTCCTCGTATTCGCAGAAATATCTTTATATGTTAATTTTATTATATTTTCCGTGGATTCTTCCGTTCGTTTGTTTTAAGAATGTAACGTTTCATTACGTTAATTTCGATGAATGCTTGCTCGTGCAATATTTCCTGCGTGCGAAGAATGAAACAAGTATTATTGATTTCTAAATATCTAGAGACAAGAGAAGAAATCAATTTTTCTTCTCTTAACAGAAGCCGAAACATACAAAGTACCTGAATCATACGCAACCACAATGTAGACCATATATCTGTCCAAACATACTAACTCAAGTAATAGATTTGAATGAAACGGTGTGTAGATTCCGCCACCGTTTTTAAAACCTTTTTACATGACCGAACCCTAAACTACTAGTCTCCCCGCAAATAATTCTACTTAGACGTAAGTTAAAATTGATGTATGTTTACTGAGTTTCTTTCCACAAAATAGATGAAGGTAACTTTTACACACTAAGAATCACCACTTATCAAGACCAGGGGGATAATGGAGGAGAAATGTTAAAGTATAAGATAGCCACTTAGACATTAGCTTAGGGATCGTTTGGTGTGGCAGTTTCGTATAACATAATTATTCAAGAGGACGAGTCACAAAATACTTGTTTACCATAAAATGTAAAGCCAATTATGTTGTAGTTTGCCCGAAAGCATTCCAGCTAAACCGAATTTGCCCAGGCGAGCAATTATCACATAAATTTCCAACTATCTTAGAAATTGCTCCAATACTAATCATTATATTGTATAAAGGAATGCAGAATACTGTATGGATACTATTGAATAATTTTTCTTTTGTTTATAATAATAGTATAGTATTTATAAAATTAGTTTTCTATTAAATAAAATATCACATCAATAATGGCGGGGGGTTAGTCGCAGATAGTGCTCACTTCTCATATATATTGTTTTTTTTTTTGTTACATCTATTTTTCTCTTGATGATCTCAGTTGGTTCATGAGCATGCGTAAGTAATAGCAACGACAACTACATCCCTGCTATCATAATAGCGGTGTATGATTTCCGCAAATGAAATGTATTGGCAACCTTAACTGAGCATAGTACGATTATCTTTATTACAAGTTGGGTGCGGGGTATTTACCCGTTAATAACATTCGCTTAATGTTGTTATTTTAATTTAGTAAACATTTGTATACATTGTTATACAGTCGTGAATCATAAAATTTAACAAAAAAACAATATTTTGGTACCATCAGCAAAAATCGAAACCGAAATATAAATAGTAGGATTTATAGCTGCTGGCCTCACCACTGTACCAACTTGACACGCATGTGAAGTAAAAAAATTAAATTTATTATAAATTAAAATGAATGAAGTAAAGTATCTTGATGTTTTTCTATGTTGACCTATTTTGACAGCCTTAAAACAATTTTAACTAGCTTAACACGTATAAAAGTACGGCCCGTATGACATTCAGTCATTTAACGCCCCCAGTGCCGCTCTGTGCTCTTCAGTTTCGGTAGAGAAATAGTTGTAATACATGAAGACAGACAGAGAGGCAGACGAACAGACAGACATATATCCCTTTATATGTTCTATTATCATTATTTAACTCACTAGGATTTCTGATACCAATCATCATCGGGATTGCTCACTGATTAAAACCGACGGTGTCGCCCGAGGTCTGGGCGACAAGTCTCCGCAGATTTATTATTGTTATTAATATTATTAATGAAGTTATTGTGTTATAACAGTACACTTGTACAAGTATATAATATATATTCATTTCATAAAGTGTAGAGTTGGAAGAAAATGTTGCGGGAAACATCTGACTTCTTTCAAATTAATAAATTTCGACTCGATCCCCATTTGTTTAGAACTAAGTGAACCTACTATAAAGTATTTCTTATATAGAGTATTGGATAACATGGATGACTTTACATTAAAATAAATAACAGAAAATATTAAAAATACAACTATGTAGTATAGGATATATACCATTTTTTATTTGCATTTATAAGTTGAAGACAATTTTGCGCATATAATACCGAGACTAGCAAGTGTATAGCCTGATCGGGAGGGCCAATTTCCGCAAACTCTAAGCATAATATCATCTGCAATACAGCAGTAAGGCATCAAGTGCTTTCTTCCAACTGGTCTATTGTGTTTGGATCGTAGAATAGTGACTTTACATATAAACAGGAACAATTATCTAACGATGTAAAATTGCAGGACAGACGTTGTTAGTTTAAAGGTCTCTATGTTGAAATATTTTACTCATTAAAATGGTTCAAGGTAAACTGATAATTGCAAGGTTAAAACGATGTTTTATATCAGTCCTAACTTGTAATAATGGATAGTTGCCAAGCATAAATTTAAACACAATAGAATAATAAATTTGCAGGCGGGAGAATCTAAAAATCACTCTATACATAAATATAGTGTGAAATCCCTTTTAAACTGATGAAAAGATCCAGGACTATTAAACACGGACTTTGTAACAAAACTTTGTGTAAGAGGCCCTTACCGATATGGTTTTACATTGTAATCATAGCCTTGCATAAATTCAATCTAATCGGTGGAAAATGATAATCCAGTGTTAGCGATAAAATCATGACATTGAGTTTTGGGACGTATTAAATGAAACGAGTAGGCTTTCTCGTCACTAAATAACTTGCTTAAGATAAAAAAGAAAGGAATATAGAGGGTTTAAAATATACTGTTCATGGTTGAACTTTTAAATATTCACATATAGATGCTCGTGGTGTCTGTATAAACCTCGACATACGAGCGTGTAATGTGATCTGGTAGATGACTTGTAAGCAATAACAAGAAAATAAGTGTCATACTAGCTACTTGAGACACGCCATTGTTGTTTTATGAGGGTGTTATTCTGTTCATCAACGACAAACTATCTGAACTATCAATGGAAAATGATTTTATCGTCATAAAGACAATACAGTCTCATTACATGTAGTTTTGTGGAGAACTTAACGTCTAACTTAAACAAATACACTTGACGTGTCAAACGCTACTGCTTTAGGAATAAAATCAACATCAATAAATTCACTGCCACTGTGTGATACTAGTCAGCTCTTGATCTCAGAAGAAAGGAATATACTGCTTACAACACTGCATGATCATTAACTGAGGGTAACTTAAAACTTTTCTATTCATTCGTTCTCTTCAGATTATTCCAGTCAGAAAGTACATTATTCATGTGCTTTGCAATTTTTATTACCGCTACCAACACATGTTTGTGCTAACAATGTGTAATAAAAGACGTATATGCTCCAACTATTAAAAAAAGTGTTTTTTCCCAATCTAATTTGTCCCCTGTGGGAGAACTTTATTTTTCCCACATCTAAAACGGTCCTTATGTGTACGTCTTTCCTCTGCCATGAGGTAATTATTTTTTTTAAATTTTTATTACCATTATTATTGATTTTATGCAAACATAACAATTTAAATTATACGAAGTTGGTGTTCAATTTGGCAAAACCTCCAAAATAGACACTCGATTAGCATAAACTAGAAGAGAACAATAATTATACACAGACTCATATACCCACACAAACACTCGCACGCGCACACTCAAACCCACAACCGCGCACACACACTCTCGCGCACACTCACGAGCAGGAAAACAGTCATGCACCCGCACACATAGTTGCGAACACACTTTCGCCTACACTCGCGTGCACGCGCAAAAGAAGCACACACCCACACAAATACGAATACAAAAAAAACACACTGCAGGATTTAAATTAAAAAAATATTAAAATGTCACACACACTCGCGAGTGCACGCACAAACACACAAACAAAGAAACACACACAGAAACACACACGAGTATAAAAAAACACTGCCATAATAAACACATCTACCCACATAACAAAAATAAAAAGATCGTCTAAATAAAAGCATATTTCCCCTAATTTTAAAATGATATTAAAAAGTTTACGTTTATAAAAGAAAGAGTGACGTAATGAAAAAAGAGAGCCTTTCCTAATGTAAAAAGTAAATAAAAAAACTGTCCGTGGTAGTTTATATAAATGGTTTTAGTAGTATAGAAATACAGTAATCGTTATTTGTGTTTGTAAAGGAAATCCCACACATACACACAAACACACACTCACACACACACACTCACACACACAGGGGTATAAAATAAGGCTGTCTTAAAAAAAAACAGAAAACAAAGAGAATTTCCCTAATGTAAAAAACGTTATTAAAAAACCTGGTCGTTTACGTTTATATGAATGTTTTTTGTAGTATCGAAATACCAGTAATCTTTATTCATGTTTGTAATGCAAACACACCTCAACACACGTGTATAAGACAAAAAAAAACAGGGTCGTATTAGAAAAAATAGTCTATTTTTATAACGGGAAAAAACGGGTATCAAAAACCAAAACCAAAATAAATGTACCTAACACATAAAAATAACTGGTTAAAAATGTTCGTTGAAGTTTATGTAAATGGTTTTAGTAGTATCAAAAAACAGTAACCGCCATTTATGTTTGTAACGCAAACCCACACCCACACAAGCAAGTAAACACACACACACACTGTTATAAAACAGGGTTGTGTTTTAAGAGGAAAATAAAATTCCCTTAGTAAGAGACTACTTCTATCGTGTGGAACGAGCGGACATCTTATTTTAGGGTTGAAGAGCCCGTTTTTTTAAACATGTGCGTATTCCAGAATAATAGAATGTCATATTCCCGCCAATAAGAGTATCCGGAAATTTTAGTGGGCGGGGTTATTTTTTTAATAGAGTAAGAGTAGTTGTATGTGTATTGGCCTTCGTTCCACTAAATAACTGGGTCCAGGCAAGGTATGTATGCTGGTTATATAATTGCCTTATCCCAACTGGTAGCGCTGAGAGTACTTTTGTTTTGGTGGGGAAACTACGAACTACTGTTGTTACAGGGAAAGGCTGTCCCCTTGCCATGTAAATAAGAATAATATTAGATCAGTGAAAAATGAGATCATGATAAGCCTGGAATAGAATTCTGTAGGCAATGTTATAAATGGAAAGTTAGAGTTCAAGTGTATTGTTAATTCTTTTGGAAATCTGAATGTTAAATATGTCAGTAAAAGAATGAACAATGCAACTTAAATGCTATTGTTTAAAATAGGTTAGATTAGACTTGAGAATTCTTTTTGTTGTCAAAAGTGTGTTGGACAAATATATGTAAAGCCGCGTGAAATTGATCACCTTTGAAACATCACACTTCTGACGTCATAGATTAAGAACATATCACCATATTGTGGGTTCGGATTTTAGTCAGTCAGAAGCAAGAGAGAGTTCGTCAGCCAATAGTTGACATAGTCAGTGGAGAGTCCCCTTAGAGGCGAAGGGTAGAAGATTAACCATGTAGATGCAAGTGAATTCCTGACGTCATTCGGCCGGCTGCTCAGATGAATAAAACACTCATTATTGGGTGGGTAACTGTTGTGTTGTGTCATCCTTCACGAACGAAAATAGTAATACGTTTATCATATTATAATGAACATTTTAAAGCCTTCCACGTAATGTGTCCTATCGCCTCCATCACAAGTAATGTCTATAGATGCCTCATCTCCCCTGTGTTAAGAACTGTACATCATGGCGCCCTCTCCTCTAATATGTGTTAAAAGAGCTGTAATATATATATATATATATATATATATATATATATATATATATATATATATATATATATATATATATGTCTTTTCCCCCTCATCATCACTATCGTTATGTCTGTATTACTTGGGTCCCGTTATATATGACCCTATAAACTCTCCGTTAACTCTTTAAATATGGAACCCCTGCTATTCAAAAATTTGTCTTAACTATTCGGCGATTGTGATGATGGTCCTCGTAAGAATGATGTAGGATTTTAATATACCGAATAAATGTATATGCAATGACGTTCTAAAGTTACATAAGATGTTTGTGCTAGCCTAATAAGTATATATATATATATATATATATATATATATATATATATATATATATATATATATATATATATATATATATATACTAGCAAAAGTACCCGTCGTTGACTGGGTTCAAAAACAGCCTACAGAAAATGTACCCTGATTTATGAAATGATGATAGGTTATGAAAAAGAAGTAATGAGATAGCTTCGAATTTGGGGGTATCAAAACCAAAGCAAAATATGATGAAAGTAAAAATAAAATAGATAAACCCTATAATTTATTATACCATACCTGTTCACACTGAAATACGTATCACAATACTCTGTCGATCTATATTTTAAAAAAAAACTTGGTAAACTTTGTGACATAGTTCCATTCTATGGGGGAGCAGGCGTGAACGAACACCCCATAATGTTATTATACCACATTTCTTTTAACTGAAACATAATTATCAAAGTATACTTACGCAGATAGATATGAAAAGTTTTTTTTTAAAGGTTGTGCCTATTTTCATTCTATGGAGGCCAGGCGCGAACGCAGACCCCACAATTCTATTATACCATCCCTATTTAAGTTAAAACATACTTATCAAAGTATTATTATGTATATCTATATCAAAAACACTTTTAAACGTTTTTTTCCATACTCTGTAGACACGGCACGAACGAAGACACCACAATTTTAATTAACCACTGTTCTGCCATATCAAACATACCCATTCCTGTGTCTCGATACATCTATCATTATATTTAATCAGCTTTCTTTTGAAATAGTCAACCATATAGGGCCCTATTCATGACCAGACACACACACATTCAGCTTTATATATATATATATATATATATATATATATATATATATATATATATATATATATATATATATATTCTCCTGCGTTGAATTCAAACGTAGAACTGTTAAGCAACTTAGTTCTCCGAAATCCTTACACAAGAATTGTCGATAGCTTTAAGAGATTGGTGTAGGATCTTCACAGATTTGGGATTCACTGATGACACCAGGCTATTCAAATGATTGCAACGAAATATAACAGAGAGTAAATTGCATGTTTTCTGCCTGTCTTCATTCTTTTAGATGCAGGTCTTACAAAGATGTAAGCCGCATATCTCCCAGTGGCTTTAACGTGTCACAAGAAATTACTGCGACATATCCTTACACCCGGTTCAATATATACAACACTTAGTATACCCAAATGATCAAATCATAATTTCTTTACTTCGGTAAACTAGCTTAAATTGGTATATGAACGATATGCCACATCTATCTCTCACACACACACGCGCACACACATATGTGAGTTAGTGTACCATACATTTGGAATCATATATCAGACAAAATATATCCATGCCTGAAAGCCTTTAAATTATATCTGAATAGAAAATAAAATGTGAGGGTTCAAATCGTCTAAATATATTTCTTTCATTGCTTAGCAAATCTAAATATTAATGTTTAACCCACGCAGAGCTCCTCTACTCTTGGAAATAATATTTCAATATTTCATTCTGCCTTCCATCACTTCGGATATATGTTGAACTAATTCTACTGACATTGATCTGTTTAAATCCCGAGCGCCATAGCAGTGTTAAAGCTTCTTAACCATAGCAATGCATGCAAGACAGACGCGCTAGCGGATTCTTTTTAATCCTTAGAAAACATTTTCGAAGCAATTCATCTTTTAAAACTGAAATCTATTATGATTTATTTTTTCAGAAAATCCTTTCACTAAATGCAAATCATTTGATGCCAAAGTATTTTTTTTTCATTTTTCGCTTAATAAAACAATTTCATCTCTTAAAATTCTACCGCTATTGAAGTGCTTTTTAAAAAGTATCTTATGATTGATGAATTGTGTAATAGATTTATATTATTTCTTTATATGAATGGTTGTCAGATTAATATTACACATAACCATATAAATATAGCATTGTTTTTCGAGACGCATTGTTTATTATGAATGAACTAAGTTAAACAGGATTGGAAATGAAGATCTTATTTTATATTTTAAAATAAATCATTATTTAAAAATTAAATTGCAGAAATATTAATTACTAATATATTAACCTAATTGTCTACTTTAATAGTTAACAATATGAGACGGATCTTACAAGAAAAACGTATTGTTTATTGCATAATATTAAAAAGTGACAAATTCTGATTAATTGAGTATTTTTTCTCAAATAATTAAGATTCATACCTATTGATGTTTTTAATATGAATTATTAAATTAAAAACATTGTTTGCTCACTCGGATTATTCACACCGGAAATCATCAAAGGTTTCGCTTTGACAAATACCTGTGGTGTTCTTTAGAGTAACCTCAGATTTTTAGTAGTCTCCTCCTCTTTCGATAACATTTGCAGGTGAATTTGCGTTATCGGAACAGCCGCTCATCATAGATTTTTCGTTGACGGCGGCTACTGGTCTTTACTGGGATTAAGGTGGAGGCCAATTGCCACTATCATAGAGAAACTAATGATTCTTCTTCTTCTTCTTCTTCTTCTTCTTCTTCTTCTTCTTTGTCGTCGTCGTCTTTTGATTATTATTATTATTATTGGCTCACATGGAGCTTTTACACAAGTCAATATCCGATCTGATTGGAAACCTGTTGTGTTCTTTGATAGCCGAGTGACTACAAGTATTCCAGACGTTTAGCTCTCTCCACCTCCTTCAATAGCATTTGCAAATAAATTTGCATCATCGCAACAGCCATTTATCATTGATTTCTCGCCGGGAGTGGCCACTGGTGTATACTGGAATTTGAGTGGAACTAAGCTTCCCAATGTCCCAGTTCTCTTCACGATTATCCAGCGGAGAGCTGGTCAGAACTCTCTCCTCCGTCTTTACATCCTCCTTGACCCTTCTCAGCTCTTTGGTATAACTTTTCTATTGGGGGAACGGTGATGAGACCATGGGAGGGGATGCGTGATGGAGGTGTAGAACTTGTAGACATGCAGCTTCGGTGTTCTTCATTCGCTGTAACGCTTATTCGTTATATGGTATTCTTGTATTATTCTCTTTATTCAAGTATTATTATTGGCTCACCTGGAGCTTTCACACGAGTCAGCAAACAATCTGATTTTAGACCTGTAGTGTTCTCTGGAAGCTGAGTGACAACAAATATCCCCAGATGTCCAGCTCTCTCCTTCTCCTTCGATAGCATTTGCAAGTAAATTTGCATTATCGCAGCAGCCTCTTACCATTGATTTCTCGCTGGCACTGGGCATTGGTTTATTCTGGAATTTGAGTGGCACTAAGCCTCCCCAAGGTCCCACTTCTCTTCGAACGTGTCCAGCGGAGGTCTGGCCATAGCTCTCTCCTGGGTCTCTCCATCCTCCTCCTCCTCCTCCTCCTCCTCATCCTCATTATTATTATTATTATTATTATTATTATTATTATTATTATTATTATTATTATTATTATTATTATTATTATTATTATTGGCTCCTATTGAGCTTTCACGCAAATAATCAAAGATCTTATTGGAAACCTGTGGTGTTCTCTGGAAGCTGTGTGGCAACAAGTCACCTCAGACGCCCAGCTCTCTCCGCCGCTTTCGATAGCATTTGCAAATGAAGTTGCGACCTCGCAACAATGTCTCACAGTTGATTTCTCGCTGACTGGAGTTTAAGTGTCACTAAGCTTCCCCAAGGTCCCAGTTCTCTTCGCACTTGTCCAGTGGAGGTCAGGTCAGCGCCCTCTCCTCGTTCTTTCCACCCTCTTTCATCTTTCTCGGCACTTTGGTATCACACTTTTGTTGTTGTTGTTGTTGTTCTTCTTCTTCTTATTATTATTATTATAATTATTATTATTATTATTATTATTATTATTATTATTATTATTATTATTATTATTATTATTATTATTATTATCCTGTTGTCATTCTGTATAGCTGACAGTTATTATAGCCCATTTAATACTGACAGGCAGCTAATGAAAAATTGATATTTACTATCAACATCTTTCTTATTTATTCTTCCAGAACTTCGCGCTTCCCACCAAACTGATTTTCTTTAATATTATAAGATTTATTAAATCGACTTTTTTTTATTTTTGATGTAGTAAAACATTGCAATGTAACCATTTTTAACTCCACTTTTTAAGAATTTTTCACTCTCCCCATGGTTGCCATTCAATTTAGTACAAATTCTACCTACTTCAATGTCAAAGATTTTTATCAAACTTTACACGTTTCATTATTTTTCGAAGTACTACTTTCTTTTTTCTTCCACATTTACATTAGCTACAACAGATTATTGTTTGTGCTGATGTTTTCCAACAGTACTAAATCTAGATTCTTTATTCAATCATATTATCACATTGGATACCTTAAACCCACAAGAATTTCAGAGTATCTTTCTTCACCATTCTTTGTGAAATATGATCTTTCCATTTTCCTCGGCATTCAAACCCCCCTTTCGTGTATATATCGCAGTATTTTTTTATCGCAATGTCTTCATATCTGCTTCTTGTATTTTTGTTGAGAAAACATCACATGACTTCTGACGAAGTGTTGTATTTTCTCACATTTGTGTCCACAGAGGGGACACATATATTTTTCAGTCTTTTTATTGATGTTATATTTTACATAATTATTCCTGAGCGAATGTTTTTGCGTGGCACATATTCGAGGTTCTGTCCCAATTTCCAAGTCATATTTCGACAAATATGCCAGAGGTTTCGTTGTCCAGAGACTTATGATTTCTCCTGAATAAAGCACGTATTTTGTCTTCAATCCTTTGGTTTTTGCTTTTCGTGAATTTATTGCTTTAAATTCCTCGTTCTTTTAATTTACTTTTTCAAATTTGGACTCATCTGTTATATCGTACAGTTTGCTATTTTATTGTTTAGGGTATTTTCTCATTCATTTACGCATCGTTCTCAATCTATTCTTTCGGTTTTTTGTATTTCTTCTATTATTACTTTCTCCCAGTTTTCACAGGAGCTATTATAAAAATTTTCTACTTGAGAACATACTTTGTTGTTCACTGCTACCATGCGTAACAGCAAATCTCCCTGGAGTTTCATTATTCTTCATTCTCTATTGTTCACAATAGCAGATGAACTTGTATTACCAGAACAGTTGTTTTTCAATGATTACTCATTGGAAGGAACCATTGGTTTTCACTGGAATCTTGGTGCGAATAAAGCTTTCCTAATTGCCAGTTCTACTTGTATTAATTAAATCAAGGTCTGGTAATATTTTCTAATAAATGAGTTCTCTATTTTAATACTAGCTCCGGTCTGAAAAAGTTGGTGAACAAAAATGTTTAGTTTGGTCAGAAATACTTGGTGCATACAAGTTTCAAGTTTTATAAGGCAGTACTTTTGAAAGGAAATACAGGTAACCAAATAATTATACTTAAATAAATTGAAAATTGATGGTATGTACATTCTTACAGTGTATGATTAAATAAATATACAAAAAATAATGGAAAAAGCTAAAACATCTGACTATTCAATTGTGTTAATTTACTTTTAAATTCTTCTGATATCAAAATGGAAGTGGGAAGTGTTTCTTTCCTTTCTTGCTGTGCTTTGGCATATGATGAAGCTTGTAATTGTTGCCACCATCAGTCAAAAGTATTTGTCTATTTCCTCCTGCAATGTCAGGAAAATTTTGTTCAACATTGATTTTTCTAATTCTTTATACCTGGTTTCAATTGCTCCAATTAATTCATCAATATTCTTTGTAGCCTTTTGGTGTTGAATGGATTGTATTGTATTGAAGTAGCCTAGGCCAAGCACATTCAGATCCGGGCATTTCTCTAAAGGTTGCTAGATTTAAATTCAACTGCGATCGCCAAAAATCAACTAGACATTAAATGTTTTCCATCGTGAGAAGCGGTTTTACAGCATTTGAATGTGCCCGAATTTCGCCATCTTTCATCCTTGCAATGAACGTTGTCCTAAGTATTCCACATGCCTGAGTAGTAGACCTCAAAGTTGTTGTTTTGCTCAAGGGAACGGTGTTTATATTTTTCGGTCACGGAGAAACTTACGGCTCAAAGAATCCATTGCCACGATATATTGAACGAACTGTCTTGTGCGCGTGACCAAATTCTGCCTACAGTATTTCTGCCTATACCGAATTTTGTGGTAACATCTTTGATTGCACCTCGTTCTAGGATGCGCCATTTAGACCTTTGTAGCAACGCTTGCAGAACTGCTGTTCACCTTAAATTTTTCAATTCTCTCTTGTCACTTCTGTTTTTATCTTCCACATTAGCATCAACTAAATTTTCCATATTTATATAGCGACTGCGGGTATTTTGAAAAATAGATTATATAACAGTCAACAAAGCAATTTGCACAGATTAAACTCTAAATGACTTTTAGAACGAAAATTGTTCTTTTTCAATTTAGCACGTTCTAAATTACTACCAGTTACACCCTAAAACATTGAAATGGCGGATAACAAAACCTAAAACGCGGAGTGTTTTTATTCTGCACTAATTATTTCCGACCGGAGGTAGTATAATTTTTGCATTGCCTATCAGCTGCCATTTATAGTTTCCATGTTCTTATTCTATTTCCATAACTTTGCTTACCTATGTAGGATTTGTCTACATTTTCAAGCATCGTGTTTTCGTGCTTTCACAATCATCTCGTACGCTTACTTTTAGTTGATCCTTGCTATGTAATGTGCTTATTTTTACAATCTTTTTCAGGAGATTTTCGTCTATGTATATTAGATCATGTCTGTTATTTTGTTCATTTCCTTAGATAATTCTGGTTATTCAGTGTATAGTCTTCTGTCATGAAGGGGGTATTAATTTTATACCGCATTTGTTCTGTTAGTATTTTCAAGATATTTTGCATGTCATAGTGATTTGTTGGCGGTTGTTTCTTTTACAATGTTTTTGATAGCAATATAGTTCTCCTTACAGTCATCAATTCTAACGCATCTGATGTTTTTGTCTTGGAATTAGTCTTTAACGTAAAGTGATTTTTAAGCAGTGTGTTTCTATTCCGGCTTGACATGGTACTCTTTACTTTGACATTTTTGTAGCGTTTTTTTTTTAGGGTTCTTAACTGATTTAAAAATCTTGTCCTTCTCCGATTTACAGTTACTTTTATTTAATGTTTTTAAGCCAATATTATTATTATCATTATTATTATTGTTATTATTATTATTATTATTATTATTATTATTATTATTATTATTTAAACTGCAATACATAATTTTCACGCATACCCTGTTTTTCGTAATTCTTCGTAACATTTCGTAAACTCATTGATATTATATTTGTTAAAGAAACAGTCATTTAACATTGATGTATTTTTGTCATCAGATAATATCCTTTGTTACAGTTTGATAAGTTGTCAGCGTTTCCCGGATTAATCTCATTATTCTCATTAGAAAACGGGTTGTGCTTTTCCCGCTTGATTCTTCAAATAATAATTGCCTGTTCATGCTAATGATCTCGTAGATCAATTGCATCACATATATGTCCGTGCTTGTGAAAATCCGTACAAAATGTGTCAGCTCCTGCGCCGTTAAATAGTTACAAATGCCATTTTTTTTTTGCTTTTCAACTTACCATTTCAGCTGTAAACAGTATTAATTAGAGATCCCTTTTTTCATAGTTCTAACAGTTTCATACGTCCCTACAAATGTTCGTATAGAAGAAAATTGCAATTAGCTCTCTGCTAATTTCAACATTATTTTCTAGTCATGCAGAATTCCTGGAATAGCACCGTGCCAATGTAGGAGAGGAATATATTATGACTACACAATTCTTGCCAGAATATTTCACGCGCAAGTCACAATATCAAATACGATGTTTGTGGTCTTTATTGGCAATGGTTTACGAACGACTAATATAGATGAATAGTGTAACGATAAAAAATGCTGTGATTTTTAACTACAGTACAAATAGTACTATAACCAACATTTTTGAACGGCTTACATTTTAGAAGTTTTATTATATAAATTGAAGGGCCATTTAATAATGTTTTCTCAAGAATTTTCAGTTGTATAAATAAGCGCATCCATACATTGTGAAATACTTATTTTTTAAAATACTGGTCATTTTTATTTTTTCAGGTACACAACACTGATTAAAAATGATTATTTACGCTATTATAAGTCAGTAGTTTTATTTGCCGAAATCATTTGTGCTTGAAGTATATGAGATTATACATTTAAGCAGTCAAGCGAATACGGCGTGTATATATTTCAATACAATTGAAGATTAAGCATGAACTGCCTAATTGAAATTTTTATAATGCCAGTGAATTTAATAACATTTTCCCGTGGTAAAATTAACTATAATAATATTCTGTTATTGTCTATCATGTTTGCAAATATGTTGATTTATATTCTGAACGTTAAAATAAAGACAATGATACAACTGTTGACAGTAGTTCAAATCCTATAATTATGTTGCTTTATCATTAGTACTTACATATTGTAACGCATACAGCATTAGCATTTGCATATTAATGGTTTATGAAAGTCCATTATCGTAAAACACGTGATATCTTTAATAACATGTTAACTATTCCCTACATACTTTATATAATCGCATCAGGTTATAATAGAGTTCCTTACATAGCCTATATGCAGATATATACATCTATATATACAGGCATATATATATATATTCATATGTATAAATATGTCTATATATGTATATACATGAATATATATATATATATATATATATATATATATATTATTAAATGATAGTAAATATATCTAAATAAAGTAAGAAGTGCATTGCATATCATCGTAATGTTGTTATTATGACTAAGCTTATGAATACTAATAATTATGCTAGCTTTTTTAAAATGTCATTTGTTATTTGTGTAAACAAAGGACAAATGCTGTGGCATATATTGCATTTCTGTTGTTAGTAATATTCGTAACTCGAGTATGATTAGTATAAATGTCAGCTGCTGCAGTAGCAGTATTGGATGTTAAGCCTTATGCCGCTAGTTTGCTTCCTGTCGGAATTAGTGCACGCAAACAGAAAATGTATACATGTGAGAATGAGGAGCAAACAAAAATGTTCAGAATTTCTATTTATAATCCATATTATTAAATTGCTTACTTCGGATTTTCTCATCATTATTTTTCTTGGTTTGTGTCTAGCCAATTCTGTCAGACAGGTGCATATTCGCGAACTTTGACAGCTTTTGGTTAAACATAGAAGCAAGGTGAAAAATAACTAATATCGAACAAGACTATTTATGTATCGACGATTGTACATCATTATCGTTCTGTCAATCATGTCTAGGTTTGCAGAAGTTTTAATGTATTATACTGTTTGTATCGTTTATGGTACAGGTTAGCATTCTATCCAACGACTCAGCATTAATGAAGTTTTATCAGAAATGTAGTAAAAATAGAATATTACAAAATTAATTATTTGAGAACACAAATGAAACACATTTTTTTCATTGTAACGTCAGTCGCTTACTCCCCAATTCTATCTGATTAGCTTGTTCTTTATATGATTTAAATGTCTGTAAACTTTTCTTTAGCTTCCTGCTCTAACGACTGTTCTCCATTTTCTATAACCATCTGTTTCTATTGCTCTTCTTAAATATGTTTGGATATTTGGCAATTGGGTGATTCATACTTTGACGTCCTTGATCTGCGATAGTATTATTATTATTGATTTTATAATTGTTAAGATATTCAATTTAGGTATTGTACAGGTATCCAAAGTCATATTGCAAATTTCACATAATTAGTCGTATAAAATGCATATTTATCTAGTTAACGTTACTCACGCGCTAAGATGTACCCCCCGTTACGGTATGTTTATATATTATGTGTGTATTTTGCAGTTTAATCATTTTAAATAATGTATCAGCCATTGATCAGGTTAATGGTTTCAAGACATTTACATTCTTGTAGTACGGTATTGGGCATCTATGACATATTAATCTAAATGAACGAAGATTGTTCTCAAGGCAATGGCTCCTTATTTTTATTTCGTATGAATGGTTTAGAGAGATTTGCACATTGCACTATTATGATGACTGCCTTCTCTCTTTCTCTTACTTCCTCTCTTTCTATTTCTCTCTCTTGCAGATATTAACTGTATGAGATTCTAAGAAAAAACATGTTATTTTGCATCAGAAGCTGAGATCCGGAATTGATTTTTTTTAATCATGTAAAATATAAATTTAGACACTACCTCCCAAAATGCTTACGTGTAATATAAGTATTTATCCAATTTACCTAGATTTTCAACTTTTTGATTAAAAAATTATGAGAGGTTTTATTTTTGTATGGCGCTTTGTATTTAAAATTACTATGGCGTCAATTTCATTACTATTCCACTAATTATTGTTATTTAAGTCAACAAAACAAGATTGATACAAAGATATGTAGTTGAAATCCAGTGCGAAAGAACAGTTAAAGTGAAAAAATACAAATACCATATTTCATTATAGAAGCATTCTTGTAAAAGCGCCGTTCGTTGGAATATGCGTGTGAAAGTGAAAATTCAATAAAATGTAAATAGGTTTACCATTATTTGATAAATAAAAAATACTCTTCATGAAATTATTCCGCGAGCCAATTTTATAACATAAGGATATATTGTTATATAGATTCTCTATATTTGTATGTTCATGTCCTGTCATTCACGCTCAGAACTGTAGTCATTAAGAACACTATAACAAATTAAGTAAGGTAATCTGCTGCAGTTTGTGACTGACAAATTGATAAACTACCAAGAAGATTCACCAATATGAATGTAATCAATTTCACAAATATCCCCTATAAAAATTGTGTCAGATTTGTAAGTATTTTCTAAAAGAAAAAAAGTTTGAAAGTTTCTATGGAAACATTTTAAAAGTAATCTTTTTTGTCTACATATAATGCATGATTTATTCTGACTTTTAGCGAGAATTCATTGTTTGGAAACCTGGGATTGATTCGCTTTTTAGAATAAACATAAATATTTACATAGAATACGAAAGAAAATTACATTTACATTTCAATCAGTTTATATCATTTTTTGTAACCATTTCCTGATATATTTATATTCATGCACAGTTATCCGTACACAAACATATATCTACAAATCAACGCACACACACACACACTCATATATATATATATATATATATGTATATATATATATATACATGTATGTGTGTGTGTAAATAAGAGGATGGTCACACACTTTTTAAAGACAGTTATTTCTTAAATAAAATTGATATGACAAATTTTGAAAAAAAACCTTTAAGTGTCGAAAATAATGGAAAAATAATTTTTATTATATATATTATATTTTTGCAAGTATTTCCCTAAACATAGCCTCATAAGTGTAGGAACGTAGGTTGATTCAATATTTGTTTTCTCCATTTTGTTCTATGGTGAAGTTAATCCCTCGTCTTGCTCGGTAGAGCCACATGTTTTACGATCCGGTTGGGAGTAAACATCTCTCTAAAAATTCCGCCCAACTACCGAATCGTAAGACACGTTGTATTAGCGAGCAAGAAGAACTTTGCTATTCTCTTATACTCTGGGGGACTACCTTGACAGTAACCTGAAAACAACGAAAATAGAAAGAAAAAAAAGATCTCGGACTGGATTCCTTCTAACCGTTATGGGGCTATTTTAAGAGAGAAAAAAAGAGGGGGCAGAGCAATTGATTAAGGGGAAAAACAGACACATGCACCTAAACAAATAAATAGATGGATAGATAAACTGATAATCACCTTATAACGAGGTTGCTTATTTCAAAATATTAATCAACGGTAAAAAGTCGATCCTTCCGTCAGTTGAAGTAATACGTCTTTTTCTTTGACTCGGCGATTGTTCGTACATTAAGGGATAAAGTATATATATATATATATATATATATATATATATATATATATATATATATATATATATATATATATATATATTAAAACCCCCCTCTTCGGATGGAGCACTGTCGTAAATAACCTCACCAGCTACTTAATTGGCTGAAAAATGCGAAGCTCGTTGCTTGTTTGTTTACAAACAGGCGGTTTTAGCATTGTAAGAGTGGTGGCGGATGTCTATCTAGATAGACATACCGACGAGTTGTTTGCGGGCGTCTCTTCTGTGGTCGAGTGGGAAGAACTGCCCACTCTCAACATGACGCTACTAGGTTCAATACTTTGCTTGGGAGAGATGCTAGTCTAGCGCCACTGATGAGTTCTGATACAACGAAACAGAACTGTATATCGATGGCTACATATATATATATATATATATATATATATATATATATATGTGTGTGTGTGTGAGTGTGTGTGTGTGTGTGTGGGTATGTACTTTGGGTATGCGAGTATACCTACTACTTCAGTGAGATGAACGCCTCTGCGTTGCATAGTTTAAGGTCACCCTTGGGCAACGTGTTGTACCTGTTAGTCTCTCTCCCAAGTTCTGGAGGTTTACTATATTGTGAGAACTAGGGATATATATATATATATATATATATGTATATATATATATATATATATATATATATATATATATGCATGTTTGCTTGCTTATGTGTATGTGTATGTATATGTCCAGCTGCTGGAGAGGTTAAAACTCCGTGATGATAAAATATGTACACTATGCCACTGCTCAGTCATCTCACTATTTCAGTTTGTCACTGTGGTAGGGTGCGAGAGGATACAATATATTTAGCACAGGCATGTTGTGTACCGATCGTTATGTGCAGATATCTTTCTAAGAAAATAAAAAGTAAAAGTCCTCTTCCGATATGTGAGTGGCGAAGTGCACAGGCTTAGCGGGCTGGAAGTGCATAGCTGCAAATCTGCACATAGGTTGGCAGTGATTTCTCTAATATCGTCGACCGAATCGCTTACTGGATGGAAGCAACTTCGGTGGATGATCTGGCGACTGAGCAGCTTTATCTAGGGATACACTGCTCACCCCTGAATTTGAGAAGGGTCTAGAAAAGGTGACCTATAAATTTGCTACCCTTTTATTGGCTGGTCGGCTTCCTGCGGTCGGCGGCGGCTCTATATTTGCAGGAGAAACAAGATAAAGTTGAAGAAAAATAATAAACAAGGACAATCAAAATTTTATTATGAGAGGAACCTTACTGTTGCAACGTGGAATGTGAGAACTTTGCTAGATGTCCTGGATAGTGAAAGGCCTGAGCGTAGGAAAGCTATTGTTGCAAAAGAGCTCGCTAGGTACAGTAGAGGCATTGCGGCATTGTCTGAAACGCGATTGAGTGGTGAGGATCAATTGGTGGATGTGGGCTCGGGATACGCCGTTTTTTGGAAAGGAAAATCATCGGAGCTTAGACGAGAAGGTGGAATTGGATTGTAACAGAATTATGATGATGCGCTTCCTTCTTGAACACAGCAGGCATATGACGATTTTATCTGTGTATGCCCCTACCATGGGTCCTGTTGAAGACACTATCACGGCGTTTTACAAAGATCTCAGTCGTACCATTTCCTCCCTTCCTTTATCTGAGAAGATCTTACTCATGGGTGATCTAATAGCAAGGGTTGGCAAGGATCATCACACCTGGGACTCACTCGGCCAGTTTGGTGTAGGTAGGGTCAACAGTAATCATCTGCATCTTTGCCATCTATGCACTCAATTTGACCTTGCTATCTGCAACATTTTCTTCAGCCACAAAGAGATCCATAGGTTTACCTGGACCCATCCTCGTTCAATACAAGGTCGCTTGATTGATTACATTATTTCCAGGAAGACACATTTGCGGGACGTCTGTAGTGTGCGTGTTATGCGTGGAGCTCAATGCGGCACAGATCACTTTTTGATACGCGAGAGTTTGAAAATTTGTATAAGGAGGAAGTGTAGGTTGGGTTGTGTTGAGATTCCCAGGCGGGTGGATTTATCCAAGCTGGTTGATCCAAGTGTAAGTGAAACGCTTCGATCCGTAGTTAATTCTGCTGATTTTGATGGGTCGGGGGCGCAATCTTAAAGTACAATCTATAAAATAAGTGTAGGTGTTCTTGGCTTACGCAAATCTACACATCAGGATTGGTGTGATGATAATGATTCTGAAATTACTCAACTCTTAAGTGCTAAAAATAAGTTGCGCCATAGGATGTTGTCGGCCTCTCATGGAGGTTGAGAGTCCTTTCAACAGTCACTTAAAGCAAACAAGGATATTCTCCAAAAGCGACTCCGTCAAATGAAGAATCAGTGGTGGGCAAAACTCGACAACCAAATCCAGATGGCTTTTGATTGTAAAGACCTAAACGCATGTACCATTTGTTAAAAAAAAACATTTTCGTCCTCAAACACTATGTACATCTCCCCTACTATCAAGTAATGGCATTGCCCTTATAAAGGATCCTAAATAGATTCTCCTTCGTTGGACCGAGCATTATTCTGATCTATTTGACAACCCCTCTAATTTTGATGAGGACGTCATCAATGAATTTTTATCAGAACAGAAGCTTATCTCTGAAATGTCTCTGTTCCCATCTGAGAATGAAATTAGATATGCAATCAAGAAAGTGAACGTTGGGAGGGCTCCAGGCCTTGATGGTATTCCTGTGGATGTCCTCTTACATGGGGGTGATAAACTTGTGCATGAAATTCTTCATCTTATCACTGATGTCTGGAAGGGTGTTCCCGTCCATCAGGATTGGGTTGATGCAATTATTATATCACTGTACAAGGGTAAGGAGCCCAGGATCGACTGTTGAAATTATCTTGGGATGAGTTTGTTGAAAGCAGTTGGCAAAGTATTTTGCAGAGTTCTACTACATAGGTTTGTTAAAGTATATTGGTCCATCCGTCATTCCAGAAAGGCAAAGTGGATTTCGTCCGGGCAGAGGAATCACGGACATGATCTTCTCTGCTCGACAGTTGCAGGAGAAATGTACTGAACACCGTGTTCCGCTTTATCAGGTTTTTGTTGATTTGACTAAGCATTTTGATACGGTGGACAGAAGTGCCCTATGGATAATTCTGGGGAAGTTGGGATGCCCAGCTCAATTTCTACGATTAAACAGGGAGCTCCACACTAAGATGAAGGCCCGCCTGAACTTCAACGGATGCCTAACGGAACCTATCTCGGTTGACAATGGTGTGAAGCAGGGTGATATCTTAGCATCTACACTTTTTTCAATTTATTTTGCAACTATGTTATCGTATGCCTGTAGGGAATGTTCTCAAGGTGTTTATTTGCGTTTCAGAACCTCACGTAGGATATTTGATCTTCGTCGTTTTCATGCTTCTACAAGGACCTTTCAGCATCTGGTTCGTGAATTGCTTTATGCGGATGACGCCAATCTCATGGTTCATGGTGGGAGGGATAGGCAGGGTATCATGGATCTGTTTTCGGGGGCCTATGCGTCTTTTAGGCTTACTATTAATCTTAAGAAACTAAGGTCATGTTCACATCTCCACCCGGTAGTTTGTATGTGGAACAAAGTATTTTTGTCAACAACCAGAGACTTGCCGTGGTTGACACATTTGTGTATTTCGGTAGTACTCTCGCCAGATATGGAACCCTTGACGCTGAGGTCAACTATAGGATATAGCGTGCCACTAAGGTTTTTCGTGGCTTAAAGCAGCGAGTATGGTCTTACAGGTTTATAACTATTCATACAAAGATCAGTGCCTATCAATATTGTATTTTACCATCCCCGCTTTACACTTCTGAGGCCTGGACAACTTATGGTAGACACATAAAAGTCATGGAGAGAGTGCACCAGAAATTCGTGAGACACATTCTGGGCATAAGGTTGGCACTTTTATACCTGATATGGATGGTCTCATGCGGGCTGACGTACCTTGTATCGAGAAGTTGATTATACGCAACCAGATGATATCTGGATATCTGACAAGGATGGACCACGATAGATTGCCAAAGCGCCTTTTCTATGGTGAAATTACACAAGGAAAGCGTCCACAACATAAGGTCATGTTCACGTGGCCACCCGGTAGTTTGTATGTGGAACCAAGTTTTTTTGTCAACAACCAGTGATTTGCCGTGGTTGCCACATTTATGTATTTCGGTAGTATTCTCGCCAGAGATGGAACCCTAGATGCTGAGGTCAACTATAGGATACAGCGTGCCACATAAACCGAGGAAACGCTTTAAGGATAACATCAAAGATAACCGTAAAGATCTTGGTATTGACGTATTCAGTTGGAAAAGTGCTTCAAATGATCGTAGAAAGTGGCACTCCTTGGTCTATCATGGCTGTGATAGTTTTGGGAAAAAATGAAGCGTGATATCCGGAATAAAAATCTGTCAGATATATCAGGTCTGTCGGAGGATTTCATGCAGAGCAACACCAGTGATTTATGCGGTAAAATGACTTCATCCGGAGCTGGCCTGGCTAGCCACACACACACACACACACACACACACACACACACACACACACACACACACACACACACACACACACACACACATATATATATATATATATAATACATGGAAAAATGCGTGTATGAAAAGTAATATTGTAAGGATTAAGCTTTAAAAAGTAAAAGGACTTGTTGTTAAAACAAGACAGGAAAACGTAAAAATAATCTAATTGCAGCGCTTAGAATGTTTTATTCAATTTAACAGCATATATTAATTCTTAATGGTGCTATATTTTAAGCAATTCTAATACAGTTCTTGCTATAATATCTTGTCTTGTTTCTTCCAGTTTTAACAATTAGATCTTTTACTTTTCTTAGATAAATTTTAACCACATTACTTTTCATTATCGTATTATTCTTTTTAATCTATTATTGGGAAGGTTTTGCTTTGAAATAATATTTTCTTTTTTCTTCGATATATTATACACATTGTTAAAAACCCATAACAGAACATCACAAAATTCTTACATTTATTAAAAAAAATCAAATGAAAACGTTATTAGGTAAGTAAACAGAAACGAGGACAAAAAAGAGAGAAACAGAATTAACAGGCGACATCGTAAACGAAATATTATCCGCCCTAAATGACATCACTATTATATAACCAAATAAGATAGCATGCTTGCGATATTTAATCTATACTGTCTGAATGTGTTGACGACGTTGTTATGGCAACCAAAAGACATAATTTTTAAAACATTAACGTTTTTAAAGTTGGAATGGTAACTAACAGCAAATAATAAGAAACCGTCTCTCACGTTTGTACTTATTCTGAGGTGTTTTGAACACCAGTAATTTATATTTAACATTAGTTGTAATGAACGCACATTGACGTTTTTTTTTTAAAATAAAGCTGAGAATTCCCTGATAAAAGTGTTTGAAATTTAGTTGCAAATTGTGTGAGCGGTGAAGCTTTAAAGCAATTTAAAGGAGTCAAACACACTACCGTGTGTGAATGATATATATATATATATATATATATATATATATATTACGTGTGTGTGTGTTTATATAATTATATTATTATATTTCATTAGTGTACACATATGTTTGAGTTTCTCTCTTTGTATAATACATATTAAGCAATAAATTTGTTAACCTGGGGAAGATTTGTGTATATTGCACACAAATCAAGTGTTTGAAAAATTATGAATTTGTTTTTCAAATATGTTACTTGTAAACACTTCTATATCATAGCCGATGTTATTGTTTCGTAACATAATTGTTATGCTTATTGAGTCGATCTGAATGAAGTTTTCGATTTATTTCTTAATAGATTCATGTCATGCTATCCGTTTTTCTCATTTTCCTTACTTATAAATAATTAGCGTCTACGTTAAATTATAAATATTTGTAACACATAAACGAAGCCTAATTCTTACCCGTACGAGTCTGTAAAATAGATTCTAATAGTGTATGTGTGAAATAATCGCCCTCAACGATTCGATACCAGGCATTATTTTACAAGAATTGTTATTTAATCTTAGTTTATTAATAGAAAACTGCAAAGGAGAATAAGATGTCGGAAATCTCTTTTATAATGTTGATAACATCCGTTTTCCTCTTTTATTATAAAGACTATTAAGCACCCAAAATATCTTTAGCTATCAGAGATAAATATTAATCAGTTGTCAGATCTGTAATAGCACGGACGCATTAATATATCAGAAAGATGATTGCCTTTCTTTCCGCAGACAATGTCGTTGTTTATATCGATCAATTGTGAACATCTTTATTTATTATCGGTCAATAACCTCGTATTTCAATCCTCATTAATAATGTAGAGGAAAATATCTCAGTGATTGTGCACCGTTTGGATTTAGCATTAGGGTCATCAAATCATTTTCTAACCGTCTTGACTATTACGCGGCTGCCAAAAAGCAAGATCTATTACTATGCAAACGGTTCTGTGTAAGGAAAACATTCGGAAGAATGTGATATGCACATACAGAAGGGATAAGTGAATAACCCATATATTAAATAATAAAAATAAAATTTGAATTGAGAATTTGTTTCTCAATATTTATTTATTACTGTCCGGCCTTACTCGTTATAACACGTAACGTAAAATTAGTTATGAAAAATGACACAAAACCAAAACTGGCATATGGTCATCCCAGTATTATGTTTTTTTTTTTCTGAACAGTTCCATACTTGTAATCATAAAAACAAATCCTAAACAGGATGAGTGAAGTACGAATATATACAACCAGATTCACACGATCTTTAAAAAGTTTTTTACAGCCTACTTATTCTTAACATAAAGAAGTAGTCATGCTTAACAACATCGCATGCACATTCGTGAAACAGTTGCCGAACATATTAGAACCGATCAACTTCTCGTACCGATTTTTCAATTTGATCCTTTTAGCTAGCATTTTCCCGGTAGAAATCGACATGTCTGAATGAAGTAAACCTAAAGTTTCAAGTATGTAGATTAAAAACACGAGTATATAAGTTGAGAGGTGACCACACACGCAGACGAAAGCCGAAGGAATCAATATGCATATTTCAAAGCATTTTACACACGTAGAAAAAAAACATAGACGCACACGCGCGAGCGAACACACACCCACACGTACACACACACACACACACACACACACATATATATATATACATTTATATACAAGCAGAAGTACCCGTCGTAAACTGGGTCCAAAAGCAGCCTACAGAAAATGGATTGTGATTGATGAAAGTATGATAGGTTATGAAAAGGAGGGGTTTGTAAAGAGATAAGTTTTGATACTCCAAAATTTTACCCTAAGCAAAATATGATAAAAGTGAAGATACTTTGCGCGAAAAAAAATATTTTTTAGATCAACTTTGTTTACATTCGTAGCCAAGAGTGACCAACAAAATGATGTTTCCTTACAAAGAGGGCATTATATATATATATATATATATATATATATATATATATATATATATATATATAAATAAATATACAAGAATACTTGTTATCAGAGTCAATAAAAGTTACTTTTATGGTAGAAAAGCTCATTTGTTTGTGTGTTTTTTTAATTCACCAACAGATTTTAAAAAAATCAAAATGGCAGGGGCTTTGCAATGGAGAGTCCCGTTTTCAATTTGAAGGAGGGGGCACTTGAGAATTCTCTGTTAACAGTTTAAGAGGGTTTCGTCAACGTAAGGAATATTTATTAAACATAATTTAAGTTTTTGCGTTTTGTGCTTGAGGAATATTCGATTATGACATGTGTAGTTTATATAAAAAAATGTTTTAAGTAGTTATCGCCTGAAATTTTGTTTTAATTTCGGTTGGCTGAAATTATTTCAAGTAAAGAGCATTAACAACTATTTCAAAACAAGAAAAAAACATGAACAGAACTTTTATTGACTTTGGTAATATTTATTTCTTGTATATTTATTTTTTGGGTGGTAGTTTGTTGGCTGTTCTGCTAAACACTCTTACTAAATAATATCGACGACATATCGTAAAACAAAGAAACAAAAACAGTTTGGAAAAATAATGAAGCTTTATTTTCTTTAGTAAAATAATTCAAAACAGCAAAATGTGGCATTAAAAAAGTAAACACGTAATCACTTTAGCTTCTTAAAGCAAAAAGTCGATATAAATATGATTAAGAAGAAAATGCCGCCCTTTACAAGCAGATTAGCTTCGTTTCAGTTTTACAGTATTGAACTGTGTAGTATTGAGTCGTCGGATTCAGGGTTGTACTATTGTAATGTAAAGAACACGCAGAAAGGGTTGTAATCAACTGAATTCCTTCTAATACGGTGACAAAAATCTTAAACAGATATATAAATAAAAATAAAAAGGTTACGTAAATGTTTTTTTTAATACACGTAATAATGTAAGCAGGAGTTTTCCTTCTTTTGACACGATAACAAGTAACGTTCTTATTTTTATTATTTATCTATTTATCTATTTTCGAAAGAGTGCCACCTAAATGTGGAGAAGGAAAAAGGCAGAGTTATGCAAAATGTGTGTCCAAAATTGTTTAAAATTCCAACTTCTTTTTATTTTTTTGGCTTTCACTTAAATAAGAATGTGAATTGATGAGGTGAGTTTATTCGACAGAATATTATTAATCTCCAAAAATAAATAAAAGCTAACGTGAATTAAGATTAAATTAAAGGGGTTATTGTGGACCATCACCCCTTTTAAAACACGGTGTTAAACTTTGTGACATATTTACATTCTATGGAGGGCAGGCGCGAACGAACGACCAGTACTTTTACCATACCATATTTCTTCAAACTGAAACATAATCATCAAAGTATACTTACGAAAATAAATATGAAAAATCTTAGTTAGAGTGGGTGTCATATATCTATGGAGTAGAGGTGCGAACGAAGACCAAATGATTTATTATACCACCTCTATTTAAGTGTAGACATACTTAGTAAAGTGTTCTGATATTCCTCTATAACAAAAAACTCTTGTAAACATTTTTTTTTCATTTTTTATGACCATCCTTCGGTGCCGGGCGCGAACGCTGACACCACAATTTTTATGGACCACTGTTCTGCCAGATCAAACATACCCATTCTTGATTCTCAATACATTTCTATCATTATATGTAATCAGTTTTTTTTGTTTTTAATAGTCAACCATTTAGGAGCCTATTCGTGACCAGACATACAGACAGACAGACACACACACGTTCAGCTTTATATATATATATATATATATATATATATATATATATATATATATATATATATATATATATAACTTGCGTAATGAAAACAAATTAAAGGTATTTGCACATTTCCGGGTTTTAATTACGTCAAATCACACTTGACGGATTGATTGTTGCTATTTCTTCTGATAAGATAAGGACATAGTAGATTAACTGATTGATATACTAATTAAGTAATTGAGTTTGTGCTAGGAAACAAATACTGGCAAGAATAGTAAACGCCAACATAATTAAAGGAATAAAGAATTAGATGAACAACATAATTAATTATGGAATACATTTGTTGTTATTTATTTACTACAGTGCTCTGTAATTACATTGAGCTTCTTAAATAAGGATTGGTATATATTATAAGGAAGTATATTTCTACAGAAATATATATAAATGGAGGAGTTAAAAATTGAAATTCGATAAATTCTTTAAGAAAATACATATCGGAATAATGCAACCGTCAGCAATTTGTTTCAGGGTTTATATAGAAACCAATAAAGAAATAAAATGGCCATATAAACTATATATTCATATTTATTAAGATTTATTTATTTATTCGATAAGGTCAATTGGGAGGGTATGGTTAGTGTGATCTTTTTTTCCATGGTACTTTTAAACCTAAAGCTTTCCATCAGAAGGAGAGAGGCGATGCGAGTTAACATAATAGAGATGCTTCGTCTAACGATAATTACATCAAAAGGGAAATAAAATATAGTGGTTGTTTGGGGGAGCTTAATTGATCTTTGTGATACACTAGGAGTATAGATTTTATTACATATAGCAGGTAAGTATATGCCATATCTGTCATAGTGGGTTTAATATATGTGGACACAATATACTCCCTCTAAAATATACAGAAACAGCATGCACCCATAATTCATGTAAACCTCTTTCATAAATATATGTCTTTTATCCATATGATTGAATCAGTGTCATACTTCAATTAACGTACCCTATATTATCCCAAAATCTAATCACATATTCTGAGTATATCACGTTTTAACCCTTAAATTTACTATGCCGTAATGCATTATAACTTGCGAACAATGTTTACATTAAAAGTGCCTATTTGGCAGAATATGTATAAAGTTTCTAAGGTGTTAGAAACAATTATGAAGTTGTTGAGAACACAATGCTACACGGTAAATCGTCGCCCTTTTACAGTCAATGAAATCATAATCGGATTTCACTCAGAAGGCGAAAACTATGTCAGAAAGAAAAATACTTCCGATGTCAGGCTGCACGACGTGGCTAATGACTTGAGCATTTTTGTGGATCTTTGTACAACTCCCTGTCACTTAATCTAATGACAAAAGAAGTGAGGCATTGTAGCGTGATGCAATTGAGCGAAACGTGTCTTCCTCATATTATTGACCATCCCTTGGTAGGAAAACCAAACGGAGGAACACAAACGGAAAACTTTTATAACTCTTTGCGTTCCAACCACGTGAAAAAGGTTGAAATGCCATGCAATTCTAATTGAAGTTGATTTGTAGCACACCCTGTAATTTTGTTCCTTACAAAAATATGAATCACTGGCCGAAATTTGAAGGTTGCCTCTGATCGTCATAAGAATACAAACCATTATGCATCAGGCTGGATTTGAACGAGAGCGAAAAGCTTTCCGCATAAACATAATAATCTCTCTTTATTGATTTTTTAACAACATGGTTGGTGGTGTAAGCGGGATCAGGAGTTGCAGTACCTCCTTCAGCTTACGAAACTGTTATCACCCTTGCTGTCGGCTAATTAAGGCAGGGTCTTGCACATCTTTTCGCAGGTGGAGTGATTAATATATATATATATATATATATATATATATATATATATATATATATATATACATATATATGTGTGTGTGTGTGTCGTGTACGTGTGTGTTTGTGTAGGAGTGTGCTGCCATGAAGAAATATAAATATATATATATATATATATATATATATTTCTAAAGAAATTGCAGAACCACAAGATGATTAGCTCCAACATGTAGTGGAATGGGGACAAAAATAGATGATCACATATAATGCCGACAGGACTGAACTAGTTTCCTTCAATAATTACAAGAAACCTTCTCTATCCCCTATATCAATGCACAACGATTCTTTATCTGAGAGTACATTGTTGAAACTCTCTGGCCTAACGTTCACAGGAAACACGAGGTGGAACAATTACATTGTCGGCATCGCCAGGGCCGCTGCAAGGAAGGTGGGCTCTCTCTACCGTGCTAGAAACTACTAACACCCGAAAGTATCTTGAAATTTATAAGGACACCATTCGCCCATGTATGGAGTATTGCTGTCATATTTGAGCTGGTGCATCTGCTACTAGTCTCTCGCTCCATGACAAGGTTCAAAAGAGAGTCTCATATCTGATAGGCCCTGAACTGGCATCTAAGCTTCAACCTCTGTCCCATGGACGAAACGTTGCATCCATCTACCTGTTCTACAAGTATTTTAATGGTGAATGCTCTGACGAACTGCAAGCACATTTGCCCCCACGACGTGAACACCCTTGACAAACCCGACAGGCTGCGAAATCCCACCCAACACTGTAGATGTAGAAGATCTTTCTAATCCAGTAGTTTCTTCCGTAGAATCGGTAGACTTTGTAATTCCATTACAGGTCCCTGCTTCATCAACTGTACTGACGTGCAGAAGTTCAAGTGCAACGTGAACTTACATTTTGCTGCCCAAATCCCTACATTGTACCCCAGTAATTATTGTCCCTGATAGTAGCCCCCTACACCAAAGTTGCAATGTGCCTTGTTTGGGGTGAAAATGTAATAATATATATATATATATATATATATATATATGTATATATATATATATATATAGTAATTGATAAAATATATATGGCGATTAAACTACACTGAATATTCTGCGTTTCATCCAGTATAGGATTCGTCAGGCTAATGCGCGAATTCTGTGGTTGCTTCTTGTTTTTATATATGTTAAGGATTTCTAATTAGCCAATCAGCTTTCTAGTATCCACCGCGCCCCTTCCTATCAGCCAATGGGCATGCATTTTATCGAACAAAGGATCTGTTTTAGAACTAGGTTAGTACTTTAAGGTAGATCGTTTCCCTCCTTTATATATATATATATATATATATATATATATATATATATATAATATACCTATGTGTACACACATACATGCACATATATATACATATATATATACATACATGTGTGATTGTTTATGTATATTCATGTTTGTTTAATTTATTTATTTGTTTGTTTTCTATTGTTATTGTTAGTTTTAAAGCTATTTTGTATCGCAATCCTAGAGTAAGTTTTGTTTTGTACAAAAATATCGATATCAAATATAAGCAACAAAACACCAACAACTATAATAAAATTAAAAATAGAAGAAAAAGAACTATAATTTGGTATACGGCCCCATACAATCAAATGTTAAAAACAAAACTTGGCAAGAAATTTCTAGATCTTATTGAAAAACACTTTCCCGCAACCAGCCCCTTACACACAATCTTCAATAAAAATGCATTTAAGTTATCTCACAGTTGTTGCGAAAATTTAGAGATGATAATTAAAGCACATAATAACAAAATACTAAATGAAAACAATGTAAACAACAACAAAATTAAAAGTAGACACCATGGCAGAAATAAAATTAACACTAGCAGAAATAATAATAATGATAATAATAATAATAAAAATAATAATAATAAAAATAATAATAATAACAATAATAATAATAACAAACCAACCCCGGACCAGAATAACCATACCATATATAAAAATACTAATAACGAACAAGATAAATGCAATTGTAGACACCGCACAATTTGCCCAGTCCAAAATACATGTCTAACAAAAAGTGTACTTCATCAAGCAACAACATTTGCGAAAGAAAACCCGAATAACAAGAAATTTTACATAGGCATGACTTCCTTAGATTTCAAAACCCGATACTATGACCACAAAAGTACATTCAAAAATAAAAAAACACCGTATAAAAACAACACTAGCGAATAAATACTGGGAACTCAAAGAAAGCGGACATTCGCCGGTAGTCGAATGAAAAATAATGAGACAAGCTACCACGTGCAGACATTTAGACGACCCATGTAAATTATGGCTCCATGAAAAATTTGCTATCCTGTGCTCTAAAGAACCTCACAATCTATTAAACTGTAGACGAGAAATAGCAAACAACTGTTCACAAATAAAACTTACTCTAGGATAGCGATACAAAATAGCTTTAAAACTAACAATAACAATAGAAAACAAACAAATAAATAAATTAAACAAACATGAATATACATAAACGATCACACATATATGTATATATATGTGTATATATATGTGCATGCATGTGTGTGCAGATAGGTATATTTATATATATATTTAAAAAAGGAGGGAAAAGATCTACATTAAACCACTAATCTAGTTCTAAAACAGATCCTTTGTTCGATAAAATGCATGCCCATTGGCTGATAGGAAGGGGCACGGTGGATACTAGAAAGCTGATTGGCTAGCTAGAAATCCTCAACATATATAAAAAAAAGCAACCACAGAATTCGCGCATGAGCCTGACGAATCCTATACTGGATGAAACGCAGAATATTCAGTGTAGCTTAATCGCCATATATATTTCATAAATTACTAACTAGTTCTACCTACGTATTGAGCACTTTTGAAGTAAATACTAACAGTTTACGCATAAATCTATTCTTTTGTATATTAATTCAACGTGAGTAAATGAAGTAGTTATATATATATATATATATATATATATATATATATATATATATATATATATATATATATATAACTACTTCATTTACTCACATAAATTTAATATACGAAAGTACAGATTTATTCGTAAACTTTAAGTATTTACTTAAAAAGTCCTCAATACGTAGGTAGAGCTAGTTAGTAATTTATGAAATATATATGGCGATTAAGCTGCACTGAATATATATATATATATATATATATATATATATATATATATATATATATATATATATATATATACTTTTATATAATACAATAAATATATACTACGTATATTAGCGTGTCTTATAATATATATACATGCATATATCAATTAATACGGACTTATTGTATTGCTATATTACATATATGCAATGCATCTAGCACAATACAGAGCACAGGCCTGTTGCAACGGTGTACGGAGAAACAACACGTTGTGGACTCAATCGTAAGTAGACAAAAATGGAAAAGATCTCCAACTTTGTTTTTCGTGACCGTCGTCTTTCTTTTCTTCTTTGGTAACGTAATTTCCAATGCATTTACATATAGTCGTCCAAACCAAGTTTCACTAAACCCAATAAAACGATGGCGGCAGTAAAACCAAGCCACTGTTCAGGCGTTGATATTTAATGATATTTTTCTATGGTTGTATATAGTTAGGGACGGTCTAAACGAAAGGAAGAGTGTAAGTAAGTTTGGACAGAATCTCTCGTTAAATGTCTACTAAAAATCTAGTATTTATCAAATAAATACGACATTTTTAAAACTTATGAAAAGAAGTATAAACCTTATAAAGCTGTGTCACAGTTCATCATGCGTCTAGACAGGCAACGATCTCAAGCCAGTATCGACACGACAGTTAAGGCTTTGAACCGTTACGCCAAATAGCAACTGCTGTGCGGGTAGTGAATTAATGATATTTTTACATCGTCCGAATACCTAAGCTCGATTTGTTTCCACAAAGAGCATCGCTTAATAGTGCCAATGATATATCCAATATCACAGTCAAGGCTTTGAACCATTACGCTAAAATAAGCTGAAACTGAGAAAAATATTATGCATTGTGAGAAAGGTGATGATTGTAGATAAAATAAACTAACAAAAAACAACTCCACATGTATCAGATTTTTAGGTTGAAAATCAGAATTTTGCATGCGTTTTATTTTGTAGCATTTGTGTTTTAAAACGCAGAAGTCGTTGATTATGTTAATAATTATTATTATTTACCAGATTATGTTGGCCCTGTCGGCGGGGCATTAGAATACGCTAACTCCCCCCCCTGCAGAGGGTAAAAGTCCCTCAATGGAGGTCCTGGATATGACCTTAAACTATATCCAGTGGTGAGGTCCCAGCTTGTGGGGTTTAGGGAGTGTTGAGCCACCCTTTAATTATCATTGCTCACAGGTCCACTCTGACCCGGAGTGGTAGTACCTGTTAGGGTCCCAACTATGGGTTAAATAGAAACCGACATGAAAACAACAAATATATTCTATTACAAATATTTTTCTTCAAAATCTTTGGATTCGGCATTAAATAACTTGAAAAGGGTTGAAATTATGTAAAAAAATTATATATTTTTATTATTTTGGAGAAAAACACTACTTTAAAATCTTTGAAACATTAATCAATAATTTTCTTTTTATTGAGCAATATTGCAAATATACAATTAAATTGGAAATTCTTTGAAAAATCGAAAGCAAGAAAAAAAAAGAGAAAAATCGATAAATGAGTGCACATTGTGCGTACAATACGATTATTTTTTCGGTAATTTCTTGTTGGTTTCTTATGATGGACCAACCATGATACTAGATGCAGAAATTGTTTTAAATACATACAAAAGCTAGCATTCCCCAAATAGTCACCCATTTGGCACTGGCCCGCCTAATCATTGGTCAACTTCGAGGTTATGTAAACACACGCACACACACATACACACACTCACACACACCGACACAGACAAAAACACGCAGACACACATACACATACGCACATACTCACACATACACACACACACACACACACATATATATATACATATATATATATATATATATATATATATATATATATATATATATATATCGCTCATGGAAACAGAATAAACCCTTTACTTTATCGGCAAACCAAACGTTAAAAATCCATGGATAAATATTGTTTATCTAGTCTTATCCAGGTGTCTGAAATTAATTTTTAACTATTATTAAATTCTTCTGTTCGTAATTTCGCTACGCTAATCTATAACTCAATAAAAATACTAATATTATAAAATTTTTGCACATCCTTATAGAAAATGATCCTAAATCTTATTTAGACAAATACACTTTTTTTGTTAAAAACTTTAAAAAATACTTTCATGTTTATCGATCGATACAAAAAAAAATGGCGATGAATGGTGTGATTTTATTAAAACTTAAAATCTATTAAAATAATAGAAAAACGTGTTATTATTATTCAGCTTTTCATGTGATAATATTAAGCCTTCTATCTTTCTGGAAAAAAGGTAACTCAAATATAATGGATTTTAATAGATTTTAGTACTTTTTACAAAATCCGACTTGTTTAAATTTTTCTATTTTTTGCCCGTGTCTATATATAAGCATTCGCTGCTATTTCTCCCGTGTTCGATGCTTTTCTTATTTACCAAAAACCTTGCAATACGCTACAGTAAAAAATGTGATTTCATCAAAGACTATCGTAGCTTATAGTACAATATAATGTAATATTGCGACCCTTTCGGCTATCATCATAGCGTACTATCTGTGTTTACTGTGGCAATCAGGGCCAAGGATCAAACAGTATTATTATTATTATTATTATTATTATTATTATTATTATTATTATTATTATTATTAATGGATTCGAGCAACAGAAGCGAGAAAAATAAACAATTAGATAGATTGGGAAAAGCGATTGACAACAAATAATAATGTCGCTAAAAGAGGAAGATGAAAATAGAAAATAGATGTACACATGGTTTTTGATTTGCATAAACAAATAACTAGATTGAGGTTACATCAGCTGTTGACCTGAAATGTAGATGTGAGGATATTCTATAGTCATTATCTGGACATCAGAGAGAACGAATGACTCAAAGAGGGGATTTTATTTCTCCAAAACGCAGGGAGCGGCGTTCCCCAGGCAGCTATGATATAAAGACATTGTAATCTTTGAAGATGTAGGCCGAAATAATCAAAATGAATGTTCGCAAATAATTCAGGTGTGCATTGTATTATTTACGCCTGTTTAAAACAGTTGTCTGTCTACAAGTGTTTCGATCCGTCCACCTCAATTGTTTCCTGTTAGATCTGTTGCATAAATATTAAAATATATACACAAGACGATAAACTAACTGATACGATGTATATACCTACACGTATTTATACGTACATGAATATACAGACAAAATTTAAACCCCAATATTCAACATGTACCTCGTTATGAAACATAGATATACACACACAACTTAACACAAGCAGATGTACCCGGCATTTTCCGGCATTAAGCATAACAGTAGATTCCTTTAAAAAAATAAAGTAAAAGACAAAAACGAACAGAGCTTTGCGCATACGAGTTTTATGTTTTCTTCTAAAGAGTTCAATCCTTGTTATTAAAAAACAACACTTGCACGTAGACCAAAATAAAAGACCAAATACAGTGAGTACAGTACGAAGACTATTAGGTCAGCTTGCCAGGATTAAAAAAAGTCTTATCAAACGTATTTATTTTTAAGATATGAAGCTGTCATGAGATCGATTCGCGCATGAGCAGTAATCCGACATTTGACAAACAGTTAAAAATCCGATAACCCAAAAGGACTATTTTTTTCTAATTTTAGCACCTTAGCAGCCATTTCCTTGGATGAAAACAGAGTAATATGTTATTAATATGTCAGAATAACCTATATATATATATATATATATATATATATATATATATATATATATATATATATATATATATATATATATATATATATATACACACAATTTCATATCAGTAGATAAAGAATCGTTTAATATATAGCTTGAGAGTTGCCATCACATGCAGGTTCTCGATCTTATAGTGTAGCTTATCATCTTGTTATTATATCCTTCCCTCCGTATTAATAAGTTATGTCTTGATATACTGGATTCTATGTTTTATAATCATTTTGAAATGTGCCCAGCACAGCATGGAAGCTTAGAAGATACGTTTTATGATTATACCGGGTTTTACGGAAATACTTTCTCCCGTCGAGAGAAATATCTCTGTATGTTCATTGATTATATTAGATTAATCTTTGGTTAGTAGAATTATGCGTCAAGGCAGGAGTATTCATTTTATATTACATAAATTACATTTCTTTCGAGTATGCATATCCTCGAAAGTGTCCTTCATAAAACCTTACAAGTCTGACGGCAATTATATGTATCCCAAATAATTATCAATGAAAATAAATTAATCTAATTAAAATATAGCTATTTGTTTTTTATATTTAAAATGGAAAATTTATTTCAAGATATAAAGCTGGCTATTGTATGATTTATGCCAATAGCTATTCACAAATATTCCATGAAATACAAAATTCGTTTGGGAAGTAAACGTTTTCATATAAAGCGTCCAACATGAAATCAATATTTATCGTAGAACTGCACCATCCTTTTCGCCATTAAATTGAAAGCGCTTATCAGCAAGGGTTCACAGCGTTTTTCCTCCGTGCAAAACAATGCATACAAGTGTGAAGGGTGGATAAATCTTCAACATAAAAGCCATAAACACAGATTTATCTATTTTTATTAAAACGTTCTCTATTTGTGCAAAATATGTTAATGAATAAATTTCCGACCTTGCCGTACTGGAATGGAAAATAATTACAAAGAGATATTTCAAAACATCAAATATGGGTAGACGCATGAATACGTTCGCTCTGATAATAATTTATGTGTATTTCCTCAATATGCAGTTGTATATATTCGTGTGAAAGTGATCACTATCACGTCCGCATTTAATACAAGTTGACGTGTCTAGTTCTAGACTTCTATACAGAGAAGCACAAACGCGTTTTATCTCAGATATAAACTGCCTTGCAAAAAGGTGCATATGCAAAATGAATTATAATACTATAAACTCACGGACACACACAGAGGCAAAAACATACAGAGGCACACACACACACACACAAACACATATATATATATATATATATATATATATATATAATATTTTCGCAAAGATCAAGAAAACAAAATATAAAATGAGAACATTTATTGTGTATTGTCTTATGCGTTACAATGGGGCTGATACGTAATGACCAGTAATAAAAACATATGAAATACATTTTAGAATCCCTGCCAGCAATTTTGTGTTTAACACCGAGTAGTTAGTAATGCACATGCTTGTAACTGAATAAGAAGACAAAACAAATATTTTTCAACCCCCGGCGAGAAAATAGGGGTTTTATTCAGAAAGATGTTCTTAAAAGAGAGGTTGGAGGGATTTTATCCAAAAGCCGACATTAACAAGGTTAGGGATGTTTATTTCAGAAACCGTTATGAATACGCGTTACTAATACTTCCGCTGTAAAAAAATTGGCTGCCAGGGACTACAATAGCTTTTACGTAAGAAAACAAATGTGTACATATCTAATAAACTACTTATAACCTCTCAAATTAATTGCAATACTCGTTTTCTGCATACAGAAATAACTAAAAATTTAATATTTCGAATGTGAATGATAAGTTGTAGTTAATATAAAAAATACCGAAACATGGGTGTCTTTGAGAGAGGAAATTATTATTTTAAAAGCTTCATAAAAATAAATATTTTATTTATCTCACACCCCCCCACACACACACACACATATATATATATATATATATATATATATATATATATATATATATATATATATATATATACAATACATCTCCGGGATGCGATGGTCCTTGATACGTTTTTACAGGTAACAATGTAATACGATTGTTTCTCTGATTACGGTATTATCCCCGGCTTACGGTTTATTGATAATTTTATTTGATAATATGCATTAGTATCATGCACTGTACTATATTTTGTTACTATTGTTTATGGCATGTCCCGGGGTTTTCATATACGTATATATATATATATATATATATATATATATATATATATATATATATATATATATATGTGTGTGTGTGTGTGTGTGTGTGTGTGTGTGTGTGTGTGTATCACGTACAATTGTTCATATCGACATACATTGTTTAAAAGAACAGAAAAATTCTGTTCAGTAATACTTTTTCGTTTATTTTATACTTCCGTATTATTCCTTTTGTATCTAAATAAAGGCTACAAATGTATAATCCAAGCGTTTTTTTTTTAGTTCGAAACGGCCGCAGATTGACGTTTTGTGTGACTATCTACGCATCATCAAGAATGTGTGATTTTGCCACTGCAGCACTTTTTGTGTATATGTAGAGCTGCTACCGACGGTTGGGTGTTAATGTCTTAAGGAAAGGGAGAGAAGCGTGCGAATCCTGGGGTCAGTAGCATGAAATGGGTTGGGTATGGGATAGAATGAGTGATGCTAGGAATTTAAGTATAATGACACTGTTTTCCATACGACCTAATTAAGTCTACATTTTTTCATACGACCTAATTAAGTCTACATTTTTTCCATACGACCTAATTAATCTAAGTGTATGATGTAAATAGCGTCAAGAATGTTAAACCTCTTTACATTCGTGTCGTGGTGTTGTATTTTTTGTTGTCAACTAAAATTTCCCTGAAATTCGAGGGGGATGCTTATGTATATGATGTAAATGTAAGAATAGATTCAATATTATGCCAGCTGAGGCGACATGATAATGTTGTGGTATTATATACGACGTAACTGTTAGTTGCATTTTTGTTATAAAAGGTAGGTTCTCCCAAAGGACAATTTGAACAGATAAATGTCATTGGTGTGTTCTCGTGCTTTAAGCGGAGGAAGAGATAGTTTTTAATTACTAAGGTGTTAGTGTTAATAATGTATAATAGGGGATGAATATAATGTTATTGCTGTATACAAGGAAGACGTATTCATTGATGATTTATTTATGGCGATTTCTTCTAACTGTAATTCCAAATGCATTTGCTTACAGGATAATAAGTTGATTCTATTGGAGTCATGGTGCTATGACTTATTGCTCTTTATGGGTGTGATGTTTTAGTTCTAGAACATTGGGTTTATGTGTCGGTCCACAATATTATATGGAGCACCGTTTTGATAAGGATCTACTCAATATTTTTAAGTTCAATGAGTGGTATTATATTGCTGAAAGAGATAATGCTTGCTAGATCGGGGTATTTTGTAACGATGTAAGCATTCTCTCTTGAAATTTAAAAGGCAAGAATTATAGCATCTATGATTTTTTTTTTAGTTGAAAGTGAAAAATTGTTATTCAAAGTGCCAATAATGGCATTGAAGAAAGGGATTTGTTATTGATATTTAATTCGACAATAAATGTTTTTAGAGAGTCTTCTTAAAGAAGACCTTAAGTGCAAAAAGTTGTCGGTTGTCAATGTAAACGAGGAGAATAGTACATACATACCCTACATCATTATAAACATTAATAGTTCGTAGGTGTCGGGGATGGGGTTCAGCAAAGTATTTATATATATATACATATATATATATATATATATATATATATATATATATATATATATATTGGTACTGTTCTGAAATGCGATTATGATTAAAACTGGTTTATTTACTAAAGTTTCTGTCTAACAAACTATTTATATAATCTTCGACAATACATACAACAACATATCAACCCCTATCCCTAAAATTAACCAAACTATACTTTAAATTCCGCGAAGTCTACACCACCGGAGTAGGGTTATACGACCTCAAGGGAAATATATACACCCAAACTGACAGCGTATGCGTCCTCCGGCCAATCTTTACTGATTTACTCATGAGTCACCTCGAAAACGTGATATAAATCAATAATGCCTCTATGTTCCTTTCTCATGGCTGCTATGTTCTAAAACCCAATGTTAAAAGCACCTGCTGCTATTCACAGCATACACAAGGTCAACGATATTTTTTTTTGTTTTAACATACTTTAGCGAGTTTTCTTGTAAATCGGTTCTGAAAATCGGAGATCTATTTAGTAGAAGGTTGTATGTGAAACTGAGCCCACATTTGAAATCTCTAAATATTGATTTTTCAAATTTTCTCTTATCTGTAACGGTAGTGTCAAATAGTCTGCAGTAATAAGTGAAAAAAAAACGAACGCTAAAAATTGGAACTGGATGCCGCTTGTTAAGGAGCAATACATATTTAAATATATATATAATTTTCGCAAGTTGTTCGTGATAAAATCCTCAACTAGATTAAAATAGAAAACACTATGTATTTTGTATGTAAAGTTATTTTGTTACGATCATCTTATTTGTATTTTCCATTGTAAGTTGTAATTGATTTCAAAGAAACAACAAAAACATCCAAGCATGTTTTTTAATGTAAAAAGAAACGTACTTGATCAATTTTCATATTCAAAAATATTTGATGTTTTTATGACTTAACACAGCGTAGTTTGCTACTATAAAACAACTCAACATTTATTTCTTAAGCTTATCGATTTCTGCCGCTTTTTTAAAACATAATAGGAGTTTGTTTTTTTTAAATAATTAAAATTCGACATTTTAGCGTGGGTCTCACTCTTCTTTATAAATTAATCGTAATATGATACCCCACTTCTTGGAGACTTAGCAAGGTTTGTAATAATCTTTTAAATTTTATTGTCGTGATTGAGAGCAAAATGGAAAAATAATGTTGGGGTAGGAACATAAGTTCCAGATACTTTAAACATGTGTAAAAACACTTCAAAACTTGTGTGTGGGGGGGATATTTCATTTGTTTTTTAGATTTGCTTGGAAAAGGTCCAACCGTTAAATATTATGTAATCAGTTAATTAATCTTTCCTGCTATTTTTATGGCTGCTAATACACACACGCCCACACAGTAAAGTGAATTCATGTGAACCTGTGCCACGAGCACCCACTCTTATGTTTGTCTTTTCGTTTTTTTCATTGAATTCAACGGATTACACCGGTCTTATATAAAGTAATTTTCGTTTAATCTAAGTTCATTTACATTAAGCTATGCTATGTATTCAGTATTGTTTTCACTTGTACCCATATTTGTTTCCCCGCGAACAAACATTGAGTTCTTTTCGAGTGTATACATTACTTCTGTATACTCACGTGCACATTCATACATTAATTCTTTATATTTACTATTTCATAGCAATATAAAAGTGATAATGACCCAACAGGTCACGAGTAGTCTAGCATTTATATACCACGTTATTAAAGATTAGTCAATCATGTTTACGAGCATTGCTCAGAAGATGTATTAATAGTAAAAAAGTCGAATACGCATAGAAAGCAAAATATATTTTATTTCTGCTAACAAAAATATATACATATGTAGGAGGGTTTGGTATGCCTTTTTGTTTGTTAGAGGTTGGAGTTTCTAAATAGACTATAATCTCAGATACGTAAAGTACGTGGATGACTTATACTGATATTCAAAGAACAGTGACATTTGATGTTTGGCACAGAGTAGAGGAATCTGCTTTACGTTTGTTTTCCTGAATTCAAAAGAAAATATAGATTTACTGGATAAAGAAACCGTGTGCACATAGGAATAAATCAGTGCAAATGCTTGCAACGGCGATCTGATTATTTTGGTTTGGATATTAAATCTTAAACAGAAATTCTATGATTAGAATCACAGGAGTGTCAGAAATTCAGCTCACCCTCATCTCAGCTCTGTTTTTCTGTGTACCGTAAATTTGCAATAGAATATGATGGAATATATATATATATATATATATATATATATATATATATATATATATATATATATATATATATATTCGAACCAAGCCGAATAAAAATCTTGCCCTATCTCTGGATACCCGTTATGTAAAAGTTCGAATGTTTAGACCAGAAATTATCTTAGTAATTTGGTAGAGAGCGCAGAGGATTTTTTTTTATTTGACTCCTATTTTGACCCCTTTAAATAAATTGTTTTGTGCTCAAATAAGATATTAACTTCGATCTATACACAAACACGCAGACAGACAAACAGACCCCCACATACACGTTCACTTTTATAGATATATAGATAGATAAACTAGAATTTCAGTCCGTATCTGCCCGGATGTTTTGAGGAGTGTGTTGGGAAAAAAAGCGGCCAATTTTTTTTTTAAATTTGACCCCAATTACTACCCCCTTAATTTCATTGTTTTGGGCTCAAATCAATTTATTAATAAGATCAATGTCCAAGGAAACTATATCTAAAATTTCAATTGTTTATACTCAAAAGTAGCAGAGAAGTTTTGTAGAGTTCTATAAGTTCAAATTGTCGAAATGTTACCCTTTAACAGCCAAAAGTGTAACCGACTATCGATTACAAAGATTTTACCAAATCTCAGTACCCTGTATATCCAATTTCGAGTCTTACGGAAATGTACACAGACACACAGACAGACACACATCAACACATACGTTCACTATCATATATATACACACACATATATATATATATATATATATATATATATATATATATAGATAGATAGATAGATAGATTATACGTTTTTTTTATTTTTTGAATTTTAAATATCGAATTTTATATTTTATATATATATATGTTTACATATATATATATATATATATATATATATATATATATATATATATATACTGATGAACTAATGTACATATATACATATATTTGAAAGTGAAAATGTCTGTCTGTGTGGTTCTGTGTCCGTCTGTGTACATTTCCGTACCAAATAACTCTGTCAATTTTCAATCTACAGACATGAGATTTGATATAAGGGATATTGAGATTTTGTAAAATCGTTTTAATCGTTTTCGGCCAATAATTTTGCTATCAAGGGTTCAAAGTTCGACGGTTTGACCTTTGAAAACCCTACAAAATCCCCCCGTCGATTTGGGATCTAAACACTTGAGATTTAAAATGTAGGTTACATGGACATGGATTTAAATTTAGAATTTGATTTGATCTCCTAAATATAAAAATAAAGGGTTCAAAATTGGGGTCAAATTTAAAAACAATGATTTTTGCGGTGTCTAACATATTACTCAGCAAAATTCTGGTGTAAATATTTGACATTTTACATTAAGGGTATTCCGAGATAGGTCAAGCTTTTCAATAGGTTTGAGTCGAAAATTTGAGCTACTAAGGCGTCAAAGTTTAACAGATTTTACTCCTGCAGTGTCCAGCAAACTACCCACAAATGTTTCCACCTAAACTTTTGAAATTTTATATAACGAGTATTCAGACCTGTGGCAAACATGTTTAATATGATTTGGGACAAGGACTTTGCTGCAAAAATGTCAAAGTTGAAAGATTTGATTTTTGCAGATTCTACAAAACTCCTCCGCCGATTAACTTAAAATTGTACACTTGGATATGTATCAAACATTTAATTTTGATTTGAAACAAAATAATACATTTTAAGGCGTAAAAATTGGGTAAAAGTTTAAAGATATTACCTGTGTCATCCAAACATTTTATATTTACACGAACGTATAGTCACACATACGACAACTTATGAACAGTGCAAAGGGCTCGAGCGAAGCCGGGCAAAAACGCAAGTAGTAAATAAGGTTTGTTTTGAGAATAATAGTATATTAACAGGAAATAATTTTGAGTTTCAGATTGTTAATGCATAAAGAGCAATTAAGTTTAGAGATTCGAGTAATAGTAAATAAGTAGCAGATAATTTGAGTTAAAGATTAATATATAATTATAAGTAAATGGGTTTGGATTTAAGAAAAAATAAGTTAATAGCAAATAATATTGGGGTTGAGATTAATAGGAATTAATAGTAATACGTTTGGGTATGGGAAAATAGTAAATAAATAGCAAATAATATTGGGTTGTAGATAAAGAGTAAATTAACAGTAAATAAGTTTGGATTTGAGAACAATAGTAAATTAATATAATATTCTTTTGGGTTTGAAATTAAGAGTGAATTAATAGCTCATAAGTTTGGAGTTGAAACATACTAAATAAATAGCAAATAAATTTAGGTTGAGGTTATAAGTGAACGTACATGAGTTGGAGTTGAGAAAATAGTACATAAATAGTAAATAATATATATATGCTGCCAAAAATAATGTTTAATTTTTACTTGGAAGTTGAACTTCAATAAACGAAATTATTTTTGCATCAACCTTATATATATATAACTACTTCATTTACTCACATAAAATTAATATAAGAAAGTATACATTTATGCGTAAACTTTAAGTATTTACTTCAAAAGTGCTCAATACGTAGGTAGAGCTAGTTAGTAATTTATAAAATATATATGGTGATTAAGCTACACTTAATATTCGGCGTTTCATCCACTATAGGATTCGTAAGGCTTATGCGCAAATTCTGTAGTTGTTTCTCGTTTTTATATACGTTGAGGATTTTAGTTAGCCAATCAGCTTTATATATATATATATATATATATATATATATATATTATATATATATATTATACAAATTCAAATGTGGTTTTTATCTTAATTTTGCTTTTAAGCAAGCTAAAATCGCAATTCTTGATAACACATGTTTCTTAGCGCATTAACTATCATATATTTTTACAAAAACAATTTTTAAAAATAAAAACTCAATAGTTGTAATTAAACTCAGATCTTCTATATTTTAGATTATTCATATTCATAGCATTATTATTTTTTACAGTTAATGAATTATCATTCTTCTGATGAGTCTGGCCGAAAATAATCAACAATTTATATAAGAAGTATATGACCGTTCATGCACCACGAAAGAAATGATGCCAATAATTAAACGTGTAAATTGTTATTCTTCGTACTTCATATATTATTTGCGTCTAGACAATTAACTTTTTATATAATTAGTTTATATGCGTAAACACACATTGTAAAGGAAATGTTGTATTTTGTCGATCGAAGTGTTATTAACATTCTTTTATATTGTGTGAATTAGTTAGCACTGGGATGTCCTAAATACATTATCTAATATCTAGTCTCGTTTTAGTGCCCGTCATTTTTATTTCTTTTTTGACGAAGAGCGACTAAGAGCAATAATGTATCTGATCACAGGGTTACGTTTAAAAAAAATAGTTTTTTTAGAATAGAGCTAAATTTCACTATTTGCGCTGTTACCCGTGCTGTATCATGCGCCTTTGATTTTGATATGTTGCAACTGACCCTGTATTTACCTGTATTCATATGGAAGCAAGCGTATAGGTACTTCCCATAAACTGTATTCCTTCCCGATATTCTTAGATTTGCCAGCATAGCTTTAATAATGAATTATTACGTTCTTCTATATTCGCCATTACTTATAGTTTGGAAACTCTCTTTTCTGTGCTAAACGCACAAAAGGTATATTCTCATAAGACCGGAGAATCTCGTGTTTCATTCTGATTTGCTTAATCTAAAATGAGTCGTCTTTCTTATCCATTTTGACAGAATGAGCGGAATACATAAAGCTCCACTTTCAATAATGTTGGATTACAGAACTGATTTGACAGGCTCTTTTGTTCGTTTCTGTAAATGCAATCGTCAAAGAATTTACTACGCAATAAACGACGCACTACCTCCGCCAGTATAGAATGCAGATGACTTAACTTTGGATAAAGAATGATATCTCGTATGCAATATGCTTGGATTCTTTCTGCCTCAAAACACAATGACTACACTCTGAAAGCAGGCATGCCTGATAAGGAGTTGCGCGAATCCAAGCAAAAGAAGGAACTCGTGATCCTTAGTAGCAAAATTGATTCCTGTAGTTTAGAGAAAAGAGAAAATAGATAATAAGCGTTTACTAATGCTTTTTTACACAGTGGTCACCACTTATCAAGGCCCGGAAGCCACTCAGGGATAAGGATTATTGGAAGTACAGTACGTAAGTGTAAAGATTTAATGAACTGTTTATTTACAAAGGCGGTTCATCAGGAATTTGTTTACGTTGGATTTGAAGACATCCAGGTCGTAGTAAGGTGGCAAGCAGGCAGACGGAAGAGAGTTCAACAGGCGTGCAGTTCAAAGAAAGGAGCTTTGTTCATGGAATCTACGTGTTGATTTAGGCACAGATAAAATGTGGGGAACATTTTTGACAGTGGATTCAGCTAGACGGGTGTTTTTCGTAAAAGATTGGCTAGGGGGGACGAGAGATTGGAGTTCAGACGAGCTATGCCATGGAAATAACGATAAAGCAAAGATAGGCCGCACTGTCTCTTCTATGGGGGAAAGATTGCAGGCAAGAAAAAAGAGGATCCCTCACTAAGCCACAAAGTCTATTTCGTACTCTGTCAAGGCAGGATATGCTGTTTTTAGCAGCTCCTGCCCATATATGGCAGAGTACTCTATCCTTGGACGTACTTAGCTTTCATATAGATAGAGAATTGCATCAATAGTGAAATATCTTCTGGAGCAGTAGAAGGATCCCACCACCTTTCCAGCGACATTGGCAACAGACTTGATGTACGTGTTCCATTGCAGATCCACGTCTTTCCCTACTGAACCACACGCTCGAGATCAGAGGAGAGAGAATCAGAGAGAACTTTGTTATTTACAGCCTTTGATGTATTGCCGTAGATGGTCGTGTCATCAGCATAGATGTCAACGAATGATTTAAGTCTATGCTAGAGAGATGATTGATGTAGATCAGGAAGAGAGTTGGCACCAGGATTGACTCTCGAGGGACTCCAGCATTAATACTGCAGGCCTCTGATTTTTGTACATCGACCACTACTCTCATGAGCCTATCGGAGAGAAATGATTTAATGATTGAGAAACCATTTCCAGTCATACCGTAGCTGAAAATCTTGTGAAGTAGGCCCTTATGCCATATCTTGTCGAAGCCCTTTGATATGCTAAAGGTATGCGAATGATTTTCAATCAAAAAATATTGTGCATAATTAATTACATGACAAAATATATGATTTTTGACCACTACGTGAGAGAAATATGAGAATTTCATCACAAATTTATTCCTGAGATAATTTCCTTTATAATTGCTAGAGCAACTCTTGGATTGATTGTATAAGTCGACAGTTTTAAATAAAACCATATTTACATATGTTCATTATATATGTGTATTCAGAAATTGCTTCTACTGACAAGGAATATTATCACTAACTAATATATATATATATATATATATATATATATATATATATATATAATATGTATATATATATATATACATATGTATATATATATATATATATATATATATATATATATATATATATATATATATATATATATTATATCATTTGGGAGATCGGGTTTCGATCCTGGCTTGAGGCAGTCGCATTTCCAGCCGCACTGATGAGCTGTGAAACAGCGAGTCAGTACTGTATGTGGTTGACTATATATATATATATATATATATATATATATATATATATATATATAAATTGGATAAGTTCGTACAAGTAATGTTTTTCTCATTATAAACATATTTTTTCTTTTTCTATCTGCTGTTAATGTAACATAAATTCAATTAATAAGAAAACCCCATATTAAATAACTAAAAACTACATATATATATGTATATATATATATATATATATAGGTGTGTGTGTATGTGTGTATATGTGTGTATGCGTGGGTGTGCGTGTGGGTGTGTGTTTGTGTTTATGTATATGTCTCTGTGTGTTATAGAGATTAATTGACTGAAGTCTAAATAGCAAAACCTCAGTTTAATGCATTAACGTTTAAATGTGCAATTGGTCGGAGTATTGCAGATATATGACACACCCGATAGGCGGAATTACCTAGAGATATATTAATAGAGAGGATGGAAGATAAATAATTGTAAAATTATAAATCTGCTTTATAGGAAGATGCATTACAAAATCAGCCCCTGTGTACGATCGTTTCGGACACGATATTACTTTATTCACTTAATATTTACACATAAAATTTTGGTAAAAACAATATATTTAGATATGATCTCCTCGCCATATCAAATGTATTGTTGTAAGATTGGGAAAGACACAAAATTTAAACTCGCTTTATTGAAGGGATTTTAGCGAGGGGAGATTTGTATGAGAGTGGTTCCATATTATTTTAACCGTAAGGCAATTTTTCGATGTGTAAGGTTTCATTTTTGTCTTGTCATTGAGCACAATTTTTCAAAGAATATTTTTTCATAGTAATGTTATTTTTTGTAGGATTTAAGACGCTCGATTGATTAGGATCGTACACATAATTTGATTTAGTTACGTTTCCCTCTATGAAGCAGATGAATAATTTTACAACTATTAATCTTTTATCCTCTCTCTTCTTCTCTCTTCTTATACATATATATATATATATATATATATATATATATATATATATACATATATATACATATATATATATATATATATATATATATATCGGAAAAAAAGTATATATATATCGGAAAAAGTATATATATATATATAGGAAAAAAAAAGTAGGCATATATCTGTATGTTCAAATATTAATATATAATATTATATACAAATTTAGAAAGTTTATACTCACATTATGCATTTCCATTTTCTCCTGTGCATTTGAAAAAAAAAACATACATCACGTTAATTTCTTGTCCATGTAGCTTTTATAAACTGATTCATATATAAAATATTTCAATACAAACGGCCGTTTATGTGTGGAATAGAAGTCTTAATATAAATTAAGGTCTAATAGTTTAGACATTTTATGCGTCTTCATATAAAATAGTCAGTCGTTACCTAGATAATGTTATTACCTGTGCCCACAAAAATTATAACTGGAATTCAGTACGCTGGTGCTGTCCAAAAAATCTCGACACAGAACATACACAATGGTTTACATACTAAAGATGTACGGGTTTATAGCATATGATTCTGATAATAGCATCATTCAGAACGAATCAATTATTGCGCTTAAACACATTTAAATTGAACTCTTCCTTTCGTACTATTCTATTCATGAGTAATGTTTTGTAATTATGATTTCTAGACAAGACGAGAGGATCGCTGAAAGAGAACGGAAAGAAAGCTGAATTGTATTCTTAGAAGCCAGTATTTTCTTACTTATTCTTCTGACTTATCACTGTCATTGTTGTCGCAATTTTTAATGTCACGATTCTGCAGTAACAAATCGATAGGACAGAGCAGACAGTGGTCTTACTATATTTAAATATTCGTGTGGTAAAACTTGTCACTATTGTAGACAAGAAAATTATACATTATGAATAATCATAGGCGGACAATGATGTTATTATTTCGAAGAGATTTAGATACTAATCTTTAAGCGAATATTCCAGATTTCTCAAAGATATCACGTCATAATTTGAAATATATATAGTACTGTTAAACATTGAAAAGTGTCATCATATTTCTGCATTGAAAAAAAAACTGTCATTTCTCACAGAAATATTCTAGCATGGAATTTAATATGGTTAAGATTAAACTTAGAAGATTAAAAAAAGAACGGCTTGTTGTTATAACTGGAAACAAAAAGGCAAAATATTCTATTAAAAGACATAATACATTTATAAATGAAAATATTGCAAAATTAACAATTGATTATCTGATGTTTAGTTGGAGTTAGATAAAAAAATTCTACATGCTGCAAGAAGTATATATTTATTATATTTCTTTACCAGAATTATTGTTTCTTTTTTTCTTTTTCAGTTTTAACAACTAGACTTTACTTTCCTTAATTTAACATTAATCATATTATTTTCATGCCTGCATTTTTCTATGTAATCTATGAATGTTCCAGGCCTTGCTTTGAAACTGTTTTATTTTAGCGTTCAAAATCAACTCATATAACAGACAAGAACTGAAAATAGTACACATCATGGAATAAAGACTTATATATGAATATATGTGTGTGGAGTACCGGGAGAAATTGTTACCTTACACTGATTATTGTATGCGCACGCAACACTAAGATATGTAGGTTTAAACGAATACATATATTTATTACCGTCAGGAGTTTATGCTCTTGACTGATGATTGCAGAAACATGATATATCACTGTATGCAGATCTAAATATATATAATTATTACATGAATATATATATATATATATATCAATAATTTACAAATATAAAACCTGTATATATATAAATGTATACACACACACACACACACACACACACACACACATATATATATATATATATATATATACACGTTACCGACAGGAATCTTTACTTTACACTGACGATTGCTTAAACAAGAAACACTAGGACATGTAGGTCTAAATTTATAATTATACATATATATATATATATATATATATATATATATATATATATTCATTCAGTAAAAACATATATATGTATTTATTAAAGGCAAGAATTGTTACACTGAAGTTATGATTGCCAAAGCATAAAACATAAATAATTGATGTATATATACATAAGAGTACGTAACAAACGTATGCATTTGCTAATTACTGGCAAAAATTGTAACACTACACAGATGATCGCGGAGGCATGATCATCTACTTTACGTAGGTATACATTAATAATCAATATATAAATATATACGTATGCATATATATCAATGCAAACACAAAAAAAGCTTTTCTGGCTTAATTTTCAGAGAGAGACCAGTCGAAATTGAAACTCAAGGAATCTTGTGTGGCTGAATTTTCACAGCAAAACCAGTCGGGGATTAGTAAACAAGAAGACATTTTGGTTAAATATTCCTCGGAAGACCAGTATTGGCTCGAAACACAAGACGCTCCCATGGTTATATGGCTGTCGGAAAACCAGTCTGCGCTGGAATAACGAGAAGTTGCTCTGGCTGAATTCTCATAGAAAGACAAGCCAAGACTTGAAAAGCAAGAAGCTCTTCTCGCTGAATGTTCATCGGAAGACCAGTCGGGGTTTTAAACACAAAAACTCCCTCTGGCTGAATGTCTCGCTCCAAACCGTACGTCCTGAGTAAGTTGCTGGAATCTGTGTTAAATACAGAAGTAACCAACCATCTCAACCAAAATAACCTTCTTAATGACACTCAATATGGTTTCCGTTCTGCTAGATCTACAGCAGATGTGCTTACAGTTATATCTCATAGGATTAGGAAATCTCTCGACGGTGGCTACCTTTCTAGGCAATTGCTCATGACCTTTGATAGGGTATGGCATAAAGGTTTACTTCAGAAGGTCTCTAACTATGGTATAGCTGGAAATGTCTTCTCAGTTATTAAATCATTTCGTTCTGATAGGTTCATAAGAGTAGTAGTTGAGGGGCAAAAATCAGAAGCTCGCATTATTAATGCTGGTGTCCCTCAGGGGTCCATCCTGGGCCCAACTCTTTTCCTGATGTACATTAATGCTCTTCCAAATCACATCCTTACATCATTTGTAGACATTTATGCTGACGACACTACCATTTATGGTAGCACATCTAAGACCGTAAACGACCAAGTTCTCTCCAATTCTCTCTCCTCTGATCTTGAGCACGCAGTACAATGGGGAAAGGAGTGGCTGGTTACTTTTAATGCATCTAAAACCAAGCTTCTCTCTTTACATCATCTACATTCTGATCCACATCTGGCAGCAATTGAAAGGAATGGCTCTCGTATTCAGGAGGCCTCAAGTTTTGACAAGCTTCTTGGCTTGACCATTACTCCTGATCTTAAATGGAACACGTACATCAAATCTGTTGCCAAGGCCGCTGGAAAAATGGTGGGATCTTTCTGTCGATCCAGTAGATAGCTCACTGCTGATGCAATTCTCTATCTGTATAAGAGCGAGGTACATCCAAGGATGGAATACTGTTGCCACATATGGACAGGAGCTGCTAGAAAGGACTTGTCCTACTTTGATAGAGTTCAAAATAGACTTCGTAGCCTCGTAGGAGATGTCCTTTTCTCTTCCCTGCAACCTCTATCTCACAGAAGAGATGTAGCGAGTTTGTCAATGATGTATCGTTACTTTCATGGAAAGTGTTCGACTGAGCTTTATCTATGATCCCCCCTCGCCAAACTTTCACAAGAAAAACTCGTCTAGCTGAAAACACTATCAATAATCCCCTTACTCTTTATATGTGCCTAAACCTACACGTAGATTCCATGAACAAAGCTTCTTTCTTAGAACTGCACGCCTAGGGAATTGTCTCCCGTTTTCCTCCTTTCTAGCTTACTACAATATTGTTGTCTTCAAGTCTAACGTAAATAAATTCTTGATAAGCTGTTCCATATAAGTTATAAAATTTACCGGATATTCATTACTAATGATTACTATATTTTCCAATTTCTACTGTGCAATCTTTAACCATTATCCTTGAGTGGCATCTTGGCCTTGATAAAGTGGTGATTTATGTGCAAAAAAAAACCCCAAAAAACACTCGGTTATTAAAAAACAAGAACATTCTTTTGTAGAATGTTGGAGCAGTTTCTATGGTAACCAACCGCGAATGAGAAGAAAGTCTCCCTTCGTAACTTAATGAGTGCGACCCTTTCAACACGGAAATATTTATTATAACTTTCGTTTCACTGAATGAAAATTAAAAATTGTATTTCAAAATATTGGAGGAAAATTGACTAATGAACTGTAACAATGGTTTGAAATTTGGTCGCGAAATATATGCGTAGTGAAGCTTTAAAGCAGTTCTAAATGAGTGAAACTATCACCTCACCATTTAGGCAAACACAGTAGTGTTTCAATGATATATGTATGTATGTATGTATGTACATATATATATATATATATATATATATATATATATATATATATATATATATATATATATATATATAATAGAAAACTAAATGGGTGTGTATCTATGTGTCTGGTAACGAATCTTCTATAACATAAAGCTGAATGTGTAGGTTGGGGTGTCTGTCTGTCTGGTTGCGAATAGGCTCCTATATGGTTTACTATTATAGAAAATTGATCACATATAATGATAGAAGATGTATCGAAACACAGGAATGGGTATGTTTGATCTAGAAGAACGGGGGTTCATTAAAATTGAGGGGTCTGCGTTCACGCCTGGTCCACAAAGTATGGAAATAAAAATTTAAAAATTAACAAAAAAAAAAAACGTTTAGAAATGTCTTTGATATAGATGTACATAAGAATCCTTTTATAAGTATATTTTAACTTAAATAGGGATGCTATAATAAAATTGTTGGGGCTGCGTTCGCGCCTGGCATCCATAGAATAGAAATAGGCACAAACTTTAATAAAGACTTTTTATATCTATCTGCGTAAGTATACTTGTATAATTATGTTTCAGTTTTAATAAATATGGTATAATATAATTATGGGGTGTTCCTTCGCACCTGGCCGCTATAGAATGGAAATATGGCATAAAGTTTAACAAGGTGTTTTAATATAGATCCATAGAATATTGTGAAAAGTGTTTCAGTGTGAACAGATATTGTATAATAAATTATAGGGGTAGTCTATTTTATTTTTACGTTCATCATGCTTTGCTTTGGTTTTGATACCCTCAAATTCGAAGTTATATCTTTACAACCCTTCCTTTTCATAACCTATCATACTTTCATAAATCTGAGTCCATTTTCTGTGTGGGTGTGTCTGTCAGTTTGCGTGTGTGTGTGAGTTTATTACCTCATGTATTCCGAAATAAATGAGCCGATAGTAAATAAACCGTCATTTCGATATCATGTAATGACTATTATTATATACGTAAGTTAAGCAAAATCGGTATATATAGACTTTATTTACATTTTTCAACGTTTACCAGTTTCCAACTTTGTGAATTTGTCACATAAAATAAACTTTTTATTTTGACATACTTTTGCAGTAAACTATTGCACAATGGCATTCAATAATTATGGTTTTCAAATGTAAAGAATAGAGTGCATTTAATAGGTTTTTTTTATTATGTAAACTAATTATAATACATTAATCGGTATATAAAGACAAACACACATTCACGCTGCCCTTTTTGCTGTTCTGCATTTTACCATCTTTCCAATTGGATTTTTGTCATATAATATTTTCTTGCTTCTTTCTGTTTATTGTTTTCTCTGACCCCTTTAATCGCTCCAAACTTTCTCAACCTGTTAAATTACTTTTTATGCAAATATGATAAACTTCATATAATTTGTTTCCTGTGATGCATTAACCTGCAAAATTTATTATATATTTTGTAACCATCTTCCCTGTGACGAGAAGAAATGCACTCCTCGAAACTCCATGGAATAAGGTTTTTTCTTGTACTACTTGTCGAATATTACACTTTTGTATACTTTCCTGATAGATTTATGAAATGTTTTTTGAACGATTTGCATAAATTTTTAAATATATATATATATATATATATATATATATATATATATATATATGTATATGTATATATATAAATATATATATACATATATATATATATATATATATATATATAAATGCATATATATTCCAGAAGAAATCGTAGTTACTTCAGCCAAATATACGTTTCAATTGGATACACATCAATTTCATTAGTTTTTATTTAAACATTCCAGTACGAATTACAGCAGTAATTTTCTCACTTTATCTCCGAAATACCTGTATTATTTTGACATTCTTTCAGAAAAAATATAGGTCGAAGAAATAAGATTACTGTTTCATAGCAATGTGTCAACATGTCAGACTGTTAGCCATTACTGCAGTTTCCATTGTCATCAAGATTTGTAAAATCTATTTCTTAACGCCTTTAGATATTTTCAATTAAATCGCGAATTTTTCATTTTCTTATACTCCTGAGTTAACGGAGTTAATAAATAGATTATCCAATTTATTTCTCACATAACTAATTAAAATATTATCGGCGGTATTGCCAAATATGATATAAAGTGGTGTATCCATCTCTTATTTGATATTCGGTTTTAAGATTATTCGGTTTTTACAATGTTATTTATTGCTGAAATTTAAAGGCTTCGTAAAATCCCACATTGAATTGTTCATAGGGAAATGTACATATAGGATATGGGCAATTTGTCTTAGAATGTGGGCACTGATGTACAATTATAGCGGAATTAGATGCGTCTTTTTAATAGTAAGTTTTCTATCGCCAAACAGATTGTCAGTAAAACACGATATAAATTTGGCACAACAGCTTCCAATATGTAAATATACTTAAATAAATATGTGTGTGAGATTAACCGAAGCATGCTCCATAACTGTATATATATATATATATATATATATATATATATATATATATATATATATATATATATATATATGTATATATATATATATATATATATAATTGTATACATTGACACTGGCATGGACATTTTAATTACTTTATTTCACATATTTAATGAAGACAATTACCTTTAAACATATTTTCCTATGCTCAATTAACATGGACGATTTTCACAAATTAAAGGTAAAACTGCGTAATGTTTATAATTATAAATAATCGAAGAGGAAATTGCATGTAATGAAACTATTAAAAACAGATTGATAATATTGTTTTTTTCTCCAACGGATATATAGTCAGTTTCCTGTTTCAAATAGATAAATACACCTAGTTCCTAGTTATCTAATGAAGTTGATATATATTAATTAAACTTTCAATATACGTTGAATTGTGTAGTTATTATTTTCCCTTGGCATGCTCTGACAGTAACAATAAACTGAAAGTAAGGAAATGTTTCGAATACTGCATATTTTCTAAAAAAAATAAAAAGTGCGAATGAATTGTTGTCTTATTACCGTCCATATTGTAATAATACTGATTTTAAGTAATTATGCGATAACAGTAATTTATATATTATGTAACGTTATGATAGCATTTTATTTTTCAGCATGAATTGAACCA
>NC_136486.1:156374662-156407162 GCF_053919585.1 Euprymna scolopes | reverse complement strand
TTTAAAGCCAAACAAATAATCCAATTCAACTACGTTACTTTATTTAACACAAAAACAAACAAAAAATGCCTTTACATTTTTTACAAGTTTATTTTTCTTCACATTTTTTGACATCGTAATTGCTATTTTTTAATAACACACTAACGCATCATTTTTATAACACAAATACATGCATTTCGATTAACACAGATTCTATTGTAGTATGTTTTAAACTAAATTATTTACAGTTTGTTTTCTTCTGAAATCTTTCTATACTGAGGCAGCATCAAAGAAAATTCGTTTAAACACGTATATAGTCATATAAAGTGATAATTACAGAAGATTAGCTATTCTTATCACTTCTGCCCAAAATACCTGGTGGGAAGTTTGACACGTACTTATGGGGGGGCGATTTCATTTTCGTGTTTTCATCCGTTCTTTTTTTTTTGAAATTTTTGTTGAGGTAGCGATGGCGTGTACCTATAATAATGAAACACTTTTTAATATCCTTAGTAGAGCAGATCCTGGTAATGCTGAGTGTCCATGCCATTATATATATATATATATATATATATATATATATATATATATATATATATATATATATACATATATATACATATATATATACATATATGTATATACATATATATATATTACTTATATTAGGATTGGGTAGATACATTGCAATTGATTCTAACATTAATTTGTGATATTATTTTCTGTTACATATCTTTACTCCATCCCCTTTACACCATACTGTTTAATTATTTAATTCAGTATATACTGTAAACTAACAGCTTATACACTAATTCTACATAGTGTTTTAATGGTTATATAGTAATTGAATGAACATACATTTCAGAGAAAGAAAATATTACATCAGAGAAAGAAAGTCTTACATAATATCGTAAGAGCGTTTAACTATAACGTGGTTGGAGTTTCTTTTCGAATTGACTGAGAGATATATCTATTAAAGAGAAAATACAATAGAGATAAATATTTTATTCTTCGAATTCTGTTTGTACTTATTTCTTTTGAAGTCGCGAAAATCAATCGGAGATTATTGAATGCTAGAAATTCAAAGGACTGTTGCAAGAATAGAGAGTGGAACAAACTTAATATATATTATTTTGACAAACGATCGATCGGCAATTCAATCAATCAGTACTGATACATAAATCATCTACTCACGTGGGCGCTACAATTCATAAAGGTTTGATAGATGGCAACAAACGTACATATTGAATCAATTTTGGATTTAATATATTCATCAGACTACATATACGCAGATAAATATTTACAAACACACGTACGCTTGTGTATACACGCATATACGAAATATAATCGTGCTGTCTACATTTAATGGGAATATGTTTACATTGTATTTTAAAAGATTTTTACAATCTCAAACAATATTAATTAGTATTTATTCTTTTAATCTATTTTGCATGAAGATGCGAATACAGATATAGGGAAAGCAATACAGTTACACACAAATATCTCTCTCTCTCTCTCTCTCTCTCTCTCTCGATATATATATATATATATATATATGTATATATATGTGTGTGTACATATATTATATATATTAATTTCCCGCAAGATAGTAAACTAAGTACGATAATTAATAAAACCTATGTTAAGTTATCCTTCTCAACGCCTGCTAACTTAACAAATGCAATCATTGGCTCAAATAACACAAAATTAAACAAATTTTTGAAAAACCGAAATGGGACAGAAAATGAATTTAACAGTGTACTATGACCAGAAAAGTACATTCAACAATAAAAAAAACATCGTATGAAAACAACAATAGGGAATAAATACTGGGAACTCAAAGAAAACGGACATTGACCTGTAATCGAATGGAAAATAATAAGACAAGCTACCACGCGTAAGGACCTAAACGACCCATGTAAAAAATGCCTTCATGAAAAATTTGCAATACTGTACTTTAAAGAATCTCAACATCTATTAAACTGTAGAAGAGAAATAGCAAACAACTGTGTTCACAAGATAAAATTTACTATAGGATAGCGACACAAAAAAGTTTTAAAATTAACAACAACCATAGAAAATAAACACATAAATAAAGTTAATAAACATGAATATACATAAACGATCACACATATATGTATATATATATATATATATATATATATATATATGGGCATATATTTATGTACATATATATATATATATATATATATATATATATATATATATATATATATATATTTATATATAAACTAACATTAAAAAAAACACTAACCTAGTTATAAAACAGATCAAGCAACTAAATAGGTCACACACGAAGGAACAGGTCAACCAGAGGCCAAATAGGCCGTTGTCCGATAAATGCATGCTCATTGGCTGATAGGAAGGGCGTGGTGGATAGTAGAAAGCGTACTGGCTGACAAAAATCTGAATAGATGAGGAGCATATAAAACGATAAACTACCACAGAATTCGCGCATAAGCCTGAACAGTCCTAGAGTGGATGAAACGCGGCATATTCAACGTAGCTTAATCGCCATATATATTTTATAAATTACTAATTAGCTCTACCTACGTATTGAGCAATTTTGAAGTAAATACTTAAAGTTTACGCATAAATCTATACTTTCGTGTAATAATTTTATGTGAGTAAATTAAGTAGTTATATATATATATATATATATATATATATATATATATATATATATATATATATATATATATATATATACATACAATGTGACCCACTTACGAGTAGCACATAATATGTAGTAGAGGGGAAGAATAGTTTTGTATTAATTAGATTATTGTAGCATTGTTATAAAAGATGCTGAATGTGATCCACGTTAATATCTATGCAGCTTTGGGCACGTTTAACAATGTTTGCAGATACTCCCTGAAAACTTGCTGTATGTTCTACTTTAGTTAGGATAGATCCTGAGGATTATTTGCATGACGTTTTTTTTAAAACCCCTCCCCCAAAAAATAAAACTCATATGATGACAAGTGGGCTTACACCTTTGCTTACTGTTCTCTCTTCCGTAAAGATGTCATGAACTCGTGTAAGTAACGTGTGAGACGTATTATTGGACAAAAGTCACAGCATTTTTGAGACTAAGGCGACTGAAAGAAGCAGACCATATGCTAGGGAATAACCAACTACTACGTAGAACTGGTAATGAATTTAACACAATATGGAATCATTCAGTACTTACAATAGATAATATATAGAAATTATAATGAAAATCCTCTCTCTCTCTCTCTCTCTCTCTCTCTCTATATATATATATATATATATATATATATATATATATATATATATATACTTTCATATATAGAAATAATTAGTAATAAATAGTGATATTAACTATACATGAAAATAGGTTTAGTACTCCTAAAATCCGTGCAGCAGTGGTTAGTGTATTTAGTAAAATATGATATTTGCCTGAAGGTTGAAGTTTAATCCTCAGTGTGGGCGACAGAAAAATACAAGTTGGAATTTACTTATGACTTCTATTTAGTCGTGGCTGACGGAAAAAAGAGCACGCTACCCCGTGAAGTAAATACATGTTTACGGCAATAGGTTATTTTAATTAAAAATATAATATCAATTATATATTTTGTTTATACACAGTTTGAAATGTAGATGTCTCTAAAATATACAATACGTAACTATTCTCGTAACAGTAAGAAAAACTATTTTGAAACTAACCTCAGTCGAAATTTTGTCCCTAAATTAATCGTATTAAATTGCATCAGTAAATAATGTTTCGTCACTACACAATGACTAATAATAGTCAGACAAGGATGCATTGAGATTCATTTTAAATTTCTAATAGAGATGCCATTTTTTGAGCTTGAGGTTCATTCGTCACTTATGTGACGAGTGTAAATAGTTTGCATTTTTATCTCCTAGGAAGATGTCTATACTTACTTACAATACTCACACAATTGCAAGCTTTCATGAATAAAGTTCTACTTGCAAAGCACGGAGAGAAGTCTCCCATCGCTACTAGACCGTTTCCGAAGTAAATAAACCAGTTACTTCTTAGTAGAAATATTAAAAATAAATATTTTGTTTGTATTTACCCGACAAAACAGCAATTAACCAACTTTTGAAAATTAGCTATGATAAATGCATTACTGAAATTAATTTTAAAATATGTCAGCAATTGATTCTTTGCTAGAAGCCCGCCCCATTAAAAGTCAAAGTTAATTAATTAAATCGAAAAATTAAAGTTAATTTATTTTTTACTTGTTTTCATTAATTAAGAAAATAGTGAAGGTGAGTGTGTATGGAAATTCATTTGCTTGTTCAAACGTGTATGCAACTTGAGAATTCAGGAGTTTCAAGAAGGGAATATGCAAATCAACAATAAACATCGCAGATATTGACGCGTATAAAATAATCAATAATGTGTGAATTCGCAGAATAGACATTTAGACAAACGTTATACAAACGTTAAAACAGGAAAATTGTGCACCGTTAATAGTATGAAATATTTACTCTCTGGGCATTGGCACTATATTTTCTGACAAAGTATATAAACAGAAACTTACTCTATCTATCTATCTATCTATCTATCTATCTATCTATCACTTCCCTCTCTCTCTGTATCTCTCTGTGTCTCTCTCTCTCTCTCTCTCTATATATATATATATATATACTCGTATATAAGTTAAAGTGGCTGTGTGTGCATTTACCAAGGCAATAACTCTGTCAATTTTCAGTCTACAGGCTCATAATTTTATATACAGTGTAGTGGCATTTGAGAAAAATTTGTCATCCGTTTTCGGCCAGAACTTTGGCTGTTAGAGAGTTAAAGTTAAAGAATTTAACTTTTGAGAACCCTACCAAACTCCGACAATTTTGGGTCTAAACACTTTACATTTTATATATACGTTTCTTGGACATGGATCTAAGGTAATAACTTAATATGAGCGCAAAACAATAAATGGTAAAGGGTTATAATAGGGGTCCAATTAAAAAACAATGCCCCCCTTTTTTTTTTTTTGCTCAAGAGACACCTCCAAACACCCGGGAACTGCTAGTATATCTATAAAAGTGAAAGTGTCTCTCTCTCTCTCTCTCTCTCTCTCTCTCTCTCTCTCTGTGTACATATCCCTACACAACAACTCTGTCAATTTTCAGTAAGCGCACTGAAAATTTTATAAACAATGTATTGGCTCCTCCGCTAATTTTGGGTATACACACGTGAAATGTCAGATGTAAGTTCCTTGGACATGGATTTAACATAATAATAACTTGATTTAAGTCCCAAACAATAAATGTTAAGGAGTCATAATAGGGGTCAAATTAAAAAAAAATTACAACTGCTACTCAGAAAATTTATGGACTAAACATTTGAAATTTTACATAAAGGATATTCAGAAATAGGGTGAGTTTTTAATCAGTTTGGGTTGAAAATTTGAGTTACTAATATATAAATGTATGTATGTATGCATGTTTGCATGTCTGCTGCAAATTTTGGACAGAGGAGACGGATTATTCCAGGATCAGTATCGTTTGGAAGTTCGACAGTTTAGACGACAAATATCGAAAAGTTGGCTAAAAACATTAATATCTTAACCTTAAACCGAGCACTTTTCTAAAGGGAGGTCACTTTTTTCGCCGATATTTTCGAAAGTCATCCTTTCCTTTCTATTGCCTAGCCTTAATTAAAACATACGCCAATTCCGGTTTGGCGGTGGTCATAACAGAAAAGACGTTACGTTTTTTCTGATTCATTTCCTCCTTCGCGGTAGGGGTTCGAGCCTGCCTTCCAACTACCGCGTTATTTTCTTTGCTAAACAATCACCTCCAAACACTCGGGCAACCCCGGGCTCTCATGATAGTTATTTATATATATAAATACCTTAGTACATTTTACGTACGTACGTACGTATGTCACGGTTTCCAGAGTAAAAATAATTCGATCGGAATATCATATTTATTAAATAAGAGGATAAAAAGTAATAGCACACTACAAACACTATATTAGGATACCAGAAATATATGAATACGCACACATGTATTTGTAAGTTGTATGAATAAAAGTTTCTCACATGTTTCAGCTCGTGTCTTTCCGTTACCTCTGCTTTGTACCGCTTCTATACGTTTAATTTAAGTACCACTATACAATGCTTCTTGCAAACTACACCCATTTTTCATAAATATATATACACACACACACACATATATATATATATACATATATATATATATATATATATATATATATATATATATATATATATATATATATATATATACCTATATATATATATATATATTTGATTATGGATTTTTATATTTTTAAATTTGATTGAAAACTACTTTCTTTGCTTTGAAGCTATACATGAAAAACTGTAAAGTTATTTTGCAGTTGAATTATAGAAGTGGCTGATGATTTCTTTTGTTATGCAATTCAATGAAGCACATGTAAAACACAGTATAAAAAGAGTATGAATGGGGATTTGGTGAATATGCCTGTGCTTTTGAAATATTAAGTTGTATATTCTCTAATTTGTCAATCAGCTTAATAAATCGTTGCAATTTTCATATAGCCATGGAGAATATATATATATATATATATATATATATATATATATATATATATATATATATATATATATATATAAAATTAAAAAATTACAATTAAATTTACTAAAATGATACAAGATGGTAAAATTAAAGTATACTATAAATATTAAAGAATTAATATTTATAAAGTTATTTCAGCCAGATGTAAAAGCTCAATAAAACAAAATAGGACATAGAACTTATAATTCGGTTATGGATAGTCCTTAATCCGCGGAGTTTCGAAGAAATACTTTCCTTCTCATCAGAGGGTACCATCTTCCAATTACGGTATTTCCTTGGATTTTACTTGTGCAAATAGAAATTCGATTAACTTTCTTGAAGTTATATATTTGGATTTTACCGTCACTGGATTATTTATCTTCCACCAGACTATCCATTCACGTGTAATCACCTTTTTCTTCACCCTATTCCCTCTGCTTCACTTTGACTTACTTGTTTCATCAAATACTTTGCATGACAAAACCGATCCTGCATTTTGCTAATTCTTACCCTCTGATGAGAAGGAAAGTATTTAAACTCCGCGAATTAAAGAGTATCCACTTATCAAATGTTTCTTTTTAAGATTAAAGATGTTTTTAACTCTGTTTCAAAGTGCTTTTAACATTTTTCATTAACTGTTTGCTCGTATATATATATATATATATATATATATATATATATATATATATAGCAAAACTGGTAAATAGAAAAAACTTGAAGATGTTCAATACTACTGCCGAACTATTATATATATATATATATATATTATTTTATTACCTGTTTATCTGTTTAGTTACACATATTTCTGTAACCGAATCGTATAAACGATCCATTAACTTAGTCAGACTTTATATATGATAAAGTATATTTATTTTAAGTGTATATGAGCATCTGAACAAAATATAATATCGTCAAGTATTATAACAATAAAGTTAATTGTTTTTTTTACCAGATAGTAATATTAAATTTAAGACATATTTAAAAATTCCATCAAAGATCATAAGTTTCTTAAACAATAATCGTAGAGCCTGGTTTTGGTAAGCTCATTAATGTAAAAATGATTATGTGAAAAATTACATTTTTCACATATACTCATTTTATGCTACACAAATTGTTTAGAATTTTTTAAATAATGTCTATTCACATGTGCATTGAAAGGTTATTAAAACTGTATATAAACTTATTTAATGTTCTAAATCAATTTTATATAAGTCGCTTAAAATAATTCATAATATAATGGTATAAAATATAATGTCTACATTTGTACCCAATTGATTAATTAGTTGTGAATGCGAAATGTGAGAACTGAATTCAACTAATATATAAACTACTTATTTATTGCATATATATATATATATATATATATATATATATATATATATATATACATATATATATATATACATATATACATAACTACTTAATTTACTCACATAAAATTAATATACGAAAGTATATATCTATCCGTAAACTTTAAGTATTTACTTCAAAAGTGCCCAATACGTAGGTAGAGCTAGTTAGTAAGTTATAAAATGTATATGGCGATTAAGCTACACTGAATATTTCGCGTTTCATCCCCTCTAGGATTCTTCAAGCATAATGAGTGGATGAAACACGGAAGATTCAGTGTAGCTTAATCGCCATATACATTTTATAACAGATATATATATATATATATATATATATATATATATATATATATATATATATATATATATATATTATAGAAAAGAACCAAACTATAATAGCATATATCTTGCAGTACTATTCTATACATACCTGCTGGGCTGCACTTATTGAAACATATGTAATACCTTGTAGGTATATGATCCAATAATATTACGAACAAGTATCTAGAAAATAGTTAACATGTCTATTTGATATATCTGCTTACAATATATCAAAGCTTTGAGTAAGAATATATTTTCTATATGTTCATATCGCTAGTGAATAAGATGTACGATTATCGGTCCGGGTATCTAGAATAAAGGGGGCAACATAATGGATTTCTAGAATATTGTTGCAGTCACTTGAGGCAGATTGTCCTTTTTAGAGAATTTTCTCGTGGACATTTCGAAACTAGATGTGTCAAGAGGTTCATGTTCTATTAATGTTCTGGGAAACGGCAAAATAATCAATGCAAAATGCAAGAATGAGAAAAGGATGGACAAGAACATATACCATTCTTGGAGACAACTTTTCCAAACAGGCATAAAATATTCAAACACCGAAATCAGCTTATTTCAATTCATTTTTAGTATTAGTATTGGTGATAATAAGTTCTATAATAATAGCCATAACAATAACCGACATCTCAACATTAGTGACAACTGTACCAGCAATAATAATGGTAATGATTATACTAATAATGTTAATAATTATAATGATTATGATACTTCTAATAATATTCGCGTTATTTATTTACCTTTTATTTAGTTTGCATTTTTGTTTTATTTTGTTCATTGTATTGGTGTATCTCCTTAGTAAATGTATTCATTTAAACTTTTATAATTTATATTCGGTCAGATATAGAAGTTCGGCAATTCTCTTTTTTCTCCTACCATCCCTAAATAAAGTAAATTGCCCTGAAAAAATGTCATTTATTTTAAATTACCTGAAAAGGAGAAATCAAATAAAGTCATTGCATTTATCGGTTTTAAGAAAAATACCCTCAATGTATAATGGGCATTAGAATTATTGTGTACGTACAAAATCATCAATTTGATTGAAAAGGCAATCAAAGCTAGAACTAACAGCTTATGAGCAATACATATCTATAATCAAAATACAAAGAGTATATTCCAAAGTATTGTCTATAACAACTAAAATTCATCATTCCTAGTATGCCCTTTTAGGAAAATACTAAAGGAATTCCAATAAAGTCACATTTTCTGACACTAAAATAACAATATTCCGCCGTATATTTATCAACTGCAAAAAATCCGAAAGGATTAGAGAGAATAATAAACACAACCAGAATCTTCATCTAGTATATCCGAATATAATCCGGCATGGAAACGCGCTCACTGTAAGGTATAAGAAAGCGAGAATTAATACTAACGGAAACTCTTTAACTATCCAACCAAACGAACATGAGGGGACTTGCAAAATATGTCGTCTACAAATATTCATGGATTCTGAAAGTAGACATGACGAAATAACCAGAAATTCTTTAGGGGAACTTGAAAAATAAGAAGAAGAGCAAGGACAAACTAGAACAAACAAAAACTCTAGAAACTTAATCAATAGTATAAATACATAAGTAATATCACTTTTAGGCAATTCTTTACAGTTCCTAGTTTGGCCGATGATTAGTTTTTTGAAAACGCGTAAACATGGTTCGGGAAAAATACATAATCAAATTAAGTTAATCATAATTAGCAATCGAAATGGTTTACGCTATTTGAATGATCTATATTAAAGTAAATATCGACAAAACACTAAAGAAATAGCAAAAACTAAGTTCGTGGAGAAGAAGACAGGATTAAGTGTTGAAATCAGCGCACCAGAAACTATGAAAAAATTTGAATCGTGAACAACGAAAAAAATGGCAAACTACCTACAAGCGGAAATCACTACATCATATGAGACGTGCGTAAAAAAAAAAAAAACTATTCCAAGCAGGAAGACTAGATTCCATAATCGGGTAACTCGCAGGAAAAATGCAATTCCAGATAGTAGATTTCATCCTCCATTAGACTATATGGGAATATAAAGGTGAGAAAAAATTGAAATAAATACAGAATAGTGTCCAATACTGAAAGCGATATTACAAATAAACAAAGTAAAAATAGCACCAATAATAATAATAATAATAATAATAATAATAATAATAATAATAATAATAATAACAATACTGCTACTACTACTACTAATAATACTACTACTACTACTACTAATAATAATAATAATAGTATCACATTCATAATAGGGTACAATGCCGCAAAGTTTCGGAGTTGGAGTAGGGAAGCTTGGAATTAGAGTAAATGGTTGAGAACGTATAACAAATATCATTCAAAACCGGCAAAAAATCAAAGAAAACTATTGGTTGCAAGGACAAACAGGCACGAGCTAAAAAACACAAACCACGTCTATGAAAACTGCCATAGAAGGTAAACAAACCGATAGAAAAAACACAACATGGAATTAATAAAACTCTGTCAATAAAAGAACCAATTTATGCTCCTTAAATATAATGAATCCATCAATAGATAATACATAAAAAGAAAAAACAATAGTAAATGATATGCTGATAGTAAGACAATATCCCATATGTGTTGAGAAAAATGAAAGATCGAGGAGAGAAAGCACAAACTAGACCTGTTCAAAGACCCTGAATGTATGGGGGGGGGGTTACAACCGCAATTCTAGATAATGCCAATGGGTGTTGGCCGTGAGTAAATATTGATTAACCACGGTTGCGACAACGCAAATCCATTCGCAAAGGTTATCGAAGATGTAAAGAACAGGAAACATCTGGGGAGAATTGATGTCACTTCAATTACAGAGAAAACTTGAATACGTTGTACTCGGAAGAATCTTTGGTAATCGTCCCTTTAAAACTTTCTACAGGGTAAACATATAATCAGATCAGAATCATCACCATTATCATCATCAACAACAAAACCACAACAACAACAATAATAATAATAATAATAATAATAATAATAATAATAATAATAATAATTATGAATCGTTATGTTAATTATTTAATTCTTTGAAAAGTCCTCTATTCTAAAAAAAAGTGCCCATTCCAGTTAATAATGAAAAAAAAATGTGTTTTCTTAATTTAAACGCGGTGGATAAAGTTTAATGATATATTAAAAGTTAGCATGAATGATCAAAGTTGGATTGTGTTTTAAATTTTATGTGATAGAACGTTAAAAAATCATTACACATTTTATTGCTAACATAAACTTTTGACACAGATGCCCTGTTATCGATCAACTGCTACCGATGAGCGTACTTGATATTGCAAAAATGATAATAACATACGAAATAAACACTCATCCACAAGCGGGCTTCAATAGTGAATGTACATTTCATTATATAATTAAGTAGAGAGTACAAAGACAGTTCGCTTTTAAATGAGCATCCGTCATACCTTTCGAATGAATGATATTATCTCTTTGTAGGTATTGGTTTTTGCAAGAGATTCGATACGATATTCGTAACATTAAGATTTGCGCAGTTAACAGTTTAACCACCATTTCTTTGCCGACGATCATTAGTAAAGGTATTATTTTGAATATTCGGCACTACTATTGAAATGCGCGTGAATTGATTCAGCCATTGAGCAAAATTATCGTCTTTACATTCATTTTAAAAGAAACATCGAATTTTAATTTGCAATCTTTTACTCGAGCATGCAACACTTTACTGATTTTCGAAAATGAATGTTCAACTGTTTCAGAGATACAGTGCTGGTAGGTGTTCGTCAATTTCGCCGTCAGTAACAGATGTGTCACTTAGTACACAATAATTAGTAACCTTCAATTAGTAGATTTCTGAAGAGTTTAGATTTATACATCAAAGTGCATACATAACCAGCATGAGCTACTAGGGTATATATACGAAATCTGCAAGAATTAAAATATCATATTTAAACATACTTTACCACCGTTCGTGCTAGATTAGATAAATACTTTTGCAATTTGAACAAAACAACTATAATAATATTAGGGTGTCACCATTTACACTGAACCTCTACAGAATGCCAACATCATTATATTACATATGAATGAGTCCCGTGTGGAATTTCTAAAGGCCCCGCCAGTTATCATAATTTGGAGTCACGAAATTTTAATGCACCAGTTCTATTCTCTTATGCAAAATTTAATGATTTGACACCTACACACATTAAATATTAAGGTCAGTGTATATTTTGGTGGAGGTGAGAGATTAACTGCGCGGAGAGGGCGGTATATGTCGTAAAGTAGTTATACCGTCAAATATAATTAATATATTCTGAATAAGCTAAGAAGTAAAAGCTATAAAATTCATAATTTTTTAGGGAAGTTCGGTGTGGTTGGTAAGTCAAGAAAATTATATTTTCTTAAAAAAAAAAAAACAACAGAATACAACTTGTATAAAAGCAAATATAAAAAAGAGGGATGGTATTTGTAAAATAAGTAATTCGTTGCTGATGAACACAAATATCACAATTACATTTTTGGCAGGTAGGTAGTTTTCATGTTATAAGAAAAATACTTTTTCAGAAAGTGGGTGGGGTCAGTTTCCTTTAAAAATTTTACGAAAAATAACAGCCACTTCCTGGCCTCCAATAGATTAATTCATATCATATAAAAAAATGTAAATGTGATATTCGCTCTCAGCACCCCAAATTGTCATTGTTCTGAGGGAAACAACTCTCTTTTACGAAAAGATTCGTTAAATGGGATAAACACGTCGATAAGCGTAAAAAAAACACCCACACACAAGGATTATATAGGATTCTTATTCTTTTTTTTATGTGGGGATATTTTTGTTTTCAATGGTTAATGTGTACATTAATTAATGTGTACTCTCAATGTTTCAGTTCTTAAAGTTTTGATAATGAGAGTTTGATATGGTTGTATTTGGATAAATTTATTTTTAAAGGTGCATCGTGTAGAGAGAGCAAACGTATTTGTAATTGTGGAAAGTGTCTATTTATGTATTTAGATTGTAATCCAAAATAATCGGTTTATAAGGTATCAGCCATTGGGAAATAAGGGAATTTCAGAAGGGAGAAAATGTTATTTTGTAAAGGGAAATTGAAATTTAGTGGTGTGTATATGCGTTTTTCATCCAATTATGAAGGGTAACCATTCTGTATGCTGGCAATAGTGGTGGTGTTTCTCCTAGGATGGAATGTAGGATTTTATTATACAGAATAAATGTAAAGTTACATAAGGCGGTGGATAATAGTAGAGACATAATACATTTGTTATTGAAGAACGATGGTTATTATTCCAGAGGGTAGTGTCTGCGCTAATTTTACTTCATAGTATATATACAGGGTGAGTCAAAAGTCAATTGAAAATTCTAAAACGAAACTACCTTTTTTCCTAAATAAAAGTATTAAGCTAACTCTTTTTATTACACAGTTTGGATTGTGGATATTCGTTCTGACTTAATTGCGAAAGATTATATACCCTTATGTTTCATCCATTCTCGGTTTCGCAAAGTCGATATTTTTCTAAGCTATTATCCCTTAAACTTCTTAGCATCGGATGGCATAGTCACAACGTTGTCTGCCGTATGTTTGGATGGATCGAGGTATATTTGCATACACTTTTTGGTTTAAGATGCCCCAAAGCTAAATATGGTGCTGTCAAATAAGGTGAACGTGGAAGCCATTAAAATTCGGAACATCAAGATATTATTCGAACCTGAAAGCTCACATTAAACAAGTGCATTCTGGTTCTTGCTCTATTTGCAGTTTCTCAATCTTGTGGGCACTAATACCCTGACATGTTTTCTAACTGAGGTTGAACAGTTTACTAGTGTATCTTGTGATCAACTTGTGAATAAACGCAGTGTTGTTTCTTGCAGCTTCCCGAAACCTGACAGCATAATTTTGTCGTTCTTGAAATTCTGGTTGTTGTAAGAATTGCAGAAATTCAACTTTGTAAGTGTAGAATTGTACCGTGTTTATATCGATGTCTTTTGACAGGTATATATATATATATATATATATATATATATATATATATATATATATATATATATATATATATATATATATATATATGTGTGTGTGTGGGTGTGGGTGTGTGTGTGTTTCATATAACGGGGACGAGGCAGTTATAATGTTTACACACAAATTATATTTACAACATATAGGAGATGCGAATTCATTATTGAAGTAAGATTCCTTTGATACTAGTGAGAAGGAAGGGCCCAAACTCTTTATCTGATAGCACATATTTTAACCTCTTCGGCCTAACGTGCACAGGAAACATTAGTTTTAACAATATCATTGAGAGCATTGCCAGAACCGCTGCGAAAAGGTAGGTTCTCTCTACGCTGCTAGAAAGCCTTGGAAGTATCCTGTGCTTCTATAAGGCAACGATTCGCCGATGTATGGAGTATTGTTGTCATATTTGGGCCGGTGCATCTGCTACTAGTCTCTCACTCCTAGACAAGATTCAAAAGAGAGTCGCCAACCTAATAGGTCCTGAACTATCATCCAAGATTCAGCTTCTGTCCCATCGACAAAATGTAGCATCCCTCTGCCTGTTCTTCAAGTACTTAAACGGTGTATGTTCAGACGAGCTGCAAGCACTTGTACCCCCTCTACGTAAATACCCCCGACAAACCCGACAAGCTGTTCAATCCCACCCCTTCACAGTAGAGATCTCCAGATGTAAGAGAACCTTCGACCCCAGCAGTTTCTTCCCCAAAACCGCTAGATTATGGAACTTCCTGCCAGGTTCCTGCTTCCTTAACTGTACTTACATGCAGAAGTTCAAGTGCAACGTGAACCGACATCTTGCTGCCTAACTCCCCCCTAGTACCCCTGTAGCCTGTGTCCCTAATAGCAGCGCCCTAAATCAAAGTTGTAATGTGCCTTGTTTTGGGTGAAAATGTAATAAAAAAGGAAGAAATGAGATGCAGTTCTTTTCAAAACAACGAAGGAATCCATTAGTTTTGATGGTGAGCACAGTTAACAGTTTAGAAGGGTGTTACACAAAGTCCATTGACAAGAAGATAGCGTGATGCATGAATATCCGGAATGAGTATTAACTTTGATGGTTGAAAGATGACAAAAGGAACACTTACAAATATATGATGGCCTTTTATTTCATCCGGATAGTATGAGCAGGAATTCAATATCTTTCAGATTCTCCATTGTCTTATCTCCCCTCTTCGCTTCCAAAATCGTTTCAGCTAACTCTCCTGTTTCTCGACTCGATCCTGACTGGTCTGTCTCTCCTGCTCTCTCTTACTCTCCTCGATTTTGTAGCTTGAATAAATCTGACTCTCCGACTATATTGGAAACTTGCTTCTGTGTGTCGTGAAAACCTGCTTCAGCCACGTGAATATTCTCACGTTGATTTTGCATATCACATATGCAACCAACACGTTTCTGGCAAAACAAACAATTTTCATTTTCCGAGAATTGACGTCACGCGTTGAACCGTTATTTCTTAACACAATAGACGTTGCTCCCGATCCCTGAAAGTGTATCTAAATAGCAATGTGTATATCCTTTTAACTTTTAATGTTCGGTTAAATTCTAACCTTAACCTTTTTCCAATACCATTTTCAGCTCATCTACGCTTTTTTTAATTACTGGGATCTGTTCGCTTATTTGTAACATATACATACATGAGTAAGTCTGCGTGGGTGTGTTTATCTTCAATTTTTGGCCTTACGTCTTCAGTATTTTTAAGTATAAGCAATGAGCGGCCTCACCCATGTCTACAACTATCATTTACAGATGCCTGTTCTTAAAAAAAAAACATCACAAAGTTGATTATTTCAGGCCTACTGGAATGATGTCTAATATAGATATGGTGAATATATGTTCATAGATTTGCAACAACTGACCGCTCATTTTCAAGGTACAATTGAAATCTTCACTTGAAATTCTACTGTAAACGTATCTATACAAGAAATTGCAAAGTTCTATTTCATAGTTCTGAAAAAGAATAATAAAATATAATAATATGAAAAAAGGTTACAAAAGTTATAAAATTAAATGTGATTTATGGGCAACCATGTATATTTACAAATGCATTTTGTAAATATATTTATAGTATACAATAATGAAGGTAAATAAATTGATTCACTCAATAATATATTTCTAAGATATTTCCCTATACACCAATATTGCCGGAAGAGTTTAAATTTCTTCAGTACGGAAATTTAATCAAATCAGTTAAACAGCAATTCAAATCCCGACCAATTCTCAAAGGACGAATATTTTTACTAAAACTATCAATCTAATTTGATCTGTTTTTGCTTTGCTTGCATAATTCTCACTGAGCAGCCGTACATACTCTCTTATTTAGCACGTAATACGTTTTTAGTATTATCTAAGCCGCAATTAAGAAACTCACTCTAAAAGGCAGTTTAGTAATATGAATGGTTATATATTGCGACGTATTAACTATAGTTGTTATATATAACAGTTAAATGAGTTATTCAAAAAACATATAATCCAATGATATATACACCCACCCACACACACCCACACACACACACACAAATATATATATATGTGTGTGTGTCCTTACCTTTCCAACAATAATACGTGGACAAATACGTTGCTAAGTTTATATTTATTTCTTTGTCTACACGTATGGCATATCATATTACGTGACATTTTCCTCTTTGACCGTAAGCGGGATGATATGTCGATGCTCGTTATAGTTCTTAAATATGTATGAATTTACTAGTTTTGTCATTTTATAGCTGCAAAGGTTTACATCATGTTTCGTTTATAGTTACATATGAAACAAATCATTATTCAATATACACTCTGGCGCCAATGTATTTTACTAGATTTTTAGTTCATATTATTCATTTTAGAGAGCATGAAATATATAGAGACGCATCTCTGATCTCACTAGTATAATCGGGCTATTTTCAGACTTTAAATTTAACAACTAAATTTATATATTGCTCTATTCTTAAATATTGACCTTATCTTTTTGGCTAGGATCACCCTGAATGTATTATCTCTAGTAATATCTATCACGATTTTTCATCGGATTTGTATCTGTGTCTTATATATAAGATATATATATATATATATATATATATATATATATGTGTGTATGTGTGTGTGTGCATATATGTGTGTGTGTTCTTCTGTTGAAATATTCTTTATTGACTTATATTTTGTTTTTATATATACCAATCTCTTTTAAGAAGCTCAATGTTATTACATAGCATATCATTAATAAATAACAAAAGTCCATATTTAAAATTTATGATGTAATCATCTTACAAGATATTCCTTCAATTCAGTTCACATTTACTATCTTCGACAGTATCTGTTTCGTAGCACAAAGTCATTCCCTTTAATTAATAAGTATTCCCTTTATTAATCAATCAATGAATCGGTTTGCCCTGAACTTCCGATAAGATCTAGAAAGTACAAATGCAACAAAAACTAATAAAATGAATTAAGGCATGATTACGAAATCGACCAAATTGGAGAGATGCTTCAATTTCCTTATGTTTTGTTTACATTACGTATTTTAAACTTGTCAACAAAGTGAATTATTTTCTGTTACGAAATCTATGTATAATCAAGAATTGTAAATGCCAACTAGAATTAAAATAAAGTGGTAGTAGGATAACAGGCTCGAATCCCTACGGTGAATGAGGAAATGAATGGAAAAAAACGTGACGTCTTTGCTGTTAAAACCATCGCCAAACCGGAAGTGACGTAGGTTTTAATTTAATTAAGGCTAGACAGTCGAATGTAAACGAATACTTTCGAAAATATAGGCGAATAAAAAGCGAGCCCTCCCTGCAGAAAAGTGGCCAGTTGAGGGTGAAGACATTATTGTTTTTGCCAATTTTTCGGTAGTTGGCGTCTGAAGTGTCGAGCTTCAAAACGATCGTGATTTTGTCGTCATTGTCGAAAGTTTAAGGAAGACATGCACACATACATACATACATTTATATATTAGTAGTTCAAGTTTTCAAGCCAAACTGATGAAAAATCTTGCCATATCGCCGAATACCCTTTATGTAAAATTTCAAATGTTTAGACCAGAAATTATCTGAGAGATTTTGTAGAGACACCATTTTTAAATTGACCCTTATCAATACCCCTTTCACGATTATTATTTCTGGCTCAATTCAAGTTATAATGTTAGAATCATGTCCAAGGAACATGTATCAAAAGTTCAAGTGTTTAGACTCAAAATTGGGAAAGGTTTTTGGTAGATTTCTCAAAGGTAAAATCGTGTACTTTTGACCGACAACGGATTACAAAGATTTTCCCAAATCTCAATACCCCGTATATTATATTTCGAGTCTGTAGACTGAAAATCGACAGAGTTATTCCGTAAAGAAAAGAGTACAGTTCTGTTTCCTGTATCACAACTCAACAGTGCGGCTACAGAAACCTACCTCAAGCACGGATCGAAAATCGACCGCCCAAACGACAGCTAGTCTTCTCCCTATAACACTATACGGCTATATACATCTATACACTTTGACAACTACAACACTCTATATAAATAAATAAAACATTAAAGTAGGAATGTCGGATTTTTAATGGCAAATGCTGCAATTGTGATCCATATAAAAGTAGGTTTTATGCATGTTTTTTTCGCGATAATGATTTGTCCAGTTTATATAATGATATAGATTAAATAACCTCTTCTCTTCTTCTCTTCTATTCTTCTTCTTCTTCTTCTTCTTCTTTTCTATCTGTCTATCTATCTTCTATCTTCTTCTATATAAATAAATTTAACTCATGTTCCCACCCGACTTTGACCTTAATAGGATTAAAAATCATGATACTACATGCAAATGTAATGTGCACAAACTGTAGCATTTTAACCGAGGTGTGCTGTATACCTATTACCTCTACAGTTCCTCGACAATGGGACATTTCTATATTTTTTCCGGTGAGAGTCCACTGCCAAAATCGGTTAGATTCAATGGAAGTTGTAATATATTTTCTCTCTATTAGATTCCTCGTTACTCCGCTCCCTATTTACACCGCAGCGGATACGTTCACAAGGATATTACGAGGAAACACCGGTTTGAAATCGTACAAGGTTTTGATGCCGTTTATTTTTTTTATTTTTCCCTAATTCATGCTTTCTGTTTTTCCCATAATAAAATAAAAATAAAAATACGAAAAAAAAACACAGTTATTATAATTTTTTTATGTTTTTTTTTTTAATTAGTGTAAGACGCAACCGACGGGATTAACCGATTATTGCTTCCGGTTTTAAGGACTCTAACCGTGAAATCGAACTATGCCCTTTATTTAGTAGTGCTTTCAACTAAAAGTTATATTTACATAAAGAATTCATTCTTTACTGTCTATTATTACAAGGAAACGATATCGTGAATTTATTTGCCTTACACTTAAATTAAAATTAAACATATAAATTCATTTAGAATTGTAGTAACCAAAAAAAAAAAATCAATTAGTATTCGAGCGTGATGCGGGTCTACTGAAACTAAACAAAAACAACATGCACGATTAAGCGGTAAATTACATAAATGCATACTGTCAATGATATGTATGCAAATATCTATAGCTTTCTATCTATTTCTCTTTATTTATCTATCTATCTATCTATCTATATACATGTATGTATATATATGTATATATATATATATATATATATATATATATATATACATGCATGTATGCATATAAACACACACACATCATCTAAGAAAAATAGATTAATAGACACGTGCTCACACTTCATAAAAATAATTCATATTATTTTCCTGGAAAATGAGGTCATAGCCTTTATTATTTCAAAAGGAAATATTAACAAAATAAGCCTTCAAGTAAAGCGGTATATATTTTTTTAGTTTACTGTTTTAACGAATCTAATTACAACTCGTTAATCCAAAATAGAAATGTAATTATTTACCTCATCGCAGAGCCGTTCTTAATTCAATTAAGTGTATCAGATGCGTTTTTCTATAAAGAATATATTTCCACATGACTATAAATAAAACGTCAGTTTCATTTCCGCAAACGATCGATTTTCTAAGACTTCAAAATAAATTGCATAACTTTTTAATATTTTAGTGGAGGGTTGTATATATATAATAACTGATGACGATATTATACAAAGCACATAAAAATTTTCTATTCGGTATTATTCTAGTATAAAAGTGTTTACAATATTGCCATATTAATCCATCAAAACATGTGCTTAATGTTGTAAAATGTAAACAAAAATGTTGGACTTAACCGCAAGTAACCGTCATATATTGTAAGAATATAGTAGAAAAGAAAAAACAATAAAGACAATTTCTAGAACAACAAGTCTCCATTTTAATCCGATTATCTTACTTGCTAATATATATATATATATATATATATATATATATATATATATATATATATATATATATATTGGGATTGATATGAATTAACAAATAATGCACACAATACTTTTATTGTAATCGAAATCAATTACATTTTATATTTTTCCAGGTAAAATGATTGATTTCTTGCTTATTGGTGCGGTGCACCCGAAAAACGCTTCAATAACATAGTTTTCCTTGAACAGTAGAGGACCTACAGGTACTATTTAGATAATATCTTGAATTCAAGTAAGAAATTATGTTCTAAGGGAAATGTTGTTTTTTTGTAACCCACTGTAGGTGTTCGAAGAAACCTGCGCTGATTTTTTAAAATTATGTTATATTTTATCTTAATGTTTTATTATTCAAACGTTTCCAATAAAAACAAAAAGTATCATGCTCCTATCATGTGCTAATAAAAAAAGCACATCGTGAACGCGATCCTTACTCATGAACTCACTGTTTATTTTATGTACCCGACCTTCTATTTTGGAAAGGATATAAATTCTCAAAGAAACTTGTAATACTAGGCGTTGTAATTGTGTTACCGTTTTTCGAAATCGGTGTTTTTATCTGATACTTCGATTACGGAATATGGATTTTCGATACTTATTGGGCGCTTTTGAATATGAACACGACGTAAAAACACACAGATATACATAAAACAACTTTTTTTGATATTTGAAAATAGGGAAACGGTTATAACGTTCATATACAACAAACCTGCACACATATACACCCGGAGACACATCACCAGTAACAAGCTTTACATACTTCTCTTCGGTAACTTTGTCTACAATACATTGTATACTATATTCTACTTAACTGAATCGATTAGGATTTTATAAAATCCTTTTCATATTATGGTTGCATAGCAAGTTTAAAATTTAAAAAGGCATGTATAATGCTTTAATTGGTCTTTAAACAGAACAATTATTTCGTATGCACGCTTGTTTTATCAAAGAACCAACTGTTGAGTTGATGAAATTATCTTGACATGTTTCAAGTGTGCCATGAAAATAAACATTCATTTCTCGGGCGCTCAGGTTTATAAACAAAAAATACAGTTTATTTTATAGGCGGCTACTCTTTGCGTTTGCGGTGATAAAGCTTTCAAAATTCCATTTTAATATTAGATTGTATAAAAATGCTTACTTCGCTCAAAATCGTCCTTTTTTGTTTTATTTGATTTTTCGATTATCTAACTTCTATACTTACCTGGAGCATTCCTATACAAAAGCTATGTAAAATATCTTCTAGACACATAAAGTGCCTTTGTGTATGAATTCAAGAAATCGACCCAGTCTTTCCAAGCCCATCAAGAACGAACTAACACACATGCACATGCAGACACAGACAGAAGTTCTTATATATATATATATATATATATATATATATATATATATATATATATATATATATATATATACATATATATATATGTTGCACATGTAAAGTTACATAAAGCAATACACGGTAAGATGTTGCACACGTTTACATTTAAAATATAAACTTCTGTCATTTACTTGTTAAATGCTGTGTAGTTACATAGAGATACATGGATTGAAAATTTAGTATAAAAATATGAAAACAAAAGCAAGGAACACATTTCCTCAAAACATGCATGTACGTAGATTAATGTTTAAAAATAAATAAATAAATAAAAATATTATTTGTTTACGCCCAAAATAAAAAAAAAATGGCAGTTTCTAAAAATAAAAAAAATCCGATCTTCAAGATGAAGATGCTAATCTAAATATCGTCTAAAAAATCAACACCAAAAACTATGTAAATATATATAAACGATAAAAACTAAACAGTAATTCGTCTATGTTATCATAGCGCAATGGATAAGACGCTGGACTGAAATACATAAGGTCCAGGATTCGAGTCCTAATAAAACTCAAGCTACGCTGATGAGGGGTAGGGCCCCGAAATATGCATATACGTAGATTACTGTTAAATATATATATATATATATATATATATATATATATATATATATATATATATATATATATATATATATATATATATATATATATCAGCCAATGCCCGTCTTCTACTTGCAAAATGAATTGTGTAAATTCTTTTTTATATTTCCTAATCAAAATGAAACTAAAAGTGGCTTGTATGAAACTGGTAATGAGTTATTATTATATAAAAAACTTATGCTGAATGTGTTTCGAAACAAATATTTACATTGATATATTATTTCTAATCACATAATAATGAAATACATGCTATATTTAAGTAAATATGAAAATTTAGCATTTTCTCTATATAATGTTTCTTAAAGTTCTTATAAATCACAAGAGCATTGTAATCATAGTTATAGGAAATAATTGATTGCTTATGCCATGTTTTAAATGTTTCACACAAATTATGAAGCGCGAAAATTTCAATTACGTTTGACATAAACATGAATAAAACTCACGATACGGGCGTTATGCCCAAATGTATTGCTGATTACAAATGTTTAAATAATGATATAATGATACTACATCTTGTTTGATAAAGTTTGTGAAATGCAAATCCAAACTATGACAGGATGTGATTCTTGAAATATCTGGTCTTTAAGCTTGTTGGTTTTGAAATGAATTACATTCACAAAAACTTATTTTATTAACTTGTAAAAAGGAAGTATCTAAATTCATGCATTTTTTGTAAAATATGGATTATAAAACAAGAATATGTATACCTAATTTTTTTACATTGTTTATCAAAAGTTTTATTTCAGAATATGTATGAACTAGTTTGTTCTTTTTACTTGAGAGTCACTAGTAATCAATAACCGAAGGACACTCGAGGATAAGAGTTGATGAATGCAAACTGGAAATGTAGTAATCGATTATATTGCAAATTGTGTGAAATTACATAAGTATTGAGACGGCTATAGAGGAACTGATTTAATTGGATTTGAAGGCTACCTCCGTGTCTATATGTTTAATGCATATAGTAAGTATATTAACATCCGATATAGCTCACATTTCTCAATGTGTGCTAGGTACATGTGACACATTTCTATTACATAAATTAATGTAAATAGGATTATATTTTATATATTAGCAAATGCGTGTATTTTAACATAATGTAAGTGTATATACACACATATATATATATATAATCTAAGTAGATATATATATATATATATACATATATACACATATATTATGTTTTTGCACACACAATATATGAATATATATATATATATATATATATATATATATACATTGATTAATTGGAATATAATGTTATTATTATACAGTAAAAGCTAAACAATGATACAGCGAATTACCTTCCATTGCATTTCAATTTCAATTTATTTTCAAAGAATCGGTACATACTATTATACTTTTAAATGTTAATTGTTCTTCTGAATTTATGTTTTAAAATATTTATAACAGATAGCCAGCACCTGACAAATATTTCGATAGTATACATCATTCTAATGTGTCTCCTAGTGAAATGAAAGTGTTAAGGATATTCTGTGATGTGAACATCATTTACGTATTTTCCTTAGATTTAAAAATAGTAGCAACATGTTAAACATAAATTTAATCAGTAACTATTTTTAAATAACGTGTAAAAACTAAGTAAAGCATTTTTTTTTAGTATAAACGTAATTGTTTTAATATCTAATATCGAAACTTTAAGTTTAAGAATGTGTATTAATTGATAACTTATATATATATAGTACAAATAATATCCGACTTTTTTACTCTATTTTCATGAAGCAAATGGATTTAAATATGATTAATACTTAATCATTAGCTGATTTTTACATATAGACCCTATTATGTATCTAATCATACACACATTTAGGCATAAATATATACATACACAGACACATACACACATGCACACACCCATATATGTGTGTGTGCATGTATGTATGTGTGGTCAAAAATCCACTATAATGATTAAGTAAAGTCGGTTGCCATTATGATTAAAGCCTTAAAATTATAAAGCGAATTTCATTTTCTTTTAAGTTTATTTGCAAAACCTCGGTGCAAATTGTTGTGCACTTAAAATCTTTTATATGTACTTCGTTTTAAGATATTTACAACAAGCAGTCATAAATTAAAAAAAAATATATAATGTAGATCATGTGTTTAAAGGTAGAGTGAGAACTATAATGTAAGTTTCTTTGCAGGAAATGTTTTCTTAAACATTGAAAACTGTAACTATATTCCAGACGCACATTTTATATGAGATAAACATACTTTCAAATTATTTATAATGACAAGAATGAATTAAGAACGTACTTTCGAAGGCAGAAGACTGATCAATATTTCGATTCAGTTCCATTTGTTATTGAATCCAGCACATGATAACAATATTGCTTCTCAATAGACGATCACGTTTCTAATTAAGATTGCTATCGGCTTGATTAATTGGTTTCTTTCAAGAGTTTATTATACGACAATTTACCATACACTATGGAATACTTGTGTGCAAAGGATTCTTCCAAAGGAAAGGTGCTTAAGATTTAATAATCAAAGCTTTGCAAAACTTCTAATTAACAAATAATTGATGTTTTCAACTTGGCTAAAATAAAGTTCATACACACCGCGATTATGATTTAGAACAGTAAGAGAAAAACAGTAATTATTGATGTGGCATTAATACACGAAAGGAGGACAATTTTTTAGCTGTGCTTAGTAAGGCACCTTCAAATTTTTGCCGAGACCAACAATCAAATTAATTCAGTTACTCTTTAATTAGCTAAAATAGTAATATTTCGCTTAATATACTTGTTTAACATATTTTTATTTGAGATTGTAATATTCACCCGGTGTTATCGTTTAATTATGATTAGTCTATATATATAATTTAACATTAATATGTTACGACTACATTATAAATAATACTTTGTTAAAATGATTTATAATATACCATCTAGTTAACGCTGATTACAAAGTGCTGAATTCAGACTAAAATAGCCTTCACGTTCCTTGATTAATTAAAGAAATAAAATATGTACAGCTGAGCAACAATAATATATTATTTTATTATATATAGGTATAGTATGCTTTCAATATTTACAAATAATTAATAATTTGTTACAGTATATTGTAAAATATAAAATTGCACACTATAGAAAAAGAGTATTTATATTTAGATATGTTTTATATTAGAAGCTTGCTATACTTCCTATGATTAATTACAAAAATTAAAAAAATATAGGTTCAATAAATAATTTCGATGACATATACCAGTTTAAGGAATAAAGAAAGTTTTATTTTCAAATATTAGTACTTGTAAAATATTTACAACTTTGAAATACAGAGTAAACACAAATTGAGATCGTTCATCACTATTGTTATGAGTATAATCTAATATCAGTTTAGCAAGAAATTCTTGCAGTTTCATTTTTTTAATTCAGATGTCCATATGTCGGCCCAAACAATAAATTATTGATCGAAATACGCACCATCAGTTTCAACACACGTTTTTCAATATCATTGAAAATATATTATGTCAGTAACGTAAAAAGTTTCCGTTATTGTAGGGATGAGGTCGTTGAATGTATTTTTATATTGCCTAAGTTTTGAAGCATTTCTCACAGAAAGTTGTCGATATGTTTAACACTTTTAGTAGTCGCTAAATGAGATGGTTTACCAGTATGACGGGTGAGGAAGACTTTTGTAACTGAATTCGTTCAACTTAAGCAGAGCCGATAAGCTACGTTCGGTCGGGAAATGTCGTGCAGGCAAATTATGCCATTCCTATAGACTACTGCTTGGTGTTGTTGTCGAAGTTTCTCGTGCATGGAATCCATTTGTTTAAAGTAGTCTCCTACATAATGGTTTCGCTTGCATTCAAAAAAAACTGTAATGGATGAGTTGGTTGCAGACTACAAGATGGTCAACATCGTCACCCTATTGTACAACTCTAGATTCGGGAGTTTTGTCTTAATTCCACGGCATCTATCTAATAGGATGTGTGGCCGCTTTTCGTAAAGAACGCACTTTTCATCGCGTGTCACAACCTAGTCGAGAAACGGGTCGTCCTCGTTGCGTAAAAGAAGGAAAAATGATGCTACATAACGGTGCTTCGATTGGTCGTTGTTCAATTCGTTAGATACCCATCAAGATGTTTTGTCTTCCCAATCTCTCTTAAGAAGTAGAAAATCGTCGTATACGTCACGTCCAATTCGGAAGCAATTTCCCAGAAAATTCTGCGTTGATATTCTTCGTCGAAAGCTCTTAATTACTCGTTGTCCTCAAGTAATTGCCGAACAATACTTATAATCATCTTCGAGACTCTCGTCCCCGCCAGAAAAAAAAATACTTAACTCCCCATTATGCTGTTCGTCCAGTATTGGTTCCTAGGCCAAACACTCCCTTGATATCGTTGTCTCAGCGTTTTTTCCGCCTATCTTTAATTGAAATATGATAATGATTCGAAGTTGCTTTTTTCATCTTGTGTTTAACGTACTGAATAGACGGCATAATTTTAAACACGATTATAATTTAAACGATTAGATAAAGAGAAAAACGCTTTTTAAAATGATACATGAAGTAAAGGTATTAAAACGTATGCCTGTTTAAAAATATATCACTTGAAATCAATATTATAAATTCTACAAAAACTCTTTTCTTAACCTAATATTTATAGCAATAATTAATTTACTTAAGATTAATAAAATATTTATCACGTGAACTTTATATATATTTGAATGTAAGCGCAATATGTTACGGTATTATCTCTTTAAAAATATCTTGAAATAAAAAGAAGCCCATTACAATATACATTTAACATTCATTACAAAATATTAACTTATTTAATATTCTCCCAGTTTACTATTTGTTTAGTCCGAGCGTTTCACTTTAAAGATCGCCAAATACCATTTATTAAGACCAAATGTTTCCAACAAGTACAGATTAGGAAAAATTCCCCTTAAAAATGCTGAGCTGGCGAACGTGGATAATCATATAAAAGTTTTCACTATTTGAAAAAAAAATCTTCTTCACATATAATCATAATTGTATATGTGCATTGATGTAATGAAGTGGGAAAGTAAGCCATTGTAGTGTGGACGCCCAACTCTTCTTAAGCATGGGGAAGAATCAGTGCAATATTAAGTAAACAAGAAAGCACGCGAGAGAAAGCATTATTACTTAATAATATTTTTCGTTTGGGTCACTTATACATTTAATGTACAATAAACACTATTGTCATAGAAATTAAATTAATAAATTAATGAATCTCCTGTGGGTTATTGTTTAAGTAAAAAAAATACCTTTTCGGAATCGAGACATTGTTAAAAAAATTATCCATTTAATGTATTTTTCTGTCCGTGTAATATCGCTGGCCTTTGCTACTATTTATAATCTAACGACACGATCTGCAATTTTATCGTGCAAACATCGGGGTTTTATACATCTGATCTTACATTATAACTTTATTGGGTAGCCTAATCCAAGAATGGTCTTCTTGTTTTCACGAGTCACATCCAAAAGTTTCACTCCTCAGTGTTTTTTTATTACTTATTATACAATACCTTATAGCTCGACAAACTTTCACAAGAAACAACCGTCTAGCAGACATTGCTATCAATAATTTCCCCCACTCTTTATCTGTACCTAAACCTAAACGTTGATTCCATGAGCAAACCTTCTTTATTAGAACTACACGCATATGGAATTGCCTTATGTTTTCCTGTTTTCCGGCTGATTACAATATGGTTGTCTTCAAGTCTAACGTAACTAGTTTTTGATGAGTCATCCCATATAAGTCAACAAATTAACGAAATTTCGATTACTAACGAGTACTATATTGCCCAATTTCTACTGTATACTCTTTAACACTTATCCTCGAGTGACGTCAAGGCCTTGATAATTGGTGATGCCCATGTAAAAAAACATATTTTATATTTAATTATTCATATAAACACATCGAGACTAGACACGTTTATTTACTAACTGAATTATGGTAATTCGATTAGTCACCATAACTTCGTAAAGGATCTTTGCGGTCACACATGGACTCTTTTTATTTAGTTTAACCATACAATTTTATGAAAAGTAGACATACAGAAATCGAATTCTGACACTCCCTTCGCTTACAAACATAACGTAAGCTTAACACTTACAGGTTCTTTTTATTGATTTTATTTCGATACGAATTATTATTTGTTATGTTGTTCCTTGCGTCCTTTTTTATTTCCTTTCTTTTTTGAGATAGCTGAGTTAGTAGAATATCACAGCGGGACATTTTTTAAATTTGTATATATCTACAGCAAGTGTCTTCTTTGATACGAAAGGATTTGTCCACAACATCTAAAATAATTAAGATATAGAGCATTTGCAATTATGGGGGAAGTAAATAAATCGTCTCATCACTCGTGACTATTATTAAAGAACTCTCGTGTTTGAAAAATAAATGTGCTGATAAAATGGCGAGGAAATCAGAAAATTATTTTTAAAATATAAAATAAAAAGAATAAAAATGTTAGTAAACGTTGACAAATGAAAGCATGCCGAAATTAATTTCTAAATTAATATTCCAGAAAACACAGGTTTTACTCACTGGAGGAACATATACTATACATTCACTGCCGTCTGTGTTAATTTATATGTGCATACGGAAATCGCCTCCGCAAATCCAATGCAGATAGAACGCTTTTAAATACAAAATAAAGACTATCAGCACATTTTAGAAAAGACCCCCTGTAATATTTATTTGCGAACTGTTATCCTTATTTTCATAGTTGTTGTTGCTTCAGCACATTTCGACCAAAATCTTCTGTCTCTCTTCAGGCGATTAACCACGACGGGAGAGGAATGCTGATTCGGGTAACCGTATCCCATATAATTATTGCTTTCAATAATTGGTGTCTAACAACGTTTTTGCCAACTAAATAGCTGGGCAACATTGGATAGGATTGAAAAAGTATCTTCAGGGAATGCTCACCTGGAATTGTAGAGATTCAACACCTGTGTTCACTGAGTCGGTATTCCGAATAGCGTTCAAAGTTAGATACATGGTTTTCTAAATACAAGATTTTTATGTTATCTGATCGTTCAATGTTAATCCGTACCAAGTGATATGTATAAGTGTCGATTGCATTAAAGAAATAAATTGTAAGATGGTCAACATCATGGACTTGAGAATATAGATTTTTTCATTTATTCATTATTTATGTGTGTGTCTGTTGTTCATTATACGCATTTGAGATGAGTAATTTGGGTATTATTTATATTCGGATTGTTAACCGCATCTTCATTGTTGTTGTTTCACAGCTTTTCAGCCAACTCAGTTTCTTGTCATTTGCAGATAATAAACTGAGATAGGGTAACGTTGGAGTATGAGTTGAAAAAAAACATTGATGAAACAACAACAACTAGAAAAAAACACACTAGTTCGAAAAATATACAAATTACACCCCTCAAAGAATTTAAATATATATATATAATATATATATATATATATATATATATATATATATATATATATATATATATATATATATATATATATATATATATATATATATATATATATATAAATTCTGGAATAGTTTACTAATAGATTAGCGCAACCGGCCATATATTTCTCAGTAAACTTCCATTACATTTCAACGTCGTGAATGTAGTTCTAATGTATGGTGATAAATGAGAGATATGATTATAGCATAAAATAAACCAAAACTATAAGACCTCCTTGCAAAATATTTCATGATTATTTTTATTTACGAGATTCCTTAAATATCATAATCCGTGCATTCTTCTCTACATTTATTACAAACATTGACGCATAATGATTTGTTAACGTACATGCCATAACGTATTGCAATGAATGTCATTTGTAGATATAAATGGAAAAAGAAATAAAAAGTAACTAATGATGAAAAATATCGACTAGGTAAATGATGTTCATGGATACCTTGATGAGAAACTGCTTAATTGGATTAAGCTGGAAAGAGATTGAGAACGTTAACGAACTCAACAAAAAGAAATAGAAGCACGCAGAAGCATTTGCTTTTAGTGCTTAATCAATGGCAGACGTAAACAGCAATATGTTTTACACCGATAGTTCGGTTGTCCGCCCTCCGTTAACACTGATGATAAATGCTCAATATGAACGTAGTACACTGAGAATATAATGAGCGGTGTGTTCGAGCCCATTTATTAGACCACGTGATCATATTTATTATGCGGATCTATGATTGATTTAATCATTTCCGAACTCTGATTGCCTACGCTATCAAACGTTCCATAATATATTTCACGCTCGTTTTTATACTACAGATTTATTTATAAAGAAAGCAAATTTAATCGGTAAACCCACACATTTTATATTTCCTTAGCATGCATACATTTGCCAGTGTAAGTTATTTATGCATGAAAAAGAATAAGTTACATTCATCATTTCTCTACGTTTGCTTATTCCAATTTCTCTCTCTTTCTCTCTTTTTTCTGTTACTCTCTCTCTCTCTGTCTGTATATATATATATATATATATATATATATATATATATATATATGCATATGCGGCTTCATATATATATATGCATATATAAATATAGATGTAAACAAACACACATACACACACACATATATATATAGAGAGAGAGAGACAGATAGATAGATAGATAGATAGATGCCTAAATAATTAGAGAGATAAGTATATGAATCCTCGTTAAAAGTCAAAATTCCGTTATTTAAACAGACACGCACACACATATATAAAAGGGGTATTCAATAAGTTTACATACATTCACGCATTGACACTTTTTTAATAGTACGCACATTTCGGTTCGTCGCGAATAATTGTGTATACAGTTCAGCCACTGATTTAAAATTGTGCATTTATTGGCTCTATAAAAACACGGCAACTTTATCCATTAAATTGTATTTAGCCAATCAACCCTGTGTTCTAACTTCCTCGCTCCTTCAACACCGCTAGTCAGGCCTGACAGACTGCCTGTCTCTCTTGAATCGCCTACGTCACCTAAAAGCTGATGCTTGATTCGTGTAAAACGGTCCAAAAAGAGTCGGAAGAATTGCCACAAAATGTATAGTGTAAAAACCATTTCTGAAAAAGTAGTAGCAAAAAAGTCTTATAAATAAACAAGAAATAGGTGTCTGTTGCTTGTAAAATGCTTACTGATAGTACAGGGCAGAAGGGAAAAGTTGTCGCCCTTAATTAACAAAGACTACAGCTATGAGTAAAACTTTTTATTGACAAATCAATTCAGGCGACGTGGTTATGTAGTAGAGCTCGTATATTTTATATGTAGCTTAATACTGCTTCAATCACCACTTACTCTACATTTGGGAGTGGAACTCGAACTTATGGGTTAGTAATAAAATAAATCATTTCTTTTATATATTTTTCAGTCATTACGCTTCTCCTCCCGTTAAGCGATGAACGGGCAAGTGTTTATTGTTTTAATTCTCTGTGTAAAAACTACATTAAATAACTTATGTTGGAATGTGAATATATGTCAGTTTTTGTAAGTAAAAGGTAAACATGTCGTTAGATAATAACATTTTTCCGCGTTTGGTATCACGTTCTAGCTGTTGTTACCTCTTTATAAGTGTCCACTGTTAACATTTTACGCGTTTACCACGGGAATAAACACTTTTTATTAAGAGAACCGCTTCAAGCATGTTTTAATCTAAAGATGCTGACACCTTAAACCCCCCTCCCAATAAAATGTACTTTGAACCATCGAACTAATAGCGAGTTTAAGGACTGTAAACAGAAAGCAAATGGTAAAAAACAGCTAATAAGAAGTGTTCGTTAGGCAATAAATCCTACGTTTCTACCAATCGGAATGAGTTATAATTACGATTTAAAGTATTTTTCTAAACATTTTTTTCGTTATTTTATTCAATATTGCGGGTTTACAGATTTCATACATTTCACAATTTTCTAGAAGACACCGCTAACTTTTGAAGTAAGATTT
>NC_136486.1:156309662-156372162 GCF_053919585.1 Euprymna scolopes | reverse complement strand
TAGACCAAAATAAAAAAAAACAGCCAATTCTTAGATGTTCCTTGGAATCTATGTTATGAATCTTACACCCCCTGCATTAAACCAAATCTAAACCTATTTTATGTACATTAACAATCTTATCATCCAAAGCCAATCATCAAGTCAATAGTTCTATCAATCTCCAAAAGAATATCAAATTTATCAGCGGACAAAAAAGCCTTTGTCCAAGTATTGACATACTACAACAATGCTTTAAAGAACTCAGGATACAAAGAATACATAGAATATAACAAAAAACCTTTAATGAGAAAGCTAAATTCAGTGAATACCCATAATATGTAAATAAAAAGAACAACAAAATAAGACAAATGCTCCTAACAATATTAACCTCCACACCAAGAATACATCCTCCTACACAATCTGAAAACAGCAACAAAAAATAATAAAAATAGAAAAGTAAGACGTAAAAAGGCCATTTGGTTCAATCCTTCTCTCAGATCTAATGTAAAAAATTAACATAGCGAGGAATTCAGAACTTGGTCCCATATTTACGAAACTGATTAAGCGATGCCTTAAAGAAAAGTGCTTTCCGACTCCCTGGAAGACCTCATCAGTTTTCGCTGTATTTAAGAATTCAGGTGATAAGTAACTTCCCTCTCAGTACAGACCAATAAGTTTCCTGTGTGTTATGAGTAAGTTGCTGGAATCTATCTAAAATAGTGAAATAGTCAACCACCTCAGCAGAAACAACCTTCTTTGTGACACACAATATGGTTTCCTCTCTGCAAGATTTACCGAAGATGTGCTAACGGTTATCTCACAGGATTAGTGAATCTCTTGGCAAAGGCTTCCTTTCTAGGGCAATTGCTCTTGACATATCAAAAGCCTTCGACAAGGTATGGCATAGGGGTCTACTTCACAAGATGTCCAGCTACGGTATAACTGGAAATGTTTTCTCAATCATTAAATAATTTCTCTCCGATAGGCTCATAAGAGTAGTGGTCGATGGACAAAAATCAGAAGCCTGCAGTATTAATGCTGGAGTCTCTCAGTGGTCAATCTTGAACCCAACTCTCTTCCTGATCTATATCAATGACCTCCCTATACACATACTTAAATCATTCGGTGACATCTATGCTGATGACAGGATCGTCTACGGCAACACATCAAAGGCTGTAAATGACAAAGTTCTCTCTGATTCTCTCCCCTCTGATCTCGAGCGCGTGATTCAATGGTGGAAGACGTGGCTGGTTACCATTAATGCATCCGAAACCAAACTCCTATCCTTACATCACCAACGCTCTGATCCCCATCTGGCATCAATTGTGATGGATGACTCTCTTCTGGGAGAGGCCCCGTGTTTTGCCAAGCTTCTGGGTTTGACCTTTACTCCTGATCTAAAACGGAACACGTACATCAAGTCTGATGCAAGGTCGCTGGAAAGATGGTGGGATCCTTCTACCGCTCCAGAAGATATCTCAATACTGGCGCAATTCTCTATAAAACAGCCTATCCTGCCTTGACAGAGTACAAAATAGACTTCGTGGCTCGGAGGGGGATCCCCTTTTCTCTGCTCTGCAACCTCTCTCCCACAGAAGAGATGTTGCGAGCCTATCCTTGTTTTATCGTTATTTCAATGGCAGGTGCTCATCTAAACTCCAATCTCTGGTTCCCCATCGACAATCTTTCACGAAAAACACCCGTCTAGCTGAATCAACTGTGAGAAATTTCCCTCTATATCTGTGCCTAAATCAAAACGCGGATTCCATGAACAACGCTTCTTTCTTAGAACTACACGCCTGTGGAACTCTGTTCCGTCTGCCTGCTTCCCACCGGACTACAATTTGGATGACTTCAAGTCCAATGGTAACAAATTCGTAATAAACCGCCCCCTTAAGTAAACACTTCATCAAATCTCCACACTAACGTAATGTACTTGCAATAACCCTTATCCTTGAGTGGCTCCCGGGCCTTGATAAGGGGTGATCACTGTGTAAAAAAAAATAGAAATTTTAAAAAATGATAAAAAGTTATGAAGATTGTGATCAATATAGATATAATCTACATTATTACATTACACATATAATAGTAATAACGTTCAAATATACATGAATATTAATAAATAAGAATTGTCTATCTATATATGGAAAAGTAATTAAATAATAACTACGGAATAAATGATCTTACGTCAGCATGTATTTGCACAAATAAAAAAGCGATAAAACAATAAAAATATAACATATATACTCATACACTTTAAAAAATGCACAAAATTTTACATTGGTGAGAAATATACATATATATGTCTATATAGACATACATATATATATATATATATATATATATATATATATATAAAATACATATGCATATATACACAGACACACACACATGTATATATATATATATATATATATATATATATATATATATAATATACAATACAAGGTACGATACATATAAGAATATATAGGAAGTATGTATTACAATTTAATGGCAACAGGATAAATAATCAAAATAAAAATATAAGATATAAATTTGTATAGATAACGTGATTTACAATGTATAAAATTCAGAATTTAATATGGTAAAATATCAAATATATGTATTAATCATTTATCAATCTATCTCTCTCACTCTCTTTCCCTCTCTTACTCTCTCTCTCTATATATATATATGTGTATATATATATATATATATATATATATATATATATATATATATATGGGTAGATATAGAAATTTTATATATTATATGATATATATATATCTATTATATATAATATATATTTTATATATTATCAATTATTTATATTATATATATATTATATTATATATATATTATGTATATTGCCTATAATATGTATTGTATGTGTTGTAGCTTATGTTTATATAACACTGTATTTATATTAAATATTTATATTATATACTTTATGTAATACACATATATTATAGTTTTATATGTGTATTATATTTTATATGGTTTCTATATTATATTTAATATAAATATTATATATATTCTATATTAAATATACTATATATTATGTATATATACTATATTATATATACTATATATATACTATATTATATATTTATTTTTTATTTATTTATTATTATTAAAACAGTAATCTACGTACACGCGTGTTTCAAGATAATTACCTCTCATCAGCGTAGTTTAACTGTTTCTAGGGATCGAACCTCAGACCATGTTTTCCACAGTCCTTAACCGTTAGGCCATAACCCCTATATTAATTACACTGTTTATTTTTATCGCTTATGAATTTTGAGTTTGTTATTGTTGTTATTTTTCAAGCGATACATACGGTTAATATTGGCTCCGCCTCGGAGCTAATTTTTTTTTATTTACTTAGAAAGTCGCCCTTCTAAATTTGGACGTATATAACATTTTTTATTACTTTATTATTTTTAAAAACGTAATCTACGTACACGCGTGTTTCAAGGTCATTACTTCTCATGAGCGTAGTTTAACTGTTTCTAGGGATCGAACCTCAGACCATGTTTACCACATTCCGGTGCGTTAACCGTTAGGCCATAATCCGTAGATTAATTACACAGTTTATTTTTATCGCTTATAAATTTAGATTTTGTTATTGTTGTTATTTTTCAAGCGATACATACGGTTAATATTGGCTCCGCCTCGGAGCTAATTTTTTTATTTACTTACAAAATCGCCTTTTTTATTTAGGCGTGTATAACATTTTTTATTTATTTATTATATATATATATATATATATATATATATATATTTATATATATATATATATATATATATATATATGATATATATATGAATATATATTCCCGAACCAACCCTAATATAGGCTTAAATTTACTCACAAATCTTTTACTATGGGTTAATACTGACCTATTCCCATCTTCAAATCTTCATAGACTATATATATATGTATATACATATATATTTATACGTATATATATATATATATATATATATATATATATATATATATATATGTGTGTGTGTGTATCTGTGGGTGGGTGTGGGTGTGTGTGTGTGTGTGTGTATCGCTACTTAATTCCTTGTTCATGATATTTCATTCTGTTGTATTTCCTCTCACCGTATATACAATGCGCTGACAAAAAAGTAATGACATTAAGATTAATATTTTTCTTAATATAAATATATTGTATATGGGCAGATTATAAGTGAGCCGAATAAAGTTATTCTGTAACTCAATACAATTGCATCTACGTACATAGGATTTTGCTATGAACAAAGCGGGCGTGTAATCTCTACGAACTTCTGGGTGAGCGAATTGTATGACAACATAATGTGGTTCAATTAACGCTGAATAGCAGGAATCGTTTCCTTTTTCTTCTTTTAATTGCTTAATCATACGATTCACAAAAGTGCTCAAAACCTCATCCAGCTCGCAACAGGCCGTCTGAAAAACGTATTAACTTGTTAAACTTATGTTGCTTGGGTTAAAGTCTCTGACATTGTAGCACAAGCTTGTGTCAGTCTCAGAACCTCTGTGGAGTAACTTCACAATCTGAGCCTCTTATAAGTATACTTATTCTTAGTCCTTCCAATATCAAGCACTAAAAAAATTCGCTCATGAAATAGTATAGCTACCTATAAACATTTATATTAATATAATTTTCTTTGGTTAGTTACGAGTGCATTACATCCCGGCAGTAGAAAGGTATTAATATGACGTTTCCCGCAGCAAAAGTTTTATCTAAAAAATGGCTTTAGTTTTCGCAGAAATACGAGGGCTTATCATTTATTATATGGGGTACAATTTTGGGCAATGCTCGTGCAGACCATTTGGAGTGACGGGGGAAACATTAATCTGATATATTTCACTTTTACATAAAGGACCCCTACCAATATTCTCAAGTGTTAACATGAACCACGTAAACTGTCTATGTATGGAAAACTGAGCCCTTTGTCACTTTATACGGCGACACATCATTTGTTGAACTAAAATAGAATTAATAAGCTTCCATGGTCAGGTAAGTTCCCGCATATTAACTGAATTGAAGACCTTAGGATCATACTAGACCGGAACTTTCGAAAAAAAAGGAAAACTATGTTCTTAGCATAACGTTTAGCATTATTACGTAAGACATGGTAAGAAAATGTCAAGTTGATATTAGTCAACAGATCAATGCATTGTCAGGCCAGTCCCTTAATATGGAGCAAATTGGGAACCTTTGAATCATATCAGACCGAAACCATAAATAAAAATGGAAATCAATCCCCTTAACCTAAACTATTTGTATTAACCCGTCAGACATGGCAAGAAAATCCATTAATTTGATATTAATCAACCCGATCAATCAATTAGAATAGTTCTCACATTATAAACAGCAAAGAGAATGTCAACCAAGTATTAGTTGTATAATTTGTGACGATTTATTTTTTAATTATATCTCATAAAGTATGTGTTATGTAAATGATTTCTATGGTTGTACATTTTTTCTTTAATGTTTGTGTATATAGAAAAAATATTTTAAATAATGAAAAATCTCGGACATAATTTATTCGCTAATATAATATTGATAATATTTATAAGCTATTTCTCGATTGATAACCAATACTAAGAGTAGTTTTTACCAAATTATACAAAAAAGTGCGTAGTGTGCATATTGCGTTGTTTACGTTGCATTATAAGGCAATAGCTTCTACAATTTTTCTGATTAAATATTTACACAAATAATATACCAGGAATAATTGATGTAACGCATGAATACGGTGGCCCCCATGATAGATTTGTTTAAGATACAGATTATTGTTTCGTAATGTTAGAGTGTGATCTGAATTTTAAAGGAATATTATGATACTTACAAATAATGTACAACCAGCTCGATTACTAGGAGCAGTAAGGGAATGCATATCGTATTGTATATGGGTTTGCCTTAGCAAACAGTGTAATATTATATTGCATTAATATTCAAATACACAATCGTTTAATGAGGTCAGTTATATATATTCATAATCGATTGCGTAGATTGTGATACAATAACTTTAATTGAAGTAACTGTTGTAAATTATTGTTATTTGTTTACTGACGTAATCTTATATAAATGCGTATTTAAAATATGATATTCTTGTATGTATATCTCCTTATTTGTTTGTTTTAACATTTATTTAAAAAGTGAACACTGACATTCTTTTACCAACGATGTAAAGTGCGCAAAAAAAAACAACAAGAAACAACAAGGAAATATTATTTCTATAAGTGTGAATTTATGCATATATGTTTGTATATCTGGCAAAAACACTTTTATACACGCAACCGACCCTGAAAAATCTGGAATTGGTACGAAGCTCCGTCATCCGACCGACAAATATACAAAAAGTGGGCCAAAACTTTTAAGACTTCATCGTTAACTGGGCCGTTTTTACAAGTTGGGGTCAGTTTCTTCGTCGATATTTTTGCAAGACCTCCTCTCCCTTGGATTGTCTACCTTAATTCGAAGGACTCATTAGTTAAGAACTTCGGTTTTTTTCTGTTTCTTTTCCCCCTCCAAGATACTGTTTCGAACCTGCCTTCCTACTACCACTGTTTTTAAACAACTCTCTCCACTTGGCCGCCTACAGTTGATTTGTTTCCCCCACCATTTCTCCTCCCACGGGCAGCGCCGAGGAAGCCCGCTATTATCAATTTTAACCCCCTATCCACCCTGGTTTCCTACTGTTGTTTTGATCTCCCCTAGTTCCTTATTACAACACTTCTCCACAAACGAACAACGCCGGGTAACCCTCTAGTCTGTAATATAGAATCAAACGACTGTTAGTGTGTGTATATGCTTGTATTTATAATTTCGACACGCGATTAACATTTCCAGTTGGTACAGTTAATTAGGTCAATTTCTCGGACGTCAAATATCTAAAAATTGGCCAAAAACATTAACTTTTTTCACCGTCAATTGGGACATTTTTTACAAGGAGGGGTCATTTTTCCGTCGACATTGTTGCAAAGTCATCACACGCCTTGTAATGACTAAGCATTATTTGAACGGTAGCGACGTCGTTTGTCACGATGAACGCGAGGACCGAACCTCATTTTTTGTTCACTTCCTTTTGCTCTTAGCGTTCCAGGTTCGAGCTATCCGGATACCCACCTAGTATTTACTCAGAAAACTGCGATTAAAAGATATAAAAAAGCAAAGGCCAAGAACAATACTATTTTTATCATTATGTAGAAAGTAATGGCGCAAATGTCTAATTTTGCGAGGGATATGCATTCTCTCTTTGGTTTAATGCCCATTTATCTTTCCTGTAGTGATGAACTTCTATATTTTAATATATGTTCCAAAATGACTGAGAAAATCCACATAAATAAATTCATCTTTACCGTATATAGATATACGAAAATTTACGAAACCTCAAATATGTTAAAACTAAGCTGATCTAATGACCAGATTGAATGAACACTTATAATTACCGGGTGGAATTTTATTGAATTCCAGCTAAAAGCGCCTTAACATATAACATTTCTTACGTTACAAGCTCTCCTAATTTGCCCTTCAATCCAAAGAAACGTCAGTATCGACTGTAAATGAGAAATGACGATCGCGTCAATCAAATAATAAGTCTACCAGAAAGGGAAGAGAAAGGGAGAGAGAAGAGAGTAGTGAAAGTCTCGTCTCATACAAGTAGAAGAATACGATCATTATTTAAGCAGGTTGGCTGGTTTATCGATCTCTTGGCTAGTACAGACACTATGCTTAACGAAGAATAGAACATTAGTAGTGAGTTTAAAAGCGCTGTCATTTGTATGTAGCTTCTCTTTGACACTTAGATTACTTTTTGAATGACCCTCTCTAATTGGATACTTTACCGAATAGCTTCTTTAACTTTGTATTGAACATAACGTTCGACAAGAAAGTTGTCTTTCTTTGCTATCCGCTATAGCAGTTCATTATTCGTATTAACAATTACAATTATACTAATCAATTGCGATGCAGTACTGACTAATATATATATATATATATATATATATATATATATATATATGTATATATATACATATATATATAATATTAAGTAATGTGATTGATAATTTAAAATTTAAAAATCAAATTATAATTAAATTAAAAATCCGTTTCATAAGAAGGAACAAAAACAAAATCAATTATCTGTACAATCGTTTCGGAAAACAATGCTTTTTTATTGTGGTATACATCAAGTTATGTACAATAATTACATATAGTTTTTTTTGATAAGCAAGGTCACATTACTTAATATTGAATTAGCTCTAGGACATTTGACTATCGAGCTTATTATATATCTAAATTACAACGAGCACTTTCTATTTCCTGTATTTTAATTAAACTATTAATTTTACTGTTACATTAAAATACACTCAGCTCTTTAGACTATTGTTCTAATCTCCTTTAAATACATAAACATATATATATATATATATATATATATATATATATATATATATATATATATATATATATATATATATATTCTCGGATGTTTTTAAACATTTAAAAGTATATGCAAAAATATTTAATTTTATGTTTTCTCATGTGTTGGAAAACTATTTAGTCACTAAGTCATTTAATCCCCTGCAATCAATGCATTAACTTGCTCTCTAATTCACTATAGTTTTAATGTTTATTAAAGGAATCGTCAATTGTTTACGATCAGACGCTGTTTTAAGAATTAAACACCAAATAGAATATTAAATCATGAGTCCGCATTTGTGTTGATTAAACACCACCTTCCTTAATCTCAAGAACAAAATATGTTACAGATATTTGATCTCGTTTACTAATCTTGAATAATGTAGCTAGCCTATTATTGTTATAAAAATGTCTTCCTTACCTGTGGGATTCTTCTGTTTCCAAATTATAATGGATATTTGTTTAAAAAAAATTAACAATGTTGTATTTATAAGATTATAATTAATCCATTTGGAAACATATCATCCCCTAAATTGATAAGCATTTTAAACATTTACTTTCTAATTTATTTAAAATATATAAAAGTTAAAAATATTAATATATACATTTTTGTATAATACAATTTATACATTACTAATACAGTTTTGTATTCCCTTTATTATTATGTACAGGGTAAGTTTATACGATTCAAAAGCACCAGGATAACAAACAAATGCTTTATTTATCTGTTTCAATATTTTTGTTTTACCCCCATTTTGTTGTCTCTTCTTTATTACTAAGCTAGAAACTGGGGATATAAAATCTATAATTTTTAAGATAACGCGAGCTCTTCCCAAAAAATCTGATATAATGGTTCCATAAAACATAATAAACAGGGCGGTTACTTGCTTTATGCGTCATACGAATGATTGGAAAGGGGAAAAGGTTTCTTTTATTAAATATTTTTAAAGAAAAATCCCATGCACAATTTTTACATCTAAATCCAGAAATGTAGCATGCTCTTATCTATGTTAACAATTCAATTTTAACACATTTGGATATATGGGATGTTTATTTTTTTCGAATTATTCATTCCCGATTATTCATATAAAAGAATTTATAAATCTCCTACACACATGAAAATTATGTTTTTGATATATATATTTTTTTATTTGTAAGGAAATATAGATTCGAGTCAATGTAAATACAACTTTGCCTAAAATAGTTCAGGATTCAATTTCATTGGGATAATTATAGGTTGGAGTAATATTTTATTACCTATTTGAAAATAACATTCTTTAATATAATATTTTTAAAATACCTTAATAAACACTAGTTTTGCTGTTTCTTTTATTTTTACACCAGAAAGCTTTAGAATTTGAAAAATCTATATATTTACTTTTACGACCTTCAAAAGCTTAATTTAGAATATCATTAATTCTTTTATAATTTTTTCGGGAGGAACGTAAGTATATATCGTACTAAAATACAAAAGTCGCTAAAGATGTTGTCTTTATTCTGGAATTTATGTTAACTAATTTTTCTTTTACTGGTTGTGAATTACTTCCCGCCCAAAATAGATTTATATTATTTCATAATTTTCTTTCCTTGCTTAACTTATTTATTTGGCTTATAATTAATTTAAACACTTTTGCTATAGCTTTACCTAAAGGTTTAGTAATGCACGTATTTGAAGCTAAAACAACCCCTGCTCTAACTGGATTTCTGTGCATTTTAGGTATCCACTACATACATGGTATGTTTTTTGTTGTTTTTCTTACTTTAATCCTACTTTTTTATTAATAATACTATTATCCAAAATAATGCTATTTAAATTAATATTACTAACTTTTTAGGGATCTTGAACTTTTCTTATAACTCATAGTTTTATCAATAAATGATTTATATAATATGTTTGCATATAAAAACTGCCTTGTTCGACGCTTTATCAATAGGAACTATTACGAACTTATGTTGAAGTATTTTAATTTCTTAAACATTTCAAATTTTTAAGAAGAGGATTAGTTTTTTTAGCGCGTTTAATTTTTTTTTAAATATATATTTAGTCTAGTTATTTTTCCATGCATAAAACATATACTGTAATAATTTATATCCTTGAACAATAGACATAATAAAACATTCTAGCCATTTATTTATTCTTTAATTCATTTAGTATAAGCAAGTTTGATTCTCTATAATTTGGACCTCTACTGAACAGTTTTTTTTTTAATTTAGAATGTTTTACTATTCATAGATTTTGTTTAATTACATGTTTTATGTCATTATTACAGACGGAAGAGAAATCAACTCCAGATTCTTGAATATTTATAATATTATCATTTATATTAATATGTTCTACCTTTTTCATAATTGAAAACCTGATTACGTATGGTTGTCCCTAGTTTATATGTAACTATTGGTTTTTGATCATTTGAGTATAACTCATTTGGTAGTAATTGTATGTTCTTGTTGTTAATTTAATATGTTCGGTAAATTTATAAGCTCAAACCTTTTTCTTCATACTAAACTATACAGACATTATAAGTTTATTTTTTACCTTTAACAGATGGGTTTTATAATTTAGCACCGATTATATCCAGAATATATCCGTACCATTGAATGAAATTTTATTTCCTATACATCGTAACCGGTGGTAATATTTCCGATGCTATTTTCTTCAAAACCTTTATTGTTTGATTAGGCAGTTTTTTAATATAATTTAAAAACTCAGAAATGTGGTTAATTTTAATATCTTAAGTTTTACTAAAAAAGTTCTCACATGAAATAATTGATTTTTTGTTATTTCTCTTAAGATAAGTTTTATCTATAATACCCTAGCGAGGGCTAGAACGACTACATTGAAGGCATAGCTAAGCTGCTGCAGATAAATGGGGTCTCTGCACCGTGTTTGAAAGTGACTTACACCTGAGAGTATCTTGTACCTCACCAAAGTCACCCTCCGCCTACGTATGGAATATTGTTTCCACATTCGGACTGGGTAATCCGCTATTAGTCTCTCAATGTGCCAGGGTTAAAAAAGATAGTTACCAACCTAATAGATGACGTATTCATAGGGAGGCTTAAACTTCTGTCCTATCGACAAAAGTTGGCATCCATCTCCTTGTTTTAAAAATATTTTAATAATAGATGCTGGAAGAACTTCAAACATTTGTACCCCCTTCAACGTAACTACCCCCGATTAACTCGACAAGTGTTGAACTCCATCCCTACACAGTAAACTCCCTTGATTCCGCAAACCTTCTACGCAATGATTGTTCCTCGGATTTCTAGACATAAGAATTTCCTTTCCGGGGTCCTGCTTCTCTTAATGTACTGGCACGCAGAAATTTAAATGTAATATAAACATGTATCTTGCTGCTCAACTCACAAATTAGTAGCCTTACAAGTTATGCCTTAAGCAGTACCCTTACGTCCAAGTGGAATTTTATTCATATTTGAAAATGAAACAAATAGTCGACAGGGATAACTCTGCTAATTAATAATAGCAGACGTTAGCTTAAAATTCTGTATTGACATAACTATTTCTATCATACTTGTATCAGCTTAGTATTATATTAGCTCTCTATCCAGTTTCAACTGTATTGAGCAAATCGCACCGACATGATCCAACAATTGCTCAGCTCAATGCTTATTTAATGAATCTACTATTTAAATAATCTACTATTTTTGTTTCAATTCTTACCAGGGCCATATCGTTATAGAATCCTCGCAATTTATATCCCCGACCCATCGCCTGCATCAAAGTTACCTTGTTTGGTGTGGAAATGGAATAAAAAAAGACATGCATTTGTCCTCGAATATCTTTGTTAAATAAATACGATAGTATATATTTATCATCATTACCTGAGCTGTAAAATAAAAGCACCCCCTTTTTTAAAACAATCTGACATTTTTATACAGAGTAAAAAATATACAAACTACTGACTGATTCATTGCTAAATTTTAAATAAATTAGGAAGTGGGTTTTGTATTTGTTTATGTACGGAACATCTTATCTGACAAGGAGAGTGTACGTGTGTGTGTGTGTGTGTGTTTTGTATTGTTCGGTCGCTTGAGAAGAGAAAAAAGAAAAAGAATAGGACGCCTAGTAACTTTTATATAAAATGATCACGCGTGAGTAATAAAAAATCTCGCTATATTTATGCAAATAAAACTGTACCAGACACATAATAAAAATTGTTGACAGAACAGGATGTTAGATTGGAATAAGGTGTGTTACGAGGATGGACGTGTACGGCAGATTGTTTAATGGGATTTAAAATAATGTGGTCGGAAAAGCTTCTTTTTTTAATTATTAATACTTGCTTTCGTCCTAGACTATATCGCATAGACATACATAAATGTGTCAACCCCAGACGGCATACCTTATTTTGGATGTTATATCTATTGTTGGTTTTCTATTTATTTTTATTCAGCAAAATAATCGTTATATTATTTGTGACTTACATCATTAACAGACCAGATAACGCACAAGCAACAGGTTTAGTTATAATAACTAAACGTGATTTCTTCTACAGAGTAAAAACTGATGAGGCTGGAACATAACAAGGGAGAATAATGGAGACAGAAACAGTAAAAACTACAGTGAGAAATAATGGCAAGTATACAGACTGAGAGAAACAATGATAAAGATCGTTTCTCATGTAGCTATTTAATCAGTAATTTGTATTTTTATCCATTTATTTCTGACGTAGTTCTGTACTGCGCCCCTGCAACCTTCGATGCTGTATTAGATAATGCCTTTGCCGTTTCATAGGTCAGTTTCGACATTTTATCTGATTGTCAAATCAAGGTAGGACGGACCTAAATAGGATAAAAAAAAGTAAAATAGAGTAGAATTCCGGGATACGCCAATAAAAATGAGTAACAACGTATAGCACAAAAAAAGTATTTCCGGACAACCGTTTCTCGGGGTTGTATTATATTATAGTATAAATGTGAAAAGTGAATGTGATTTATTAAGCCACTCCAGCTTTTTATTAAAGCGTGCTCACGTCACAGTCGGATAGATTCACGAGTTCTATATATTGTGTTCATATGATACAATGCTGCGAATTTGCCTGTTAATAAATATATAAATTAGTTCACCCAGTAAATGCTCCCTCAAGTAAAGTTGTGTATGTATACTACATTTGCAAGTATAATAAATGTGCAATGTTTTTGACAGCTTTAATATGTGAAATAATATTATATATTGTGAATATATGGGGTGCATTCCATAGGTTTCCTGGATTTTTCGTACATGCACGTTTATTGATAGTACACACATGAAACTCTAGCTCCCTCCGAAGTAATGGCATCCGGCTGCAATGCACTTGTTGTACCGTTCCAACAATTTCTCTAAAGACACTAAAGTCCTCTCGTGTGAGTGCGTCAATGATTCGTCACAGCATCTTTCATCAACTCATTTGCCTCTTCTTGAGCTTAGAGAATAACCAATTATCACACGTAGCAAAGTCTATATGATAGGAAGGTAGATAGACTGTATTGATGCCCAACATTGTCAAATAGCTTTTGACAAGAGGGAGAACACGTTTGACAAACTTCAAGCATTTTTCGCATCTTCAGGACCTCACGAAAAAGTTTGTGTACAGTAGCAACACTGATGGCAACTGTGAACAGATTGTCATTACCGACGGTCCTAATTTGGCTAATCAAGTCTTGTGTTCTAACTTTCTCACTCCTACCACCAATTTCTTCATCCGTCATAGACGGCCTGCCTACGTTTAATTTTTTATGCTTCTCCAAAACTGATGATCGATTCATGCTAATTGGTCCAAAAGTAGCTTGAAGTAATCCATATATTTCCGTGGCATTTTTTAAAGTTTAAACCATAATTTAATTTAATATCGTTCTTTTAAATTTACCTGATGTGCAGATTGTATTTTTGAACTTCACCAGCTGTGGCAGTCAAGTCTTAGTAAGCTCTATTCCAATTCATACTGTAGTGTTTCTACTAAATTAAAAATCATGAAACAATTTAGTCATTCCATAGAAAATAAAACGCAACTCGACAAGGTTTTTTTTTCAATTTTAAATGTCTGTATAAAAACATCTGTGTTTATATTAACGCGTTCTTCCTTTTTTGCTTTAATTCGGATTTGAAACAAGTACCAGGAGGTAGAATTTTCTCTACAATTAGTTGTTTACTTTCCACGGAAAATATCATTGTGTATTATATTATCTGTAGTTAATCTTATCTACAAAGACTAAACTAATCGATATTTATTTATGGGGAAATAATTATTCGAGGGAGTAATAGTATGAATATATGCCACTATATTTACTATTGAATTCGCTGGGTTACATATATGAATCTTTATTCTGCAACGATTTAATGCGTGTTTCCTTTGCATGAATCGGTTTCCTTGATTCATTTAAGATGTATTCATACGTTCCTAAACTTGTAGAGTGCTATCGATCAGGAGAACACGGGCAATTCAAGTCGAATTGTCAGTAATCGCCGATATAAACATTTTATCTAGTATGAGATTATAATAGTATAAGATTAGCTGATATTCATAAACGTCTTTGCTTTTTCGACTCAAATACTGCTGATTTAATGTTGCGTAGATAATATACTCAATATTAAATCTTTTCTAGTTATATTATTTTTATTTTGATTATAAATGGGTTTTTCTTAAATTACAGTGTTAAGGAATTATCAAATTATTGTATGAATATGCGTTAATATTCGTTTGTACAAAGCTAAAATTATTATAAACATAATTACTTATTCAAGAACCTCCTTGTATTTCTTTCAAATATCATTTAAACGAAACATACAATAATTAACGTACCGAAAGTTATTTTATATTTTCAAAGAGTTAGATGATAAATTGTACAAAAAGTATTAACGAAATGTACGAATATATACTATCATAATGAAAATATAACACACTAAAGCTATATTAACTTCATGGCAAACATAATGCTACGTCATATTTATGGAAAATTAATCTATATTTTCCTTATTTTAGTTCTTGAATATAGAGACATGGCGATGTACATTTTGAAGCAGTGATGTGTACATACGTATAATCTAGATATTTTTGACCTACAATGTTAATCCTATAAAAATGACCGGAATTGTACTTATAACGAAAACAAAGAACTGTTTACATTCCGAGACGAGATGTTTACAATTCCATAAATATCGATTTGTGACTATATAAGAGAAAACAATAAACAAAGAAAAATGAACAGACTAAATACAGCCTCGAGCTTGATTTGAGATTTTTGCAGATCTTACTGGGTGAGCTACAACCAAACAATCCTTTACGGAAACAGCTCATCTATAATAGTGACAAGAAAGGTATCAGTGTGTATGTATTATATAAATGATAAATACATTAAACAGTATACAGTGTTACTCTACGCATTTTTGAAATATGGCTAAAAATATTGAGGAGTGATATTTTTATTATTGTTGAATTCTATTCTCCGAATAGCGACAAAATATATTCAACGACAGAATCTCTGTCTGAACAGTAATAATATTTATGAACAAAGAAACTTACGACTTGCAATTGAACATATCAATGCAATATGAATTATTTTTTGTATTAGTGAGTTACAAAAAATGCAGAAGAGTTAAACCAGTTATACAAAACAAAATACTTAAAACAATATTACTTGGCAACAATCGACTACTATTGTACAATGTATTATTATGTAATGATAATACATGTCAAACCAACAGGTCTGTCACTTAACTTTGATACCAATATATTAAAATAAAGTTATAAAGCTAAATCCAAATACTGAAAGGCAACAAGATTATATATAATGTCATCGTCTCTTGTTTAACAGAAAAGTTGTTTCTTTTTTGTTTAAGATGGAATAATTTTGCATAAAATATTTCATACTTTATAAAAATAGGCAATGTTGTATTCATATACTATCTATACATAATTAAATTATGTACATGTATTAATATGTGCTTTACAAAACGCATCTCCATTTATTTATATAATTCAACTGTTACCAACAATTAAATATTTGGTAAAAATAAATCGATAAGAGATCCATTCTACCAAGTATATTTATTATTAATACAATGACCTAAACTGCTATTATTCTATTGGATCTCATATTTACGTATAGCGTTTTCAACGATTTAATCTCATAATATAATATGTTAATGTTTTGTATTTAGACTTATGTAATATATATATATATATATATATATATATATATATATATATATACATATATATTTTACATGTGCATATGTATATTAATTGTCTATAGTATATTTGTGTGTGCCCATAAGTGGGACGAAATAACCACGCAGCTTGCTCATAAGAATATATTGTTTGGATTATGTTAAACATGAGTAAAATTCTCACGGGTGAGCAGATAGCGACAAGGAAAAATAAGAATTTAATTTCTCAAATAGAAAGGTGTCTATTGTACAGAGAAATATCAGAATATTTGTTATTACATTTTAACACCAAACAAGGCACATTGCCACTTTGTTGTAGGAGGATATTATCAGGGACAGATGACAGTTCAAATCTTATCAGATTGGCGACTCTCTGTTAAACCTTGTCTAGGAGAGAGTCTAGTGGCAGATGGACTAGCCCAAATATGACAACAATACTCCATACATGGGCGAATGATGGCTTTATAGATTTATAGGATATTTTCGGTCGTTAGTAGCTTTCTAGCACGGTAGAGAGAACCAACCTTCTTCGCAGCGGTCTTGGCAATACTCTCAATGTAATTGTTCCATCTCGTGTTTCCTGTGAAGTTAAAAAGATGTTCTTTCAGATAAAGAGGCATTGGCCATTGCTATTGGGGGTAGGGAAGATTTCTTGTAATTATTGAAGGAAACAAGTTTAGTCTTGGCAGACTTGAATGTGACCATCCATTTTTGTCCCCATTCCACTACAGATAGGAGGTCATCCTCTATTTTTTCTGTCATTTCTTTAGATATGTGTTTATTTGTTTTCCTATCGTGCCTGTAATAGAGCGTGGTGTCGTCAGCATATATACAAATCTCACAGAAAATTTTTGTCAGGGTGGTCATTTATGAATATTAGGAATAACAGAGTTCCAAGGATAGACCCCTGAGGCATTCCCGCATTTATATCATATTGTTTAGATGTACGACCGACAAGGACAGCCTAGATTTTTTTCTTATCTAGAAATGATTTAATTATGTTATGTATTTTTCCAGTGATAGTATGATCTGATTTTCTTGAGAAGAGCCTCATGCCATGCCCAGTCCAAAGCCTTAGATATATCTAGAGCTGCCGCTCTACCCTCCCCTGATTTGTCCAGTGAGTGGTATATACGTTCATAGATTACGGTTAAAAACAACTTTTTGTGGTGGAGGTTCACTTCCGATATGCAGCCAGGAGAGAAAAAGGTTCCCTTAAAAAGCCGTGGGGCTGCTTCTTATTACGGAGGTGTTAGATCCAGTAAAGTGCGTACTAATAGACAGTAATCGTGTTAATTAAAATTTAGCAATTGAGGAAAATGCGACGCGGTTATCTGCTAATAAAATATACTTTGAAACCAATAAGGTATGTATATAGCATATGTAATGAGAGCACGGTTCTTATACATAAGCCACTAGTTTTTATATGCAAGTTTTATTACACCAAGTGTGTATAGATTTATAATACTTTTAGTTCAATGTCCCTATTCATTCAGAAGTTCATTTATGAATATATTTATATACTGTTAAACAAACAGTTACTTATTTTACATCTTATTTTACAGAAAAAGAGGAATACTACTAGAACAAACTTTAGCATAATGGTCCCCCTAGACATTCTTTGTCATCTCTTTTACCAATGAATGCGGGAGTAGTTTGCTCTTTTGACAGTTCGAACATAAATTAAGTAGCAGCAAGAAATTGCTTATGCTAGTGAAAAAATGAATAATGCCCAGCTCCACGCAAGCTAATAATGCAGTGCAACAAAACAAAATGAAGCAAAAAGCCCGTCATTGCGTGAGATACTTCCCATCAAATCATTCATGGTTTAAGCGTATCTGGACCCGTGGGCATAACAGTGTTAGATAAATTAGCCAATCAACGCCAACGTCAACGTTGATTGAACTCAGGAGATTCGAGCATAACTTTCGCTGCTGATTTAGTAACCTCTGTTGCAAAGGGACCGCTACTTTCAAGAAACGATATCATCCTAATGAGTTGCGTAGGTTTAAACGAAAAAAAAATGGCCATTTTCAATCTCGCCGGGACGGATTCAAACTCAATTATTCTTTTTGCGGCGCGAGAAAACAGAAGTTTATTTTTTCAGTTTGTAAAGGAATGAGGGTACTTCTTTTGGATATATTTGAAGTGAAAAATAAACACCATGACTGCAGATAAAATGGTTCAAAGTAAAATCAAGTATTGTATATTTGGCTTATATTAGGTTGGTGAAAAAATGTCGTTTTTGGAACGTTCAAATTCCTGTCAAAAAACGACATTATTTTTGTACCAACCTAATAGTTCATTTAATTTTAGATGAATTTCTGTTTATCTAAAATGCCTCTTCGTTATCTAAAAGATATATTTTCTGAAAGACATTTAGTCAAGCAGTGGTTGACATATTTTAAGCATTTATAAAATTTATACGCACCTCCTGTCGCGTCGTGTCGACACGTTCTTAATAAAAAAAAATATGTCGATGAATCGGGTTCGTTCGGCATACCAATTTTTGGCATGTAAATTTAACGTAAATGGTAGAAATTATATGTTTCCAGTTTTTCTCTCATACGCTATTTGCATAAATCGGTAATTTCAACATTATATAAAACCCCACTCTATATCTGTGCCTAAATCAAAACGCGGATTCCATGAACAAAGCTTCTTTCTTAGAACTGCACGCCTGTAGAACTCTGTTCCGTCTGCCTGCTTCCCACCGGACTACAACTTGGATGTGTTCAAGTCCAATGTTAACAAATTCCTAACGAACCGCCCCCTTAAGTAAACACTTCATCAAATCTCCACACTAACGTAATGTACTTGCAATAACCCTTATCCCTGAGTGGCTTCCGGGCCTTGATCAGTGGTGATCACTGTGTAAAAAAAAGTGTTCGACTAAGGTCCAATCTATTGGCTTACACTTACCAAACCTTCACAAAAGATACTCTTAGCAAAATCGACTGTAAATAAATTCCGCACTTCCTATTGTCGCGTAAACCTAAACATGGATTTCATAACAGATTGTTCCATAAATCTTCCTACATGCGGGACTCTGTTCTGATGGTCTGCTTTCAGCTGATAATTATATCATTATCTTCAAGTCCAACATAAACAAGTTTTGTTGATTAATCCTCGTAACTGATACAATTATATCAAATTGCGTCTACAGAATTTATTTTGTAACTGTTCTAATGGCTATAATACACACGTTTAATTTTATCTCCTGGTCGACTCTGGGTCTTGATTTGTGATTAACTTTTTGTAAGAAAAATAGTAAAAATACAAAATAAATTCTGTTCAGCATTTCAGGTTTACATAGCTATTTTATCTCTGAATTTTTGGTATCACTACACTTTCTTGCGATACGAATTATATTGTAAATAAATATTGTCAATTCCACAAATTCTTAATTAATCTTGGATCCGAAATAATGGTAAGATCGTTTTAATAATCAAAATATTTTTTCCCCTTTTCGGAGAAAAATATCTGGTTGATCAGGCAGCATGTCAGACTAAATTATTAATTGCATGTGAAATTAAAATCTATTTGCAATTCATTCCCATCAATATAGATTGTTTAGGCTTCTGGATTATCTATTGTATGAGTAACTCTGCAGAATACCCCCCCATGACCGTGTATATATATATATATATATATATATATATATATATATATATATATATATATATACATATATATATATATATATACATATATATATATATACATATATATATATATATATACATATATATACATATATATTTATATATATATATATATCTATAAATATATATGTATATATATATCGTAAGTTTGCAAAAACATATTCTACATAAAATAATACATCTAGCCTAATAGCTACAATCATAGGTAACTTTAGAACAATATTTTAGACAAATTCTATCGTGATATTAAAATGCAACATTCCGTCCGACGAGGAATACACAATTGTTACGTCTTTAGAAGAAGGAGTCCTTATTTTTTTCTCTACATATTTAGTTCTACTACTGCTCCCAGTTCTCACTGGAACCAATTGTACGTATTCCACAGACACTTATTGTAACTGACTTATACATAGACAATCTTTTTTTCTGATCTGATTCATAAAAAATAAACATTACCCTTCTTATATAAGTTAATTCTGTTTGGAGAGAGAGAGAGAGAGAGACCCCATTTATTTCCTTTCTGTTACATACTTTACAATAAGATATCCATTCTAAGATTCTCATTCAACGTTTCCTAGACACAGAAAAATAAACAACGCCGTCGAATCTTAGCTCTTTTAGTATGAGGCGCACTGCGTGTATAATAGTGATGTTTAAAAACTATACATTGCACATGTATTTATATATTGAAGAATTAACCTCACAAATATATGCGAGTTTTAAGATTTTTCATGAACACAAAAAACAAATTTCACGTCTCAGCAACGATGACAATGAATACGTCTTTGTCAAAACCTAAACAAATTTGAGGTATTTTAGCATAAAACGCCCTACGTGAACACTGTAGATATTTAACAACTATGCATATCATATGTACTTATATATTGAGTTTAGCTTGCAAATTTCTTTAGAAAATTTCCGAAAAACTTGAAAGTAAACGACGATGCACCTCTTCCTCAAATCATAAACAAACACGAGTTCTTATTATTGTATTAAGAATTAATAAATGCCCGTTGTATTGTTATCTTTATTATACTTATATTTATTTTTTAATTAATTAACCGGTCATATACCTATGTATGTCCGTTGTGTTTGTTGTCTAAAATCTGTTTTCATATCCAATATTTTATCTTAACGGCCCGTGACTCGTCTAGTTGTTGTTGGTTCGTTTTGCGTTACAACATTAATTACACGTACAATGGCGACATACCTGTTTCTTGTGCTGTTCGCTTTTGGGGAATTCGTTATCCGTCCTTGGGGAAGCTGGATCCTGCTGTAACAAAGACGTGTGAAGACAGAGACCTAAGACGAATGTGTAGTTTTATTCTATAGTTTAATAACTTCTACGCATTCCGTCATCAAAAATCGTGTAGCTTACGATTTTTGGCTTAGGGTGTATTTCCATTTTTTCATTGTGAGACTATCTGCCTCATCAGGTCCCCATTCGCATACATTCCGTAAAAAAATTACCAGTCACAAAGTGTTACAAAGTTAACAACCTTATCAAAACAGGAACCGCTGTGGTCCACTTATCTAGATAGATAGATAAATAGATAGATTAATTGATTGATCGAAAGATGGATTAAACAGATAACAGCAAATTAAATACTTCTACGCGGCTATTATCTAACATTATACAATAAGACACACTGCTGCGTGTGCATTAGTAATATTCCTATTTACTTGCCTCTCAACGAAAGCAGGATAAGACACAAGGTCGGAGTTATATTGTGGGGAAAATCAAGCTCCACCTCTAAAAGGCAATCTGGATGAGAACAAAAATTAAAATTTTCTCAGTTAGGAAACAGTTCTCTCACCTCCTGATCGAGACCATAAAAGGAGAAGCGGAGCATCAGAGCAGATACTACACTGTGACTTTGGAGTGTGTGATGTTTTAAAACAGCGCCACAAATCTCGCTATTTTATATTAAGATTTTTCATAAATTCATACAAAAAAAAAAAAAAACAAAACAACGGCGTCTTCGTCATAACTTAATTGAAAACTGTAACTTGCAAATATTTGGGTTATGAAAATTTGTATGCCGAAAGAAAAATGAAGAAATTAAATGAACGAAATAAAACGCATTTATTTTTAGACATATATCTAATTTACGCTACATATTTCTCTTAATAAATTTCACTACTTTTTAACTAAACTAACCATTACAAATTGCACTCAATTTATTTGAAACTACACTTTTAATATATATATATATATATATATATATATATATATATATATATATATATATATATATGTATGTATATATGCATAGGTATTTCGCCACGATATTTGCTTTTTGTCCACGGGCGTCAGTGTTCACTATTAGAATGGGCCGACAACGGCTTCCATTAACAACTGTAGTTTTATTGGTTCTCTTTGTACAGGTGGGATAGATGACATACATCAGCTCTTAGATACCGGGGCACGCATGCCGGTAGTATGAAATAATTGTTGAAGGACTGGATGATTTGTCCGTTAAAACTGGTGGCACTTCTCAAGTGAGATCACAATTGATGAGTAAAATGCAGCATTATGAATTTTTATAATTTTTATTTATAACATTATATAATCAATTCTTAATTCTGTCATATTTGAATTTATTATATTTTTTTACACGAATGTCTTCTCCTTTTCTTTTTGATTTTCGAAAATGTCATAACATTGATTTTTTCACTCGCTTCTATTTCCCTCCCACGCAGTACGAAAAGCAACTTAACTTTATTTTAATAATATAAATATGTTTAATATTTTCTTTTTAAGTCTTTCGATACAATTTGAAAAAACAAGTACGAAAACTATCAGCCGACTTTCCCTTTCGTTTACATCTTCTGTCCCTTTCTTAAAATGCGTTTTACGTATTTTACTTTAAATTATGAATAACAAAAGTTTTCCCCTCATTATTGCAATATTTAAGTTTTTTACCCCACCTCAAATATCATCCCCCCACACACATATATATATATATATATATATATATATATATACATATGTATATAATTATATATATGTATATATATATATATATATATATATAGTAGACAAATTTGAGCATTAAAAGTAACATGGTTCACCTTAAAAATTGGAAAGTAAAGGACTAGTTGTTAAAAAAATAGTCCTTTACTTTCCCATGTTTAAGGTGAACCATATTACTTTTAATGCTCGAATTTGTCTATTATATATATATATATATATATATATATATATATATATATATATATATATATATATATATATATATATATATAGTCATCAACATACAGAACTGTTTCGCTGTTTCACAGATTATCAGTGCGGCTGGAAAGGCAACTGCCTCTAACAAGGTTCAAGACCTTACGGCCCAAATGGCAGTCAAGGCTTCTTTCCATTATGCTATACGTTTGCTGCTTTAGCATAATGAATAAACGATGTTTTGACATCGTCCAAATGATTCCGCTCGATTCGGTTACAAAAAGAGCGTCGCTTAATACGCTTATGACAATTTGTATATCATTTTCCGATATGCTCAACCGAAGATAGGGAGCATTATATATATATATATATATATATATATATATATATATATATATATATATATATATATATATATATATATATACATACATACGTGCCTTAATTTTATAGTAGTAATATTTTAAACCTCACACACAAAAACATTGTACAAGGGTAAAACTATATATTTCTACTTCGCAATTAAAGCTTTTGCTATGATGCCATATAACGTGATTCCTTTTTGGAATTGTTTAGAAATAGCAAGCTTATTCGAAGCAACTCATCAAAGATGTTATAGTGCCAGTGTAATATTTTCAGTAATGATGAGAACATTATATTGTTTTTAGCTTATAAATTATTTACGAATGTGATAATTAAACATTTGATGTATGAATGAATATATATATATAAATATATATATGTATATATAATTACTTCATTTACTCACATAAAATTAATATACTAGAGTATAGATTAATGCGTAAACTTTAAGTATTTACTTCAAAAGTGCTCAATACGTAGGAATAGCTTGTTAGTAATTTATAAAATATATATGTCGATTAAGCTACACTGAATATTTGTCGTTTCATCCACTATAGGATCCGTCAGGCTTATGCGCGAATTCTGTGGTTGTTTTTCGTTTTCACATACGTTGAGGATTTTAGTTAGCCGATCAGCTTTCTAGTATCCACCGCGCCCCTTCCTATAAGCCAATGGGCATGCATTTTATCGAACAAAGGATGTTTTAGAACTAGGTTAGTGGTTCAAAGGCGGACGATTTTCCTCATTTCTGCTCTTTTTTATATATATAAATATACATATGTGTACACACATACATGCACACATACATACACACACACATACATATATATATATATGTGTGTGTGTGTGTGTGTGTGTGGTCGTTTATGTTCATTCATGTTTATCAAATTTAGTTATTTGTTTGTTTTCTATTGTTTTTGTTAGTTTTAAAGCTATTTTGTATCACTATCCTAGAGTAAGTTTTATTTTGTGAACAAAATTGTTTGCTATTTCTCGTCTACAGTTTAATGGATTTTGGGGTTCTTTAAAGTACAGGATAGCAAATTCTTCATGCAGGCATAATTTACATGGGTCATCTAAATGTCTGCACGTGGTAGCTTGTCTTATTATTTTCCATTCGACTACCAGCGAATATCCGCTTTCTTTAAGTTCCCAGTATTTATTCGCTAGTGTTGTTTTTATAAGGTGTGGTTTTTATTTTTTTAATGTACTTTCGCTGTCATAGTATCGGGTTTAGAAATCTAAGGAAGTCACGCCTACGAAATATTTCTTGTTATTCGGGTTTTCTTTCGCAAATATTGATAAACTACGCTTTTTGTTAGGCATTTATTTTTTACTGGGCAAAGTGGGAAGTGTCTACAGTTGCATTTATCTTGTTCGTTATTATTATTTTTATTTATGGTATGACTGTTCTTGTCCAGGGTTGGTTTATTAATATTATTATTATTATTATTATTATTATTATTATTATTATTATTATTATTATTATTATTTCTGCTAGTGTTGGTTTTATTTTGGTCATGGTGTCTACTTTTTTATTGTTTATTGTGTTGTCGTTTACATTGTTTTTTTTAGTAATTTGTTATTATGTGATTTAATTATCATCTCTAAAGTTTCTCGACAACTGTAAGATAACTTCAAGGTATGTTTATTGAATATTTTGTGTAAGGTGTTGGTTGCGGGAAAGTGTTTTTCAATAAGGTCTAGAAATTTCTTACAAAGTTTTGTTTTTAACATTTGATTGTATGGGCCGTATAACAAATTATAGTTCTTTTTCTTCTATTTTTGATTTTATTATAGTTGTTGATTATTTATCTAAAAAATCAATAATAAATTACTAAAAAGGGGTTCAGTATTTAGTATAGTATATATTGTTACTAATTACTTCAAACATTCTCTCCGCCATGCTTGCGAATAATTTTTTTATCAGTTGCGAACGAATTTTATCCCATGTACTGAAAACTGAATCAGAAAGTTCCTTTATCGAATCATACGGGGTTCCATCCTTGAACACTTCTTTTGCCATCCATCCCCAAAAATGTTCAATGGGATTGAAGTCCGGAAAAGATGCTGGATGATCTATCAATTCGATATTATTTGAAGAAAATTATTCTCGTGCCTGTTGAGAAGTGTGTATCGCAGCATTGTCTTACTGGAAAATCCAGTTTCTTCTTCACAGACGTGACATTTTACAGCATTGAAATGTACCTACTCATGTTTGCCGGCCTTTCACTACTTGCAACTTTAGGGTCCCAGCTAACGAGAAAGCACTCCAGATCATTAATGACCCTCATCCACTATGCAAGTCTCTTTGGGCAAATTTTTATCATGCCAATAGTGTTGAGATCCACCTGGGCCATCTAGATTAAACTTTTACTCATCAAAAAGAATTACATTTTCCCACTTCTCTTCATCCAAAGTCTGGTATTTGGCGGCATATTTAAGTCGGTTAGTTTTGTGCTAGTCAAGAAGACGTGGTTTCTGCAGTCGCTTTAAATAATTGAAACCCTTCATCCTCAGATGCCTTCTGATGGTTTTAGGACGACATTATGCCGCTGTTTAGCTTTTCAACCGTCTTGAGCTCATACTGGATTTATTTTAAAAACTTCTTCTGATACGGCGATCCAGTGATGGGGTTATTTTTTTTTGTCGCTCTGGACACTTTTTGTGCCCAAATTGATCTGGATTTCCTAAAATAAACTGTGATGACCGTTTTGGTACGATTCACTTCGTTTGCACAAGATATATGTGAGAGTCCACTCCTATGAACCTCAAAGAGTCTTCCTCTCTCAAACTCTGATAATGGTTTCCCTTTTGCCATTTATAATTTTGTTAGATGGTTTTATCCACTAACAAGTAGCATTTAGTAACATAAAAAAGCTTTTCGTATTCATTTTGTAAAAATTAACCGATTTCATAAAATTTGTCTCATCATTTTAGCCAGGTGAATATGTTTATTTTTTTAAAAATAATTATTAGATCAGGGTTAAGGATTCGAATGAAGCAGATTCCATTTTTTCCATCATATTTCCCCTTTTGGCAATGGTTTCAACCATATGGTTGATTAAAAATTAGATATTATGCGTAAACGCTTACTTACTTAAGTGGTCTTATGATTTTGACCAGGACTGTATATATGTATATATTAATGCAATGAGAATAGTAATATATATTATGACTATTAATATATTTGTGAATATGTCTCTGTATTTTAGCAGGATAGTTTTTATTTAGAAATTTTAATTTGATGATAGCTAGCAACATAGCAAATTTATAAAGAATCGATGGTGCGTTTAAGTTAATGTTATAATATTAATAAATATGTATGTAAAAATCTACTTTGTAAATGAAGTATACTACATAAATAAGAAATCAGAGTAGAGATTTTCTATATCATCAAATTAAATAAAAACATAGCATTTACACAAATTTATATATGTATATATATATATATATATATATATATATATATATATTTATACATACATATATAACTACTTCATTTACTCACATAAAATTAATATACGAAAGTATAAATTTGTGCGTTAACTTTTAGTTTTCATTTCAAAAGTGCTCAATATGTATGTAAATATATATATATATATATATATATATATATATATATATGTACATAAAGTATTCAATACGTAGGTGTATATATATATATATATATATATATCAATAAAAGAATAGTTGTATATACTAAGCCTATAAATATATTTGTGAGGATGTCTCTGCATTATATATACATATATATATATATATATATATATATATATATATATATATATATATATATATATATATATATATATATATATATATATATATATATATATACAGAGTGTCCCAAAAGAAGCTGAGGGTAAAAACAATCATAATTTTTCTTTTTTATATTTTTCTTTTATGTTTTAAAGATCATCTTCAGTAACCCTTTACAAGTCACTTTGAGTTGTTACACTTTCGAAGTGCGGATAAGCATCGTAGAGTCGGACTTTCAGTTGACGGATTCAATATCAGAAACTGTAAGTGAATTTCGGCGAATCTTCAACAAAAAACATCCCCCATACTCCCAATACCATAAACGCGTTAGGGGATCCATTTCATGAGCAAGGGACTGTATTTGACCTCCATATATCTGGTAAACCACATACGGCAAGAAGTGATGAGAATCGCCAGACTAGCAGAGAGTGTGGCCGAGAATCCATCCACATAAGTAAGAAGAGATCAAGTCAAATTGGAGTCTCTAGATCATCTCCTCACAGAATGCTTCATGAAGAGGGAAAATTTCCAGATAAATTTAATGGGTGCAAGAGTTTCAAGATTTGGCAAATGGGGATCCAAACTTTCTGAAAAGCTCATTATGTCCAATGAGGTCTATGTTCATCTAGATGGGTTCATAAATAAGCAGAATTGCAGGATTTGGGGACCATAAAATACCCACGCTACAGCACAATGCAACTACCCCCTCAAAAATATAGAGTATAGTGTGTAGTAACGGCGGATGAAGTAATAGGAATTGGGGGACAGTTAAATAACATAATTTTTCATAAATAAAATTAGACCTTATGAAAACATCCTCTAGATTAAATTGTGTGAGTAGAATAAACAAGTAGACTATGATAGTTGTCTATATCTCACAAAATCACGGAGCGGCTCAACTTCCTACATATAAAAATTGGTAAGCATTTCGTAAATATTGAGGAAATTTATCAAATTTAAAATCCGTCAACTTCTTTTTGGACAACATGTATATATATATATATATATATATATATATATATATATATATATATATATATATATATATATATATGTATATACATATGCATGTGATATGAATATATATATATGTATCAATATATATATATATATATATATATATTTATACATGTATACACACATACATGAACACACACGCACACACACACACACACACACATATATATATATATATATATATATATATATATATATATATATATGTATATATATATATATATATATATAGCTATCATTCTCATGACGTTAACAACTAGGTGAATAGAGAAAGTATATAATATACCTTGCGGGTAAAAAAATGATCACAAAACAGAATTTACGTAGTACACATATCAGAATATATAATAAACAATTATATTTTACCTCAATATCGTTGGTAAATCGAACACAATTTAAATATGGTATACTTCATACTTATTGATTGTATGATGTTCAAACATCAGTCAAATATATTGTTCGAACAACTTTGTTAGAATAAAGAGGAGATACACCATGAAATTCTATTGTCTCTTAAAGAGAATACTCGTAATATAGCTGGCATAAAATTCTTATCACACACACATCATACTTAGAATACTAAGAAAGTAAAGTCCTTAGGTTAAGAAATTTCAATATATTAATCTACATTTGTCTTTAATACCTAATAAGTATAATATTTGATTTGCATATCATTTTCTCAATTTGTATCATGTACAAATGACGTTAACTTCCTCATTAAGTGCAATATAATATGTGGTTGCCCGTTTTTACTTTAATATTAATAATTATTCTGCATCAAACCCGAGTATATCATTAATTGTGGTTCATAATTAAGTCTCACGCAAAAACAAACGAAAAAAAATCGATTTCGGAAAAAAAATTCTTCCTTTTGCTACTTAATCTGACCCCGTTTGCGTCTGAGGTAAATTCAGTAAACATATCCTAACATGAATGTATAAATTAATAGTCCATGAATTTCCTCGGCTTCGATTGAAATTCGGTTGAGTAGAAACATTCGCCGTATAAATCATAAATGAGGGGAATATTTCTTACAGACACGGTCTGTAATTTGCTCCCATAAAACATCGTCAGTTGTGCCAATCAAAAACGAAATGTTTTTGGTAGCCTTCCCACAATTAAATCAATATATATATATATATATATATATATATATATATATATATATATATATATATATATATATATGTGTGTGTGTGTGTGTGTGTGTGTGTGTGTGAGTGTGTGTGTGCACCCACACCTGCACACGTTTAATACATACACACAGACACACATGAAAACCCATATGTTTTTTGTATATATGCATAAATATTTACATATAAATACACCCCCACACACACTCACACGCACCCCCAACATATATATGTAACGATATAAGAATATATATTTATATGCATATTTATATGCACATATATTATCACGTCTTTTATCATTTTTATCAAAACTAACAAATAAAACAACAAAAAAAACGAATTCTTTTCCAGTAGGTGATGCCCTTTTCTTTTCTCTGCGAACTCTTTGCCTTAGAAAAGAGGCTGTGAGTCTTTCTCTGCACGACTCCTCTCTTCATAGCAAGTGTTTGACTAAGCCATGAATTTATTTTCCCTCCCTAATTCTCTCATGAAACAAAAACAAACAAAAACAATCATATAGCCAAAATAACTATCCATTATTTCTCCACTTCTATGTTGGCGCCCGGAACTAAAACGTGAATTCATAAACAAGGATTCACTTGTCGAACTGCCCGTTGACTATACTTAAGCCGTCTTTAAATACATTAAAAAAATCCTATTTAATTGTCCTCGTAAATAATCTAATGATATCAAGTTTTTACCACACCTGATTACTACGCTACTGTTCTAACGACCAACGGACACTAATTACACTTTTCTTTTTTATAAAAGAAAAAATCGTAATTCCCTTGCCCACTAAATTTTGTAGGCTTTTTTTACTTCATCCAGGGGGAAAATGTAACTGTTGAAATTAAAACAGTTGTACAAGAAAAAAAAAAAAAAAAAAAAAAAAACGCTAGACGAGATTTATCAGTAGAGCACAAAAAATAAAATTCATTTCGAATACCTTTATGGACAACAAAGATAAATCATAACATTTAGTGTGTAGAACATTATGCATTGGAATAAACTACACATACATGTGTATAAATACACACTAACACATACACGCCCATACACACACACACACACACATATATATATATATGTGTGTGGGTGTGTGTGTGTGTGTATGTATATTTAAATTAGGGGGTTCTCACCAACAATGTGTATTTTTTAACATTATTATTCCGTGTCTTGGTTTTTCATTGAAAAGTATGTTTAGGTAATTGTAATAATGATTTTAACTCATTAAAATCGTTTTTAACGCGTTTCAGACGTTATGTGAAGCGTACTCCTCTAAAATTATTTAAAATGCTTAGAATATATTCAAGATGTGTTAAAGATGTAAAAGAATATTTCGTAGTTCATTACCTATTTAATATCACCCCTGTTTTAAGTCGGATATTTTAAAAAAATGCTTCTCCTATGTAAAGCATACGCAGCGTCAACATTATTTTTTTTCTTTTGGCTTAATTTCACGTGTTTTCATTACATATTAACATAGTTTGCCTCCTTAAGTTAAAAAAAGCATTTTAATATGAATATAACATATATAACTATAGTCATTTTTATAGCTATATTTACTACTTTTAGTAGCGCTCATGTGGGTAATGACGATTTATTTTCCCAGGCCTTTATTAACATATTTCTTTCTCAAAGTAATACGAAGTAGAATCTTTGTTTTAGTAGTGATTTAAATAGGCAGGGCTTCCTTAATTTAAAAAAAAACGCGTGCTTGCAGTTTCCTTTTTTATTAATAATTTAAAAAAAAGATTTCCTCGTGTCAATAGAAGCAATATAATCAACGTCACCTTTCGTTTGAACATTTTTCATCTCACCCACCATCTATATTTGACAAAAATAATCAAATGTTTAAGATTAAATCGGGGAGGATCAAACGCCTAAAAAATTAGCGTAAAATCAGACTAAAATTCTTGACATATATCGTAAGCATTTTTTATAGTTTACCAGCGAGGATACGGACAGGCACGAGAAATGAGGTCGGTAGGAGTCCAAAGTCCAAAACAATTAAAAACAATTACAAACACTTAAAAATATGTGCGTGGAGAGGAATTTTTATTTTTGTTTTTTTACCTTGAAAATGTCTCAGCGTTCAATATTACTTAATCAATTATTATATCCTGATATTTTTTTATATCTGTTGAACTCCACACAAACTACATAGAACCAGTGTGCAGCTGTCCAATGCACAGTCCTTTTTGTATTTTTCTTTTTTGTGTCAATATTTTCAACAGATTACACAGCTCTTATATACTGAGTTTTCATGTCATCTTAGTGCAATTATGTTAAAACAGTTATTATCCGATACAATCCGTCCATTCAAGTTTGCGCGTTTCTACACATAATTGGTCCACTCACTTTCACTTTAAAGCAAAAATTCTGTCTTAATGGCTTGATATAATATATACTGCACAAACGGCTGGCAGGTAGTTTATATATATATATATATATATATATATATATATATATATATATATATATATATATATATATATATATATATATATATATATATATATATTAATAAACGATTATCATACGTTTTCCAGGCGGCACTTCTCAAAATAAGCATTAATGAATGAACGGGCACATCGTTTTAAATAAAGTACAAAACCATCGAAAGAAGCACAGTATTTCCTATTTGTGAAACTAACATATAGGTTTTAAATAGATTGTGTTTTTCCTTACATAGATACGGTTGGCGTAATTTAGAGGGACCCATTTAGAAAAATAATTAATGGGTTTTCTAGCGTGCTCTGTGTAAGGACGTGTCAAACGTCATTTGTGTACGTTCAGTGCATATCTGACGCAATAATAAATAATCACCAATAGACTATATATGATATTTACTTTATAAATTTGAAGTCATGTTTTATTTCAGAAGAGTTTATTCCATACACGTGTTGGAGATAAATAACGGTCCGTGAATAACTCTCCTGTACAGGTTCCGGGTTTTATAATATTGCAACCAAAGCACAACTTGCGTTTCTCGTGTTGACACAAAAAATTATGTGCTATAAAATCAGAAATTGAAATTTTCATGACGCAATTCTGTTTTTTATTGGAAGAACGTTAATTGATCTTAAATATTAAACAAATAAAAAAGAAGCCTTTTTATTTTGTTCAAATGTAAAATAAAAATATCTGTACAATAAAAGAAAAAAATAAAATAAATTGTGTTTTTTATTTTTACATTGAGAAGGTAAGCATGTAAAACTGAACCCAGATTTAATTTTAATTATGAATTTATTAGCGCCTTCAAAACATGCACGTAAAAATATTTTTAAATAAAAACGGTACAATGAATTAATTTCCAAAAAAGTCATTTCAGAAATTACTATTTGCATTGTTTTTTTTTTTATTTCATTTATTCATTTATTAAATTAATTTTTTTTTTTTTGTAAAAGTTTAAAACTTGGTTCTGCATAAGTATGTGTATAGTGTTAATGCAATCAAATGGAGGGAGATTAGGTCCATCGCTCAGGACAACCTTCGTTTCTCAATATATATATTTTCTTATGAAAAATTATTAAAGTCAAATACCGAAAAGTTTAGCGGCAATTTTATTCTTGTCGCCGGTTTTGTAAATATATCGGCGATATTTTGTTCTGATACTATGCAATTTACAACAATAGAATATCTTTTTAGTTAGTTTTATGAGGTAATATTTTATATGTATAAGCTGCCATCTTCGGTGAATTACTATGCTTTGCGTTAAGACCATGCTTGCTTGGTTATCAAAATCAATTAATATATTAATTTTAGGATATTCTGGTTCTCCAACATTTTTGAGAATAGTTTTTAAGTAATACCCTTATCGGGAATTATTTATGAATGCAATGATGTCTGCCCTACACGTAAAGTGATATTGTCTGCTGCATTTTTAGATATCAAGGGAATTATAAACCAATCAATTAATAGGCTAAAACAATTGCTAGATATACTTTCAATTCACATCGTTTGCTAACTGAATTTTAAAACCATTCTAATTTTATGGGTCTTGTACATTTTCTAAATACTAAATGTTGTTTTAGTTCCTCATGAATAACAAAATACTTTTAGGTCTGTTTAAATCCTTCAATGTAGGTATTGATGCTTTTTTGTGATAATTTTTGTTCATTGTAATATGTCAAGTCTTATAAAAGTTATTAAGTATATAAAGCTCATATTATTTTTTAGCATAGTTTTCATCAAATATTTCAGAGTATGTTTCTCTATTTTATTATCTTATTTTCAACCGCTTAATCAGGTTTCTTGCATTCTAGGATTTATAACCTTAATATGACTTTATGATTGTACATTGATTGATTCATTTGCATAATTATTTTTTTCATAAGGAAATTAGGGTAAGAAACAATGATGGAGATCAGAAATCTACAATTTTAATGCTTTTATTTAATCCGTTCTTAACATAGGTTTTATTTAATATGTTCTTAATATAAGTTCTAACAATTATGTCACAATTTGGTGCGATTAAAATGTAATTTACCCATACAACTTAAATTATTAGATTAAGTCGACTAGGAATTGTTTGAACTGTTGTTCAATCATATAATCATGAAATACTGCATTCCAGATTCAACTACTTTTTCCGACCGTACATTGCGTAATTAAGGCGCAACATGCACGTTCTATTTTTCATTACGCATCCCTAAGGACGGGTAATATAAATTTCACAGTCTATTGGGGCATCTAAATACACAGATTTTACGTCTATTTTATAAATTTTAAGGTTATATTTCGGTGTTATTTGCAATAAAATTCTGATTGTGGTTTTATTTTTCGTCTGTGAACCTGTAGAAAGTGATCTTTATCGAAAATCTGAGAGTATCTGCTAGCAACAGATCTAGCCCTGTATTGATCAACGGCTGAGCTGTCGTGCTTTTCTTGTAAAGAATCCATCGAGTGCAAATCACATCTATGTTAAAGAAGCAATCCAGAATAGTTATTATGTTCTATTAAGTAATCTACATTGATTGCATTGCTGTTTCCTTTCTGACACTGTTCTGCCTTGATTGCTTCGTTTAATCTTTTTGTTGTATTTTTAATGGAATAAGAAGTGTCGAATGTTTTCTAACACAAAAAATCGAGTCGTATTCTACTTCTTTTTGGGAAATTTTCTGATGAATTTTCGATTTTTAAATCAGTATTATCGCTGTTATCATTATTACTAGCCTTATCCTCGTCAACGGTGATTTTATTGTCGTTATTTGTTTCTAGTAATGTTAGGAAATATTAATCTACCCTCTTCACATGATGCATTTTCGGCTATGAAATTGAACATACCTGTGAGTTTTACATATTGGAATATTTTATTTAATTTTTTCTGGAAAAATTTGAAGCAGGATATTTTCCTCGTACCCAAGAAATATATATCAACCGAGTTTCATATTTTATTTAGTTTTCTTCTCCATAAATACGAAGAAAGATTAATACACATTCTGCTTTAATTAGGCTTTTTACAAAAGAGCCTTTATGTTGGATTCTAGAAAGTATTTTCTTTAAATGATTGTTGTGTATATACACATCAGTCATTAGTGTATACATCCGGAAAGTTTTGAAGAGATTTTGTTCAATAGGTAGACCTTTTTCCATTTCCAAACTAGTCCCGTCAATATCATTTTGCAGTTCCGATTTGGTGATGGAAATTAGAAGCTGATTTTTTATGTTTGATACGATGGTCCACCAATAAATTTCAAAGTTTTTTTTATTAGTGGATTGTGTAAATAATCGTAAATAAAATGTAATGCATACTTTAAGTTTTCTCTGTTATCGTTTCCATGTGACCCTGCAAATCACAATGCACCACATATGAGATTGCCTGGCCTTCTTGACTGGCGTCTTGTTTTGGTAATTTGCTATTTCACCTTATGCAATAACATCGCTGTTTGTCAAGTATTTTGGTGTTTTTTTCGTCAACCACATTCGGCAATTTTTTGATATCTGGAATATCTCATTGCCTACGAATTTTATGTCATGTCTGTAAATAATGATAGACAGTTTTAGATGCGACTACACTTTGAATAATATAGTTTTTTTTAATATCGAATACAGTTTCATTCGGGTACACGAGTTTTGATTTATTTGGACTAAAACCTATATGTGAAACTTGTTTAATGGCAGTTTGGATAGAAAAAATAGTTTGCTTAAATTTATGCGTTTAAAGAGCGTTTTCCAATATATATAGAAACTAAGAAAACCATTAGTGTTACTTAGCAGGATTTTGGCATCGCCTCTCTTCAAAACGATATCGTGTACTCGACTGGCGTCGACTAGCTCTACAAAGTGACTCTGAGTGTAAAAAGTTGGGATCCAGATTGATAAAATATGATTCTATCGTAATTATATGCGCCGTTGCTCTACAATCGACATTACAGTTGCTTATTTTTATTGAATTTTCAAAAGTGCATGAGAAAAATGTATGTTCGCTGGGATCCACCAATTGAATCGTCGTTGAAATGTTTGTTTGTTTTTGGTTTTTTTTTACATTTGAGTGATCATTGATTAAGACTCAGACACCACTGTAAGATAAGGGATTATAGAGTTGACAGTAGCAGAATCATAGTAATCGTTAGTAGTGGATTTTCGGTAAATTTGTAAACTTAAGTGGGCAAGCTCAAAAGAACTTGTTTACATTGAACTTGAAAACGAATATATTCTAGTAAGCTGGAAGGATTGTAAACGCTAGATAATTGCACAGGCGTGCAGCTTGAAGAGAAAAGTTTTGTACATGAAATCTACGTTTAGCTTTAGGCACAAGTAAAGAATAGGGGAATTATTGATAATCTTATCAGCTAGACGAGTGCTTCTCGTGAAAGTTTGTCAAGGGGAAACCATATCTTAGAGTTCAGACTAGCAATTGTCATGAAAATAAAGATAAAACAGAGACAGGCTGGCTACGTCTCTTCTGTGAGGAAGAGGTTGCAGGAAAGAAAAAGGGGCATCCATTACTAGGCAACGAGGTCTATCTTGAACACTATAAAGGCAGGGATAGAGTGTTTCTAGCAACTCTTACAAGATATTGCAACAGTTTACCATTCATGTAGGTAGACAATTGAATTATCATAGGAGAGAGAACCAGAGAGTACTTGATCGTTTACGGTATTTGATGAGCTTCTATAGATGTTAGTGCCGTCAGCATAAATTTCTACGAATGATGTAAGGATGAGATTTGGTAGATCATTGATGTAGATTAGGAAGAGAGTTGGGCCCAGGATGGATCCCTGATGGACTGATGGCTTCTGATTTTTACTTATCACTACTACTCTTATAAACTTATCTGAGAGAAATGATTTAATAATTGAGAATATTTTCCCATCTATACCATAGCTAGAGAGCTTGTGAAGTAGCAGTTAATACCATAATTTATCAAAGGCCTTTTGATATGTCAAGAGCAATTGCCCTATAAAGGAAGCCTCCGTCGAGAGATTCGCTCATCCTATGAGATATAACTGTAAGCACATCTGCTGTAAAATAAGCAGAACAGAAACTATGTTGTATGTCACTAAAAGGTTATTTTTGCTGTGATAGTTGACTATATTTCTATTTAACACAGATTCTTGCTACTTTCTCATAAGTCATAGGAGACTTATTGGTCTGTACTGAGAAAGAGCTGACCGATCACCTGAATTCTCAAATACAAAGCATACTGATAAGGTTTTGCAAGATCTTAGAAGCATTTCTCCTTAAGAAACTTTAACTTGGCAACATCACGTACAGATATTTTTATATCGCATAGCGTGTTTTCTGACACACAAGGGAATAGTGAGAGTTGGCTGCCTTGGTCGCAAAGGGTAGAATTATCTGCAAACTTCTTGGCAAAACGTTAGGCATTGTCTGATGCTTATGAGATTACAACAGGTTCATTGATCATAGGTGGGATAGACCACATGCTTCTGTTCAGGATCTTTTTTGCTATTTGCCAAAACAGCTTGTACTTATATTTTCTGATTAGAGTGTCCTCTTCTGATTAGATTGGCCAATATTGTAATAAAAAATATGCGTCGTTTTCTGATGGGAATTTGTGTTGGATAAGTTGTGATTTTTGTTCGACGTAAATAATCATCGGTATAATTACATTGACATACCGGTTCGTTGGATTACCGAAATTAAGCAACGATAAGTCTAGGCAGTAACAGATGGGTGACCATTTGGTATTTCTAGGTGCTGTATGTGCTCTCCACTTATCTCGGCATTGATTCCAGTTGTCCTGGACCTCCTTGCCGAATCAGGAGAGGTATGGTTAGGCATTGCGCAACCATTGCTACACAGTAACACGCGCAGTTGCCCCTACAGGGGGTATCCTTTTTTCTTTCGAGACTGAACGGAGGCATCGGAAATAGAATTATTTTTTTGTGTTTTAAGTAAGAATTTATAAATTTAATGATATTTGATGATTCGTCTTTTTCTTTGATCATTCTTTTAGAGAATTTGGATTCTGATAAATCGAATAAAGTCATTGCTGGTCTCAAAACCTCTTCAATTGGAAGCCACATTTTATTTCAGAAGTGGTTCAGAAGTGTACTCCATGGGGATGAAAAATATTCTGTTGGCAGGTCTTTTGTACAGGTTCAGGACTTATACTGTTGCAGCTAAGATCCTGTTCGTGTTGACACAAAAATATTATGTGCTGAATTCTAAAAGGTTGAATTTTATGAAGCTATTATGGTTTCTAGACGTGATTTTACTTGGTTCGTCTATTCCTATCATTATCGTATATAAATAGAATTTCCAACCTTTCAGGGAGAATACACCGATTATAAATGTTGGGAAAGAGTCTTGTAGCCTATTGGCTTGCTTTGGGACTTTGCTAAAAAAGTACCCAACCAGAATCCGATCTGACGAATGTCAAGGGGATGTTCAGGAAATTTTGTTGTGCAATACTGCCCCTCCTTAAACGGATCTTGCTTGACACACAACTTTCTCGACATTGTGTCACACCCTGCTATCGTGTACAGCATTCACATATTATTCCACATTATAAATAGTGAAGATGAGTCTCGTTGCATCAAGACTTGAGTGGAAATTACCTGTAAACAATCCGTTATTGACAATCCGCCTGACAGGTGCGGGGCCAGGCCCTGGCACAGTACTTCTCGGACGGATGTACGCCTTTGGATATCAACAGAAAGTTCACTCTCCGAGGTTGTACCGACGGGTGTTTTTGTGAAGAATGTTCATTGCTAGTTGTCTGGGGAGCGCCTCGAACAAGGAAATCCGACGGAAATTATCAGGAAATATTTGCTAGACAATAGTTCCCTCCTTAAGAGGAACTTGCTTGACACCCCACTTTTTAGACTTCATGGAACACAATAATATGGGCGGCCAGCATTCAAATAACTATCCCAATTATAAATGATTGTGACGAGATTCCTTGCTGATATAGGACTTGGGGTTGAAGAATCAGTAAAGAATAGGTTCTTGATAATTAGCCCGATAAATGCGGGGCCAGGAATGCGCCAGAGCCTATCGGACTGAGGTACACGGCCTGTTTATAACCCAGGTCCATTCTCCAAACCCTTTTCACCCGGCTTTCCGGTGGAATAAGTTTATTGCTTTCTGCTTGAGACTCCTCGACCGTGTAATGCCGATGGAGATGCTCAGCATTTAAATATCTATTCCATTAAATATATAAAATAGCGAAATATTGCTATTTGTTTTTTGTGCCGACGACAATTTATAAAAGTGTCGGCCTCAGACGTCTAAGTAGAAATGATGATGATGATGATCATCATCATCATCGTCGTCGTCGTCGTCTTTCCTTGAATACGTTATTTTAAAATGTATTCCCTGAAGAGGATTAAAGGAAATATAGTTCGAAATTGACGTTTAGTTCGTTCATGATCGGAGCTTTTTAAATAATATATAAAATCTATATATAAACTCTCTCAATATATATAAATGCTGATATTGTGGCCAGTATTATGAAAATATTGTATATATATATATATATATATATATATATATATAAAATACCTGCTCTGTTCACTCATTGAGCACTATTTTGGTAGACACATGTTGTTTCATTGGATGTACTTCTAGGAAACTAAACTCTACTGGCTATATACAAATGCTCCTGCATAGTTGAGCACTTTACTTCGTGTCTTCATAAAACACAAACATGGAAAGTATTAACTTCGATACGTCACTAAAGAACATCCCTACACCAAATACCAAGGATTATTTACTAAAATTAATAATGAAAATGGATGAATTACTCAAAAGGATGAAACGGAAAGCTACCTTTTTTCTACTGGATAAAGATGATAACACCAAAAAAGAAGGATGTGGATTTAAAAGCATAAAATCACCACCAGTAATCCCACAATTAGTGCTATTCGAGAAAGATTCTCTATTCACTAATTAGAAATTTACAATCCCACAAAACTAAAAATCAATTCCAAAAAAAAAACTCGACAATAGTGTAAGGGAGATCGACACATCACAGCATATCCTTGTTAAGGCGGATAGGGCCAGAAACTTTTATAAATTAGACAAGAAGAAATATAATGACCTAGTCCAGAAGAATTTTAAAAAAGACTATCACAAGGTAAAAAATAGCAACATAATTGATTTGATAAATAAGGACAGTAAAAAAATCACGGATGAATTACAAATCAGTGAGAGAGTAAATAAGCTTAGAGGAAACGAAGCGTATATCCTTTTAAAGGATCATAAACCTAGCTTCAGCACAAAACCAACAACAAGATTGATCAACCCAACCAGACCCGAAATTGGACGTGTATTGTGAGTAAAATAAAAGCGTACAGCTTAGATTCGCTTTTGAATATATGTATTGAGGTGTGTGTGTGTGTGTGTGTGTGTGTGTGTTGTGTGTATGTTGCATGTATGTGTAGATGGATGTAGATTGAAAGACACCGGTCAGTACTTAGTTGGCCATTGCTAATGTTTTTAATTTACAGACTCCAAGACAAAAAAAAAATCTCAAGTACCTCATGCCATAAAAACCAAAAGTTAGGTTGGATGGGGGGGGGGAAGGGAAATGAAAAAGATGGTTATTATCTTCAAAGAACTCACGTTTTTTATGACTCCCACCCAGGTCGCATTCTAACTTGATAGCCGAAATAGGAAAATGTTTTTGGTGGAAATATCACTTTCGACGGTAATTCTTAGCCTGAAGACGTAACCCCCCCAACGTGAGTGATTACAGAAACATGTACGCACATATGCACCCTTCAATGTTTGTATAAATAAAACTAATATACCTGCTCTGTTCAATCATTGAGCACTATTTTGGTAGACACATGTTGTTTCATTGGATGTACTTCTAGGAAACTAAACTATACTGGCTATATATATATATATATATATATATATATATATATATATATATATATATATATATATATATATTGTGAAGGATAATTTAAAATGATACTCCATGCCTATTCACAGTAGAGGTAGCATGCGTATGCTGATGCAAATAGTGCTAAGTCTAACTAAAATTTTACATCTATCGAATAATTTTTAAGAATAACTCTATTTAGCCAGCCATTGAAGAAGTCGTTGTAAACAAACGGCCCCTGGTTATATAATGGATCGGATGCGGTTTAAATAAAACTATGACACAAATGTTGGGACAAAAGGATATTATACACATGAATGATGGTATAAAATGTGAAAAAAACAGTTAAGAAAGACGTATCAATGATGGATTGAATAAAAAACGACTACCGCCCCCACATGAGATTATATGTACTTAATTCATCTTCCATTACATTGCCCAACACCAAAACTTTTGTCGGTAGTGGCTATTAAAATGACATCTAGATACGGCAATCCGTTTACAAAATGGCGCCGATGATCGTCTGCACTTATTTCCTAGTAAAAGAGTAAAATAAAATAAAACAGCGAATAATAAGTAAATGCAAAAGAAATTCAGATTAATTTCTCATTTTCCAACAAATATTCTTAAACAATACATTTTTTATTCGAAAATATAGTTTCTTTTTTTTTTATCTTTTTTTACTATAGACAATTCTTCTATAATAATCGCTAGAATGACTTTTAAGGAAAGGTTAATTATAGTAATTCTGTAGAAGAAATATATTAGCTTTCTTTAATATTAAAATCTGTGTGTAAGTAGATTGTATTTAGAATAGCAAATATGAAACCCAAAGGCTATATTACATTTAGGTGGGCGAGAGATTTTGCGGACTTTTTAATTTTGATTTAAAATGAATATATTTTCAAAAGATCTCGTGATAATTCCTTTACCTTTCATTTTAAATGGCGTTTTAATTATGTCTTTTCGTCTAAATAAAAAACTTTTTAAACAAGTATGCCTTTCTCAATACGCGGAATAGAGAATTGAAAAAAAAAAAAAATTCCATAATTTCCTTATTTCAATTGAACAAAGGAAGTAAAGCTGCTGAAACAGCTCTCGATATAAACGAAGCGTTTGGAAAAGAAACTGCAACGATTATACAAACTAATGGTATTAAAAAAAAACATCCTTACAACGACGATAGTCTTGAACATACGACGGGTGTGCAATAAGTAATGCCCCTGACCCACTTCCCATGGCAGTAGAGCAACGAAACTTGGCACAGTTATTAATCTTTTTTCTAAATAGAAACCACGCAGAGTTATGCATTTCTCCAATAGTTTGATGCAGCTCTGGAGACCGTTTTTGAAGAACACTCCAGGTTGGTCCTCCAATTACGACGTGACTTCAGAAATGAAAACTGCATCATCTGGGAAACGATTTCCTTTCAAAAACAACTTCATGGGTGTGAAGAAGAGAAAGTCAGAGGGTGCAAGGTCAAGACAGTAGGGGGATGGGGAAGGATTCCATAACCACACGCCCGTGTTTCTGATCTGGCGACATGTGAGTTGTGGACCGGAGCGATGTCCTGCAGGAGGGGGTACGTCTGTTGATCTTGCCCCGCCTCTTGATTTTGATAGCTTCCCTTAATTTCCTCAAAAGTGAAGCATAATAGGATCCTGTAATTGTGGTACCCTTTGCCAGGAAATCTGTCATCACTACTCTGTCTTGGTCCCAGAAGACTGTGAGCATGGCATTGCCAGCGAAGGGCTACATCCTTGCCTTCTTTGGAGGTGGTGCGTCCAAATGCTTCCACTGCATTGACTGGGCTCGCTTGTGGAATGGTTTGAGCAACCCGGATATCTATCTTGCTTACCCCTTATGCATATGCAAATGGTTATGAATGATAGTTTCAACAGACCCTATACGAATCTTGGCACCTTGGACTAATTGGGTGAATAGTAATGCGCCGATCTTCCAAAATGGCAGCCTCAACTTGACGGACAGATGCCTCATCATTGGCAGAAGGGAGGCGACAAAGTTTAGGAGCTGTTTCCACAGACTTCCAGCCATGTTTGAATTCACTATGCCAGCGTTTTACAAGGTCATATGATGGAACATTATCACCATAAGTTTCTTTCGTTTCATCAAAGTCTCCTGTTGTGTGCCTCCTTTCAAATACAAAAATCGGATCACTGCTCGACATTCAACAAGCTCCATTTCATACCTGACTCAGTTGAAACACCTGTAAAACAGAAACAACAATTAGTTCAGAGCTGTAATTGGCCACATACCCCTAGAGATATAAGTCATCGCACATGCAAAATTTAAGCTAGATCAGACAACTGGAAGTGGGGCAGGAGCATTACTCATACTCGCCCCTCGTAAGAATAATGTTCGGTCTTCGGATGTTGCCAACAATCAATTGAAAGGCTTAATCGAGGCTAATTAACACACAACTATTCGAGAACTGTCTTCTGAGATAGGCGTTACGTGTACAACTATTTTCAATTCTTTGAGAGAAATTAGCAAGAAAAACATATGATAATTGTGCCTCAAGAACTGACCGACAACTCAAAGGAACGACGTTATGAAGTGTATTTTTTCTTACTTTCACGCAATAAGAACGAACCGTGTCTCGACCGGTTTTTACTTGCGATAAAAACTGGATACTTCGTGAGAAGCTTCGATGTTCAGCGAAGTAGTTAGACGCCGACAAAACACCAAGTTACTTCCAGAAGCAAAAAATCACAAAACGAAAACCATGCCAACTGTTTGGTTGTCTGCGACCGGTCTCAACCTTTAGTTTTTGAAATGCATCACGGCGAGAAAGTACTGAAATATATGAAATGCGCCAAAGATTCGACAACAACACTAAGCAGTAGTCAAGAGCAATATGCTACACTATTCTCCACAACAATGCTCGACCGCATGTTGCAAAACTGACTCTGCAGACGCTAAAGGAATTGAGCTACGAAAGTGTGTACCATTCGCCATACTTTCCACCCGCTCTTGCCACTTTTCCAAGAATATCTATAACTTTGTGCGTGAGAAAGATTCAAAAGACGAAGCGACATCAAAAGTACGTCCAGCAACATCATCGCCACCAGAACGTTAGACTTTTACATTACTGGCCTAAACATCCTGGTTTTGCGATATCAAAGTGTTTTTATACTGACGGTGCATATTTCAATCAATAAACTCTCCTTTTTGTTAAATTAACTTCTGTAAATCTTAAGATATCAAGGGACTTCCCCCTGGGGCTTAAACTTGATTCTGTTATGAATTAAATTCATATCCTAGGGTTCTTTTAAGAATATATACTGTTCCCTTTATGGCTACTATTTGTATTTCGTTACAGCTTGGTCTTCAAGAGATTGCTTCTAAGTATTTCTGAAGGTTCGTTTTTATAAAAACCGGTTGCTCCCAGAAACGGTATAATATTTAAGCCGAACGATGTTAAACTAAATAGAAAAAATAGAACCCGAAATAACTGTCTTGTCATCTCAGTACATGTTCATATATATATATATATATATATATATATATATATATATATATATATATATATATATATATATATATATATATATATATATATATATCAGAGTCCATTTTCTGTAGGCTGTCTTTGAACCAAGTCAACGACGGGTACTATTGCCAGTATATATATATATATATATATATATATATATATATATATATATATATATATATATATAAATATATATATATATATATAAATATATATATATATATATATATACTAGCAAAAGTACACGTCGTTGACTGGGTTCAAAAATAGCCTACAGAAAATGGACTCTGATTTATTAAAGTATAATAGGTTATGAAAAGGAACGGCTGTATAGATATCTTCGAATTCGGGGGTATCAACTCCAAAGCAAAATATGATGAAAGTAAAAATAAAATAGATACCGCCCCCTTATTTTTTTATGCCATACCTGTTAACACTGAAACACTTATCACAATATTCTGTGTATCTATATTAAAAATCCTTGTTAAACTTTGTGACATATTTCCATTCCATGGAGGTTAGGCGCGAACGAACACCCGATAATTTTATTATATCATATTTCTTCAAACAGTAACATAACAATCAAAGTAAACAATTCTTATATGCATATATATAAAAAAAAAACTTGTGAACGTTTTTTTTCTTAATTTTTAAATGTTTAATTTCCATACTTTGTGGAGCAGGCACAAACGCAGACGCAACACTTTTAATGAATCACCGTTCTGCAGGATCAAACATACGATTCCTGTGTCTCGATACATATATCATTATATGTAACCAGTTTTTTTTTAACTAGTCAACCATATAGGAGACAATTCGTAACCAAACACCCACAACCACACCCACCCACACATACATTCAGCTTTATATATATATATATATATATATATATATATATATATATATATATATTACATTATATTATATATATTTTATATATATATTACATATATTATATAGTATATATATTATATTATATATATATATTACATATATTATATATATATATATATATATATGTATGTATATATATACCCACTTTATATTACGAGAATGCAGGGCGAGTAACTCAAACACCAATGTTTGTAAACAGTATTCCAGACTATTACAAGCAATGATTTATCTTAACGATATCTGAAAATATATATTAATAATAATTTCATTGTTGATAATTTAAGCTATTTTTTTTAGAATAAGGAATATATAAGAAAAATAATGGTGCTATTTTCATTATCGATTTTTGTGCTTTTAGCAGTTCAAACACATTCAATTATTTATGATAGAATACATGCCATGTAATTGTATTTACAACAGCGCAAATCCTTACCAATAATTTCCAAGCCAAATAAAAATTAAGAAATAATATTTTTTATATAAAGACCATGCGATACACATGTCTAAATGCAATCTGTATAAAATTAATTACTCTAAAACATATATCTATATACCACTGGTCGTAATTTTATATTTATACGATGTTTTTATTGTTTCCTTTGGAAAATTAAATATAAGATTGGTTGGTTGTTTTTGTTTTACGGCATATCAACCTTTTCCGGGGTATTTAATGCCGAATTCAAAGATTTTGAAGAACTTTTTTTAATAGAATATTATTGTTGTTTTCACGTCGGTTTCTATTCAACCCATAGTTGGGACCTTAACAGGTACTACCACTCCGGGTCAGAGTGGACCTGGGAGTAATGGTAATTAAAGGGTGGCTCCACACTCCCCAAAGCCCAAAAGCTGGGGCCTCACGACTGGATATAGTTCAAGGCCATATCCAGGACCCCCATTGAGGGACTTAGTAGGCTGTTTTTGAACCAAGTCAACGACGGGTACAGGAGGGCAGTCGGCGTATTCTAATGCCCCACCGACTGGACCTCAAATATAAGAAGGTTTACCACGTAAAATGTCATAGCAAGTATCATCGAAGTTTAGACACTGTACACGCGTTGGTCCTGCGAATTCCGTGTGATGCTTATCAGTGTAAATAAACTAGACTTGATCAAATTAGATTTAGTTCATTAATTAGATGAAGAGAAAAATCATGTCCGATCATGTACGGAAATAGACGTCACTAATAGTTGTGAAATGTGTTTCAATTCACTTTAGAGTATCATATTATAAACAAAATACTCTTCGGATAATTGATATTTTAAGTAGTATATAATTAAATACCTAATTTAATTTCTTCTCTTTTCCTCATTAAGTGTTCAAATTAAGCAATTCTGTTTTCTATTTCCGTCTCAATAAATAATGATTAAAAAGGAAATTATTGATTTCATGCGTATCAACAAATCCGCCAGAAACATTATTGGTGGAGGCTTCTGAATACAAATCTGCTGACATTGTGCAACACAAAAAAAAAATGAAAGTATGATGCTTGAATATGTAAACAATATTTTTAATTAATTGCAAAAAAAAATAACCTTTATGTATCGTTTATTATTTTTAATCACTTATTCTACTGAATACGATTTAACATTAATGTGCTGAAATCAGAAATGAAAACACATTGTTCTTTCCTACAACAATTTCGATAAGACACTAGAAAATATTATATTTAATATAATTCAAATAAAGTAACAAATGAAATACAAGTATTAATTAAAAGGGGTTTTAGTCATGGGTTATGTGAGGAATAACACTTTTGCGCATATAAAAGTTCCAAATTAATCCTGTAAATAAAGGAATCCTTGCGATTCTTGGATATAAAGAAGTTAACTGTGCTTTCTATATGCGAGGTTATGATATCAAGAAAATGCTATATTAAGTAAGAAACAATTACAGAAAAGACATGGTTCCTTGGTAAAATTATAAATGCGCATTAATATATATATATATATATATATATATATATATATATATATCGATCGCATTTTATAATGCAAATAATTAAAAATAAAAATCAATGTGGATAAATATAGATTAGGATAAACAATAAAATAAAAATCAAGCAAAACTGTTGATAATTATTTTTATATGAATTCAGATTAACATATGAAAATGACCAATTAAATTTGTAAGCGGTTATTAATAATGCTAACAGAAAACGTAATATATCAATGTAATCAACAAACTCCACGGTTTGTTTCCCCGACAAAAAGTGCACCTTTTTATTCACCCTTGTCAATTCGTCTGAACTCCACCCGTCTGTCCGAACCTTTCTCAATAACAACGCCTCGGATTTTTTTTTAATTTTGCATAAACATTAAACATGATAAAAGTACAAAATAAAATAACATATTTCTGGGAACAATCCACTTGACCCACTACGGGTGCATTTTGGATTTAAATGCCTAAAATATGCACTATTGTGTTCACAAACAAAAATATGACTTGAATTTTTATAATGCATTCTAAAAAGTTGGAAATAACTCAGTTATATATATATATATATATATATATATATACATATATATATATATATATATATATATATATATATATATATATATATATATATATATATATATGTTTGTCCATATGTGGCGAAAACTCTTGGATGTACCCCAGGGGCGTTTAGGGCAAATAAAAACACTCAATTTACGGTAGCATTCCACCATATTTGAGTGTCTATTAAGAATCTTTTATGGTGCTTAACTCAAATTTATTTATGCTAAGACCGTGGGTAATATAGAGGCTAAATGGAAGGCAAATAATGGACCTAGTAATGTATTTTTTTCTGTATCGTGCAGAACTTCAATGTACATATGTTAAGGCCTAAAACTGCACTGTTTGTTTATGTTAATCGAGATCTGTACTCCCTTGGAGAATTGGGGGAAGAAATGTGGTAGTTGGGAGCAAATGCTGAACTTAGTCATTTTTGTGCTTTGTTTACTATGCACTACGAGGGATCATGCATGTTTCACTTGTTCATCATTTCGATATATGATTTGTTTATCAATTTCTATCGTGTTATAGTATCTAGTGTCGTATGGATATGCACTTGTCTTATACACTATGTAATATGCATGCCAGCTATTACATACAATCTATGTATTTAATGTATATAATATTATCGTAATACAGAGTAAATTGCCTATTTCTGTTCTGTGCCTCGCCAATACTTGTGTTTGGTAAAACTAAAAAAATACACTTAAACATCTTTTAATATTTTCATATGTTAATTTAATCTAATTTATATAATAACAAACAAACATTCTAATTTTTTGATTTTTTTCAGAAGTTTACTTGCTTGTTCTCTGCTATTTTATGCATTACTCTTGTGTTATTTAATATTATATCAGTAATGCTGTAGTTATTTGGTAACATGTTACTATTGAAGATATATCCTGAGATGTAACAAATCTTAACAGTATATTTATATATAATTACACACGCATATAGAGTAGAACGTATGGAATAACAACCTGTACAAGCAATCGGATATTATTATAATATTAATACAGATATGGATCGACAAAATCTATGTAATAATTGATGATTTTCTAATCATATATAGTGTACATCTGCATTCATCAGTATAATACTAGTCCCATAAACTTTACATAGACATGTTCATTTACAAACAATTACACACTCATTTCCTGAATTGAGATTGTATGTATATTTAAATTTGCAGTCGGTTTAGTTTCCATTAAACACGTAGTGATAGTAACTCTGGTCTTAATCAAAATTCTATTACACGATCATCGCATACAATGTTACTATTGACCAATTAATTAATTTAATAGCATCCGCAGTAATCATAGCTGCAATAAAACATAATGCATTTCGCTTTTAAACAACGTATTTCGACAAGGGCATCATGTAATGATTGACTTGGCGTGATTGTCTTAATTCAAATTGAATAATGCGCCCCCGGGATGGAATTTTATTATGAAGCAACACGCATTATCTAGTGGTGCATGTCAATAAAGGTTAGATTAATGAAAAACATGCTTTCGGACAAAATGTTCCTAACACTGAATAGTTCATCATCTCACATATAAACGAGCCAATCAGAAATTTCGAGTAGTGTATGGATTCGTGCTTTTTAAAAACAGTTCAATTTAATTACTCATTGTAGCTGGAGGTTTTTACTGACCTTGACAATTTTAATTAGGCTTTAATTAGAAATATACAATTAGTAAAATAAGTGTCAATGCTTAATTAGTCTGAAAAAAGAAATTAGCACTTAACGACTGACACATTTGATAAATTGTCGGAATCTCTTGAATGCTGTTTAATTAGTAAAATGATTGGATTTAATAATGGAAACAATTATATGATCTATATTAAAATGCTATAAAATGATCTGTGTAATTTAAGGAGGAACTGATTTTAAATTTGTGCACTATTACATAATTTAGCATTATATAAATAGTATTTAATTATATTTCTGAGTTAAAATAATTTCACATTAAAATATAACAAAAAATAAATAATTTTTGAAGATAAATCTATTCTAAATGTTGTTACGGAGCAATCAATTAGTTTACACACCTATTCAAATTTCATCCCTATAATCGAATGACACACTAATGAAAATCGAACACAAAACAACTCCTACTCCTTCTTATTGAAAAAAGAAAGAAATTACTCATATAACGCACAAATAAAGCGTAAGTGGACGCTGTAATACCTCTAGAAACCAGACTCTAGTAAATTTTACTGCTATCGAATCATAGAGTACAGGAGGATAAACGCCTCTAATTAGCAAAAACAGATATCTAATCAAATGTCGTACTTAACAGTTTCTAATATGCCTTGAAAGATTAATAGCGAAACCTAGTAGGTGATGGTCTTTTACATTCACTACAAACTTTTTCTCCACTAAAGATGATTTGAGACCCTATTTTGGCTCAGTTGCGGTTTTCATGGCAAGTGCTCGGCTGAACTCCAATCTATGTTCCCACTGCCAAACATTCACAAAGTAAACACCCGCCTAGCTACAACTGTTATATGTGAGTTTCCCCACTCTTTATCTGTTTCTTAATATTAACGCTCTGATCCCCATTTGGCATCAATTGTAATGGATGGCTCTCGTCTGGGTGAGGCCCCGTGTTTTGACAAGCTTCTGGGTTTGACCTTTACTCCTGATCTGAAATGGAACACGTACATCAAGTCTGTTGCCAAGGTCGCTAGAAAGATGGTGGGATCCTTCTATCGCACCAGAAGATATCTCACTACTGATACAATTCTCTATCTATATAAAAGCCAAGTACGCCCAAAGATGGAATACTGTTGCCATATCTGGGCAGGAGCTGCCAAAAACAGCCTATCCTGCCGTGACAGAGTACAAAATAGACTTCGTGGCTTAGTGGGGGATGCCCTTTTCTCTACGCTGCAACCTCTCTCCCACAGAAGAGACGTTGCGAGCCTATCCTTGTTTTATCGTTATTTCCATGGCAGGTGCTCGTCTGAACTCCAATCTCTGGCCCCCCCTCGCCAATCATTAACGAAAAACACCCGTCTAGCTTAATCCAGTGAGAAAAATTTCCCCTACTCTATATCTGTGCCTAAATCAAAACGCGGATTCCATGAACAAAGCTTCTTTCTCTGCCCCGTCTGCCTGCTTCCCACCGGACTAGAACTTGGATGTCTTCAAGTCCAACGTTAAGAAATTCCTAATGAACCGCCCCCTTAAGTAAACAGTTCATCAAATCTCCACACTAACGTAATTTACTTGCAATAACCCTTATCCCTGAGTTGCTTCCGGCCCTTGATATGTGGTGATCACTGTGTAAAAAAAAAAAAAAAAAAAACGCAGATTTAATGAACAAACTTTTTTTTTCCGAACTACCAGCCTTTGGAATACAGTTCCGCTTGCATGCTTCCCAGCTTAATACATCATAGTTGCCTTAAGTCTAATGTGCACAAGTTGAGCCCTCTTCATATATAACCTAATTCTACTCAATTTACACCATAAGTAATTATTATACAGCCACCTTACATCTATTAACCCTTATCCCCGACTTACTTTCGATTCGAGGTTTGCGCCTTGGAGAAAGGGGAACATCATATATTAGATGATATATACCGGATTAATTCGAAAAATCATATTTGTTAATCAATATCAAATATATGTTACCATATGTAAGACGTTATTTTAAACATTCATGAATTAATTGCTACATTGTGCATTTAAACCACAGTCATAGATTTTACATAGTGTATTTAAGGGTTATCATAAGTAACATTTCCAGCTTTTAAATGTATTCCAAGTACACGTTAAAGAATTTAATTATAGTGCATTAAAGAATCATAATAAATACATTTTGGTTCAGCTTAAAATTACATTTTTAGCATATGTGTATTTTAAATAGGTAGACCAATTTTAAAAGACCAGATTTGTTTTTTATGTACGATTATTATATTAAACAATAAAACCGTTTTCCTTGCTCTGCGTTATTTCGCCTACACCAAATATTAGCAATATTATACCTGAAAAAACGATGTTTATTATCAATGTTATGTATACTGCAACATTTACTTTAGATAAAAATTGATTTTATTTGTAAATTAATATTTAGTAAAATATTGCTACACAATTATTCTAGTTGTTTGACACAAAATAATACGATTTTTCGTTTCCAGTTACATTTAATTAATGCATATGAATATTTGAATTAACCTAATTTTATATTTTAAGCATATTTAAACAGAGACCAAAACAGATGAGATCAACAAGAATTCATAATTAACTGATGATACTTTATCAATAACGTTTACCTCGAAAACATGATTAACGATGAACATACGTTTTTTTTTTATTCATCTGTGATATGGTGATTGTAAAGGAACAAAAATGACTGAATTTGTCGTTGCGCTCGTTTATTCAAGGTTAATATCTTTAAAATTCCAAGAGCATATTTAAAATTAAAAGCATATAATACTTGCCTAAATAAATTGCAATATATAGGATTTCTTTCACATTATTCTTAACCAGATATAATCCCATCTTTTTATGACCATAACAGTGCATGTAAACGAGCAATATTTTGAGGTTCATAGTTTTTTTTTATGTCAGCGTAGACCAGGGAAATATGCATGCCTAAACTCGCTTCCAGATTTTTATTTATCTTAACTGTTATTCTGTTGTCATGTATACAGTGATATAATGAGAAGGCTTCTGTTCACAGCAGTCATACATGTTCGTGCTTTTATTGAGTCTCATTTTTTGTTATGGAACAGAGTATGCAAATATTGTTACTCCTAACCTCAATACAAAATACTCTAATCCTTTCATTATAAACAGCTACACACTTCTTCATCATAATTGAATATGTGTTGTTTTTTATGAAACCTATTTTGTCTACCTCCCTGTTCGTTTTTATAATTTCGGTATGTATATCCCATGGCAAAGCCCTGGGTTCGAATCACGCAAACAAAGAGTATTCGTCTACAATACTTTTACAGGTGGGTAGTTATTATCAATACCGCAGATATAGAAAAGAAAACTGTGGGTCACCTAATATAGAATATATACTTCTGCTCGATAATGACTATTATGCAATGCGAGAAAATTGAATGTCGAAGGATTTATCGGTAAAATTTAAATATCCCGTGTTGCAACAATTTTTAGAGAACATAGATAAGTGATTCAAAATAAATGATATATTATTTTGTAGTGCTGCGTAATTCATGTAACCGGGCGAAGCCGTTCGTGTTTAAATTCCGATTAGTGTGAAGAAAAAAAAAAGGTCATAAAATGCGCGTGTGCACAAAGAAACATTCAAGATGTAGAATACTTTGGAGATCACGTTCCAAACGACGTTCAGGAGAACAGTATTAAGTGGAAAATGCCCATTTTATTCGGGGAAGTACCCGAAAAGAAATGTCGGTTTTCACTAAATAAATGTCGTTAAAAAAAGAGTCGACTTATTTCTTGTCTTATGTTCCTCGGGACGTAAACTGCTTAAAACGAGTGGGCCTAGTGCGTCGACCTCCCTACCCTTACCTTTAATACAATCATATATTTAGAAAATGTGAGCTGTAAAAACTGGTTTATTCGGTCTTGGAAATGGGGATAAATTACTAATGCTACTGGAAGTAAGAATTCTACGTGAGGCTAAAAAAAGAATTAAACGACAGAAAAAGGGACGCAATACAAAATGAATAAAAGTCACAATCTTCGGAGGATCTCCCCCATTGAGTTTTATTATAAATATAATTGTGCTATTAAAAATTCTGGTGATATATTCCAAAGGACTTAAAATTATTTAAATTAAGTGAGACTTAGAATTCTAAGAGACATACCTACGTTAAACTCTTATAAAAAAAACGTATGAATATATAGCATATCTCACTTATAACAAAAACAAATAAAAAAACTACAAAAATGAATACGTCGGAAAACTTGAAACATGAATGTGTTGTACCAATCAGTTCGGAACCTTTACAGCAAAGTGTGTGATACTCCAGTTTTTACTCACTAAAAATCAATTTGAAACAGACTAATTATATATTTCCAAATTCTTATTTAAAAACTCATCTTCCATATAACTGGTAAGTAACATATAGTGCAAACATTGGCCATACAATACTGTCTTTCTCAACGCATTATCAGCGTAACTCCTCAGTTCAAATCACGGCACACAACCAATTTTACTCATCATTAATCAAAAATACGAACTATTAATATTAAAAACATATAAAAATATCTACACACGTCACTTCAGAAATTATCCCCTTCTACACTGATGATTGCGTAAGCATCACCACTAGTGTATAATGGTAGAAAAAGAATAAGTATTATTTTTTGTAATTTTAGAGCGCCTTTAATGTACAATTAATCTTTTAAAAAAAGTATTCTTAAAAATATATAATGATAGACACTTTTGAGCGGCCTTCACTCGTTCGAACACTCTGGATTGATTTATTATGTGCCATAATTGTGCGTTTATCAGGTGTTACTTCTCTACATTCCAGTAAACATTCTTTAGGTGGCAATGATGTAACAGGGTAACGATTTTTTTAGTAAGAATTAAACACTACTGTATGTCGAAAAACGAGAAAAATTATGATAAACACTTACATAAATACACTATGTTTTAATAAATACAAACATAAGTATAAAATCAACTGATTTTTTATGTCGGAAAATGTAAAACATATCAACAACGTATATTGACTAAAAAGGTGTTATATCTGATTGACCTACAATAAGTCAATCCACGCAATAACAATACGAGGTAAAAGAAATCAGAAGGAGTACATATATGTTAAAACTAACAATAAACAAAATTAATTGAACATTTTGTCAAGTGCCAAAACTATACAAAAATAATGACAACAGGTACAAAACAACACTAACAAGAAGAAAACATCTCTCTTAAACGATAGCGAAGGAAGAAGTGTTTTAGGGTGGTTTAATAATAACTTTCAGAAAAAATTTCGATGGATAACCATCGCAGCCCTTGCAACATTTTCGCCAAATCCAGACAGCAATTAAATATAACACTAAAATATAACTCTTACTTGATTATTCGCGTTCGGAAAACATTTACAAAACTTGTGTTATGGTTTAATAAACCTACCTAATTAAATCTGGTAATTCAATTAGCATACATAATTTGTAATTGTTTCCAAGGAAATACACAGGCTTTTATTAAATTCAGTTTTAATAACTCACAGCATATTTTTTTGTAAAATGCCAAGGCATGATTGGCAATTAGCGTTTGGTAACCTTACATGTTTTTAATGAATGAAACCATTTGTAAAATAGAGATATGTTTCTTTGACTTGTTAATAGAATGCCTGCTAATTATGATGTAAATATTTACATTAATGGGCGTACAGTAAATTTGCATAAAATATACCATGTAAATATATATGCGTATACATATATACATATGTACGTAGATTACTGTTTTAAAAAAAAATAAATAAATGAAAATGTTCTATACGTCCAAATAAATTAAAAAGGGCAAACTTCTAAGTAAATAAAAACATTAGCTTCGAGGCGGAGCCAATATTAACCGTATGTATCGCTTGAAAAAACAACAATAACAAATCTAAATTCATAAGCGATAAAAATAAACAGTAAAATGAATCTAGGGTTTGTGGCCTAACGGTTAAGGCACCGGAGTGTGGTAAACATGGTCTAAGGTTCGATCCCTAGAAACAGGTGAACTACGCTGACGAGAGGTAACGACATCGAAACACGCGTGTTTTCAATATTCTCTCCAGTGCTTTTTCTGTGCACATTTGAACTTTTCTTTTAATGATTTTGAACTCATTCCATTTGTGATTTTTACAAAGGAATTCTGCCTTTTGGATCATTTTAGGCCATTTTCCAGTTAAGCGATTCCTTTGGAACTTACCTGTTGGATTGGAAGTTTTTAATTCAACCGTGTTTTGATTTTACCATTCTTGGATTTTTTACCCTTCAGCGGACTATCCATTAATGTGAAATCTTTTCATCATTTTTTCTGTTACGTCCTATTCCCCTTACCTCACCCTTTTTTAACCAAGTAAGATCTGTGACTTACTTGTGGTTTCATTAAATACCTTTACATGCAAAATCTGATCCCACATTTTGCTAATTCCTTCCTTCTGATGAGAAAAAGAGTATTTGTTCGAAACTCCGCGGATTAAGGACTATCCACTAATCGTGTGCTTCCTTTTTAAAATTAAATATGTTTTTTAACTCTTTTTCAAGATGGTTTTTTAACATGATTTATTAATCATTTGTTCATATATATATATATATATATATAAAGCTGAACGTATGTATGTGTTTGTGTGTCTGGTCACGAATAGGACCTATATGGCTGACTATTTTAAAAAACTGATTGCATATAATGATAGATATATCAATGACCAGGAATGAGCACGTTTGATCTGGCAGAACGCTGTTTCATAAAAATTGGGTGGTCTGCATTCGCGCCTTGCCCCCTAAGAATGGAAATAAAAAATAAAAAAGGAAGTTTACAAGGGTTTTTATTAAGATGTACATGAGAATATTTTGATAAGTATGTTTCAACTTACATAGGGATGGTATAATAAAATGATGGGGCCTGCGTTCGCACCTGCACCCAATGGAAATATGGCACACACTTTAACAAAGACTGTCCATATCTATTTGCGTATGTATGTTTCAGTTTAAAGAAATATGGTATAATAAAATGAGTGGGTGTTCGTTCGCGCCTGATCTCCATAGAATGTAAATATGTCACAAAGTTTAACAAGGTTTGTAAAAGGGCTGAGGGTCCACAATAACACCTTAACTTTAATCTTAATTCACAGCAGGTGGTATGTGAGCATACTACAAAAACCATATCTGATGATCGATGGCCATCGTTTGTGTGGCGATGGATGGATATTCCAACAGTATAATGCTGCAATCCACACTACCATTTAGATTTCTACAAGAAAATGGAGTCCATCGCATGGGATATACTACATGCAGATCGGGCTGGAACCCAATTAAATATGTTTGGGGATAGATAACAAGAGAGGTTTATTAAAATGGCAAATAATATTCAATAACAAATACACCTTGTGAAGCCATCTTAAGAAAATGGAGCAGGATCCTCCGCACTTTAATGGGCATTCTTATTTCTAGCCTGGCCGAAAGAATTTTTGCTTAATCAAAAGCAGTGGAGGTAGAAGTCATTATTAAGTTTGATTGTTGAAGGTTTTCACACATTTTTCATACACTCTTTGTAGAATTTTATAGATTTTTTGTCTGTGGCGTTATAATTTTGATTATGTGTAAAAAGTCTAATTTAATAAAAAATGTTACCTTAAATATGAATCTGTGGAATGTAGCTTTTTTTTTGTTTCCATAACATTTTAGATTGTAGTATTGATAACCTTTAGTCGGAAGAGTTTTAAATCTATCCTTAATATATATATATATATATATATATATATATATATATATATATATATATATATATATATACAAAGGGAGGTTATTCATGAAACTATTAGAGTTCGGGATGAAACTATTCAAATTTTGTCTTAGTTTAAGATTTATAGAAATTACTAAAGAAAAATAATATAAATTCCTAAATATTATTGATGTCTAAAAGAAATAACGTTATTTAAAATATATATGCATCAGAATACAACAAAAAATAAATACGTTTATTAAATAAATCTCCGCATCGCAAATCACATATTTTCATTCAATAGAGTTAATAATGATAATACTGAAGAAAAAATGTTCACATCGTGTAAAAGGTGGAAACACATAGCGTTTCTATTTCCTTTTGAAACATTTTATTCTGCTTGCATATGGATACTGGACGGTTGAATCAGCAGGTGCTTTATTCTGCCCCATAAAAATAAAACACCATTATGACAATATTTCTTCTATTTATTTTAAGATGTAGTTTCAAGTTTATGTGCATATACACAATACGCAAAGGATGTTGTCAAAATGTATGAAATACGATATTATTACCAGATTGTCTCTTAAACTGTTGCAGGTATATAGCAACGCACACACATACATAGATACATACATCCATCCCATATATATATATATATATATATATGTATATATATATATATATATATATATATATATATATATATATATATATATATATATACACGTAAATGCAAATAGAGTATAATTTAATTTTGCCTTTCTCTATGTAATGGTCTCCTATATTGTTCGGTCTTTGACTCCTTCGTCACCTATTAAATCAGCGGAGGATAAACATCAAACTGAGTTATCAAAGACATTCAGTCCATTGGCTATTTACTAAGTAATGTTAAGAACCGTACATTTATATATGGGTTTAGTTTGCCTGGTTTCTTGTACTCTTTACAGTTGCTACCTTGTTGTAGCCGCCTGGAGGTTAACATGTCACAGTCGGTAAAATTGGCCTTTAAAAGTTGGGAAAATATTTTTTGTCCATCAAAATGTGCATGTTAGGATTATATCTAGGTAACTTCATGGAAAGGTAATCATTGTTGGTTTCTGGAGAAAAGACTCCTCTTTTGTGCGAAGGTATTTCTACCGAAGAATATTCAAATCATCCTAATCGCTAAAAGTTAAACAAGCATATGAACTAACACCCTAAACCAAGATTACAATAAATCCAGACGCATCTTCACAAGAACAGCAATTATACGCATAGGTATCCTTCTGCATCAGTCGCGCTCTTTAGGCAGCTAGAATATTAATGTCAAGCAAGTGATGCAGTTTTTCGACAGCGTTTGTTCAAATGCCAGTTATTTTTATAAATCAATTGTTTATCTCGGACAGGTCTACTTCTAATTAAATGACTTCCGAGTCATATGTACCAGCATCTTATAGAATTAAAATAAATTACCTTCGACCCTTTTAGTTTAATTCTTTACAATATATATCAGTGCGTCTTTTACGATTTCTATGGTTCATTGTATCAACTTACGTAGCTGAATATTATATTCACATATATATATATTGATTACAATAAAGACATTAAAAACAATATATTCATCTGTAAAATCTAAACACAAAGTATAGCGAAATTGAACTAGAAAAAACATGTAGATAGTATCTATGTAAGGAAAGTAAATGCCTCTAACATAAACTGCTATATATAATCTACTAATCAGTCAGGAAATTAGGTTAATAAGACACTTCTCTCCGATAGGTTCCTAAGAGTAGTGGTAGATGGACAAAACTCGGAGGCTTGCAATATAAATGCTGGAGTCCCTCAGGGGTCAATACTGGGCCCAACTCTCTTCCTGATCTACATCAATGACCTCCCTAAACACATACTTAAATCATTCGTTGACATCTATGCTGATGACACGACCATCTACGGCAACACATCAAAGGCTGTAAATGACAAAGTTCTCTCGGATTCTCTCTCCTCTGATCTCGAGCGCGTGGTTCAGTGGGGGAAGATGTGGTTGGTTACCTTTAATGCATCCAAAACCAAACTCCTATCCTTACATCATCAACGCTCTGATCCCCAGCTGGCGTCAATTGTGATGGATGGCTCTCGTCTGGGTTAGGCCCCGTGTTTTGACAAGCTTCTGGGTTTGACCTTTACTCCTGATCTGAACACGTACATCAAGTCTGTTGCCAAGGTCGCGGGAAAGATGGTGGGATCGTTCTACCGCTCCAGAAGATATCTCACTACTGATGCAATTCTCTATCTATATAAAAGCCAAGTACGTCCAAGGACAGAATACTGTTGCCATATCTGGGCAGGAGCTGCCAAAAACAGCCTATCATTCCTTGATAGAGTACAAAATAGATTTCGTGGCTTAGTGGGGGATGCCATTGTCTCTACCCTGAAGCCTCTCTCCCACAAAAGAGACGTTGCGAGCCTATCCTTGTTTTATCGTTATTTTCATGGTAGGTGCTCGTCTAAACTCCAATCTCTGATCCCCCCATCGCCAATCTTTCTCGAAAAACACCCGTCTAGCTGAATCCACTGTGAAAAATTTCCCCCACTCTATATCTGTGCCTAAATCAAAACGCGGATTCCATGAACAAAGCTTCTTTCTTAGAACTGCACGCCTGTGGAACTCTGTTCCGTCTGCCTGCTTCCCACCGGACTACAACTTGGATGTCTTCAAGTCCAATGTTAACAAATTCCTAATGAGCCGCCCCCCCTAATTAAACACTTCATCAAATCTCCACACTAACGTAATGTACTTTCAATAACCCTTATCCCTGAGTGGCTTCCGGGCCTTGATAAGTGGTTATCACTGTGTAAAAAAAAACACCATCAGATTATGTGAACAACAATAAACAATAATATATAATAATAGTTTACTGATAATATAAACTATAAGAATATGATGTAATCCGTATTAAATTTACAATTTAACAAAATATAATAACGATCTATAATATTGTTTAAGCATATTATAGTATTAGATGGTAGAGAGAATAATAAATGTAACATACTAAAATTTATTTCGAGTAACGGACATATAAAATGTTGTTACGATACTATGCATAAATATTTGCACACCCACAAACATACACACAAATACACACACATATACATTATGATATGAAATATACCATGTTTCCTTGTCACTGATTCATTCTAATATTTCCAGCTGACCATCTATAAAATCAATCTAATATATAAAGAAGGAAACCTAAATACATTTTGCGAGTATATTATTACCATAATACAGATGTCGTATTGAGTTTCAGCAATTTTATTTACACCTCACACCACATTAAACTTTGCCATATACCTTAGTGTACTAAAACCCATATATATAAATATAGCTTACAATGTTAAAAGTATTTATTTTTATATGTATGTATTGATAATACACTGATCAATATAAGTTGATTTTGCATCTAATAAAAAAATTATAATGTAAATTTCTTTATTCGTCTCTATTCCGCTGGTTGATTATAAGTCCACACTAATAATGCTTATTTGCATATTTAATGTTAAAGATAAGTAACAACATAAGTGACACTATAATGCAATATAAAAAGTACATGGAATTTGTAATAAATTAGCCAACGAAATCCTGATATTTTATGGATTGTATATATATTTTATCTGACTTAGGAGAGCAGACTTTTATATTCTTAGCATTTCCGACAAACTTGTCCATTTTCTCTAAACTGTAAAAAGAGTCGATATTGTTGTTGGATCAGATATTATGCTGCCTCCTCCTAATATCAACTCCGTGTTATAAGGAGAATATTTCACCCGTGAATTAACAGTTAAATCACAGGTAGAGTTTGTATTAAAAGAGCATAATAAGATTTATCGTCGATTTTAACATGGATTTCGCATCTATTACTGTAAAACATGAGAACTTTCAAGACATACGAACGTTGTTCCAACTTCATAGTGGTAAACACTGATTTGCGACCTCTCTGACAATACACAAATGAACAAGGGGTGAAATATTCAGCTAAATTTGGCATAGGAACAAAGATATTATATAACTACGGAAGAATCCAATGCAATCATAATCAATAATTTTCCCCTGTGCCCATTTAAACTCGTTTAACTCGAAAACGAATAATATAATTTCAAGAAGGTTTGGCTTGTAGACAGCGTGGCTATGAACGCTGATATATTACAATAAACCAATCGAAAGTACGAGGTTAGAGTAATTTAAATTAATCTCAAATCTACGAAAAAAAGATACAGTTTTCAATTAAAACATTTACCCAGGAGATACATTAAATTGACTGCACATGTTATATATATATATATATAAAGTGCGAAGGCATTAAAAAGAACATTATCAGGGAACTGAAGAATATGGATCTAAAGATTGAAGTAACTTCCAACTTAAAAACAGTAAATTTTCTAGATGTTACCTTTAACCTCCCTAATAATACTTATGAACCATACACTAAAAATAATACATACCCCCTATATATACACCCTATGTCCAACCACCCCAAACACATTATTAAACATATCCCTAAATCAATAGAAAAAAGGCTTAGCACAAACTCATCTAACTCCAGCATTTTTAACCTACACAAACCCTTCTTTGAAAATGCTTTAAAGGAATCTGGATATTCCAACCCTAATATTACATACTTGGACCCTAATAAACCCAACAATACAAATAGGAATAACAGATCCCGCAAAGTCCTCTGGTTTAACCCTCCCTATAATAATATGATAAAAACTAAATTAGGTAAAAAATTCTTCATGCTTCTTAATCACCACTTCCCCCCTAGTAATATTCTACATAAAATTTTTAATAAGAACACTATTAAGCTTAGCTACAGTTGCACAAATAATCTAGAAAATAAAATTAAAAAACACAACAATAAAATACTAAATAACCACAACTATAATAACAATGGTCAAAATAATTGTAACTGCCTTAACAAACCCCAATGCCCGCTCCAGCAAAATTGTCTCTCAACAAATGTGGTTTACAAAGCAACTATTGCCCCTGCTGAAGACCCACAAAACAAAAAATTTTACATTGGCCTTTCAAGCACCACGTTCAAAGACAGATTTAGAGTGCATAAATGCTCCCTAAATAACCCCAACCACCCAAATAGTACTTCATTAACTAACCACTATCTACTACTTACCCGAAACAACCTCACCCCAATTATTAGCTGGAAAATTCTTAATAGAGCTAGTACCTGTA
>NC_136486.1:156184662-156304662 GCF_053919585.1 Euprymna scolopes | reverse complement strand
TTACTATGAATACATGAAATAAAGGAAACAAAACATCGTTCGACATATTTGAAAATATATATTTTAATATAATGATATCTATAACCGTGTTTCCTTTCAGAAACTGAAAAAAAGTCGTTGGAAATTCAATAAATACTGTACATAGCTTTGTCAGATATTGTAAGGTGTTTAGAAGTTTCTATAGCCGTTTGTATATTTTAAAATATGAATCAGTATCATTCTTTTTGAAACGTTATAATTCAAATAGGGATGAGTAACTTAAATGAAATAAGTGTATTAAGTGTTTCGTTATTTATTGACTGACTATATGCATTAGATGTAATAGAAGATGTGTTTTATGGTGTGGGATATTTAACTAATGATAAAATGAAATTATGTTTTTGAACATCAGTTATTTATTAATAACAATACATTATAGACACCTCTATGTTGTTTAATTGGACTTGAATCTAGGATAAGCGCTATTTCCAGAAGTATACATCGCGGTTTATCGAAAAAAATTACATTTTTTTTGCTTAGTAAAAGTAAAAGTATAATACCTCGTACACCAACTCCTTACAAACTGGATATACATTTGCGGCACATAAGAACTGGCATCCTTAATGTAACACCCCCCCAAAGAAAAAGGGTCTTATAACGATGTTTAATAATAAATTTTGTTTGTATTATATGAGTCTGCCTTCAAAAATGCGAAATACTATTTCGAAGAGCGTTCGTTTCCAATGTTAATGTGAATGTCGAACTTTCGATGGCGTTTCATTCAATCCAGGCGTTGTACTTTGCATGAGTTATTGTTGTTCTAATTAACATTTTTAGCCGAACGTAATATGTAGAGAAAGAACGTATTTAGGAAGATGAATAATTTTCGTTACATATCGGTACGTATTTCTCTAAAATAACGCTCTTCATTTATTTCACGAGCGCACTTTATTTCCGGAGAACACTTTGCGGCTTTCTACGTAGTGAGATAATTGTGTTAATACTTGTGTTAATAATTGTTATAGTAATAGTTATTAAATGTTAGCAAACTTCGAATATTTTGCGCGAAAAAACAATGGGAAATCTTTATATATTTATATATATATATATATATATATACATATATATATGTGTGGGTGTATGTGTGTGTGTGTGTCAAGTATTGTATAAGTCAACTTAATTAAAGGAATTAATTATAAGTGGTCAATATCATGCATTTTGGAATGTAACTTTTTGTCACTTATTATCTCTTTCCTACCCGCTCTCTCTCCTCTCTCTCTCTCTCTCTCTCTCTCTCTCTGTATATATATATATATACATATATATATATATTTATATATATATATATATATATATGTGTGTGTGTTTTATAATATGTTTCTTCTATTTTCGTTATATGAAAAAATACAATGCATTTGCTGGTGTTTTGAGTCCAGTTTATGTATATTTGTCTAATTATATTTATTGACTTGTTTGTATGCGTGCTTTTTTGTTAATATTAGTTAAAATATAGTTAAATGCGTGAATAATTATTACTATGGCGATTATGTGCTTCATTATTTCATGAATAATATAGGTTATCAGTATTATTTCATAGTGAAATGTTTCTATACATTTCAAATATTTTCTATTTTCCTATTTTTCTCGGACACCCCTATTAAATAAATGATGTTTTCCAAAGCCAATCGCTCGGATTCATTTTTAGACCGCAAAAATACTTCATTACGTGCATACTGGTATTGTCTCAACGAATAGATGCTTAGAGACATTACAAGTTTAATAAAAAAAGAAAATGGCAGAGACAGTTTCCTAATATAAATATAATTAGTGGCAGACATGGATTAACGTAAAATGCTTACTTCATTCGACCACAATTGCACAATATTGCCGTCATTGTTCAGATCGTTATCTGTTAATTATTCGTCAGTAACTGGTGATTACGTTCTCAAATATATCCTTAGCATTCGGTCTCCTAAATATTCTAAAACTCTATTCCTCTTTTGAATATCTTATTTTTAGGTCGTTCCCAGATCAACTACGTCAATTGCAATAAAGATGATATCCATTGTCAGTATTTATGTTACGATTTTGTAATTACGGGTCCATGATTATTATGATAACTATTTTTTAATAAGTCATTTTGTCAACTGCATGCAGATCTTATATATTCTGCAATAAATTCACGTTTTCCATCACATTTAGTCTAGTATTGTTTGTGAGATTAATATATATTACACTCACTATAACTGTCGTGAGAATACACACTGCTAAACTTGTTTGTATTGTTTTTTCCGAAGCTATATACAAATAGATTTTTGGGATTATTAATCTATAACCGTTTAAACATGAGATTATAATCGTATGTTAGCTTTTTACATTTTCGTTCGGTTAGTATAATATATAATTCAATATGCAGATACAAGTTAATTAACTGTCGTATCGTGCAGTATTTACGAAAGTGTTAATGTCTAATGCGTTAGTAATCAAAGCGATGCTGGGTGCACCTATCTGTAAAAGGGAAAATATATTTTACAAGCGTCAATTCAATAAGCAGAAATTGGCTGTTTTATTGTGCCTGAGACGTGTGTTTTCCTTCGTCTAATAAATATCTGCGTTTGCCGATGAAAATGCAATTGTTTGATTCAGCTGCTCAGAATTTACTTCATATACGCACGAAAATTTTCATGCTTAATGAATGTTAGACATGGAAAGCCGTCGTTGATTTATGTCCTACGCATGCATATAATAATGTGAGAGTATATTTAATATATGTTGCTCACCCTTATATATATATATATATATATATATATATATATATATATATATATATATATATAAATGTATATATATATATATATATGTATATATGTATATATACACACATATATATACATATATATAAACACATATATATATATATTCACATCAATATACGTATTTATTAATATATAGCTCTGTATATATAAATGGATACTGATGCGGACGAACACACACGCGAGTATATATATATATATATATATATATATATATATATATACATATATATAGAGAGATATAGATATATATATATGTATATATATATATGTATATATATATATGTATATATATATATTCTAGTCATTTTTAGGAAACAAGATTCATTAATTATTTATCGAGCCAACATCATTTATTATTTATAAGAAGAAACAACGGTATTTATATTGTTCAATATATATATATATATATATATATATATATATATATATATATATATATACATATATATATATATATATATATATATAGTTAAAGCCGAAAATATTGGCACCCTTTCAATTTTTACGTTTTTTAGAAGAAAAAAAAAATTTTTCACTAATTATTTTTGTTAAAGTTTTGATGCACATTTATACCGACTAGATCTTCTGAAACACTTTTAGTTTATTATAAAATATTCATAATAAATATTTTTAATGATAACAAAAAACAGACGAATTACAATTTATTGACACCTTTTATGAATAGCCACTTGCAAAGCCTTTGTTTTTAATCACACTATCCAGATGTTTTATATATGACATTAATAAATTCATACATGCATCAACAGGAATATTAAACTATTCTTCCTTGGCAATATATTCTAATTTCTATAAAGAATCCAAAAAATAAATATCAAAATCGAATGAAAGCAACCTTACCCTTACTTCAGAAGAGCCAGTCCCCCGCTCCCCACACATACACATGAGTAACGACCTCGGACCATAGCCGCCTTCCTAAGGAAGCAAATAACCCCCAAATACTATAAAACAATATACACATTCCCAAACCTATAAAATCAAACACACGAACACACCCGCACACACACATAAGCACACACACACCCCTACCCCACCCTAAAGGAAAAGAAAAAAAACATTAGCAGAAAGAGATAGCGACTACAGCGAGGTCAACGTCTCCCTGGACAACCCAAATAAAAAGCAATAAAAAATCAGCATACCAATGAATAATAAACACTTACAAGCCTCCACCCCTTGGGGAAACTTCAAATTAATTCCGAAAATCGCCATTTATACACATTTGAAAATAATTTCTGACGAGGACACATCACAGAGCGTCTGAAACTCGCGTAAACGATTTCAATGACTTAAAAACATTATTAAAATGATCCAAACATAATTCTCAATGAAAAACCAAGACACGGAATAATAAAATAATGTAAAAAAATACACATTGTTCGTGACTACTCCCTTATTTAAATATATATATATATATATATATATATATATATATATATATATATATATATATATATATATATATATATATCGTGTGTGGGTTCATGTGTTTTTATGTATATAACCATATGCAAATAAGCATAAGGACACATACATATGATTTTTATGTATTACGTATTTATTTTTTATTTGTTTTTTTTGCCTAGTTTTTTTTTTATTTTTCAATTGTTTTATTATTATTATTATTATTATTATTATGTTCTTATTTAGTTTGTTTTATTAAATTGACTTAATGAATAAATAAATTATTTGTTGAATCGTTATTACATAAAAAGAGTGTATTCTTATGTAGAATCTTTTCAGAGTTTTTTAGTATTTTTGTTGGTTAAGAAATTAATTGCTATTAGACGCTTATCGAGTTGTTAGTGGTTGAGTAAATCAATTGAAATATGCACACACACGGATATATATATATTTATATATATATATATATATATATATATATATATATATATATATATATATATATATATATATATATATATATATATAGTATGTGGGTTTTGTATAGTTTAATCAAGTTATGGATTTATCTTAATATAATTATATTAAATAACAACGTAATACCATGCCACTACGATATGTTCTGTTTAATGGCTGCTCTGTATAAAATTTTCTCATTTTTTAATCAGTAAATAATCTTAGTATTTACTACTTTTGATAAATAAAATGTCCTTTTGAAATTTTCCTTAGGAAGCTAAGTGAAGAATATATTTTAGTTTTTTCAGGATATTCCTTTGCATGGGTTTTTTTTGCACTTTCAAATAAGTTCTTAAGTATAGTGAAATTGGCATATCTATTTTATGTTTGAATTCTAAAATGAGATTTTGTGACTTCTGAGCCGTTCTTTGAAGTTATACACTAACATAGCAGCATAGCATTTACTACTATTAAGCTTCGCTTTCGTGGTGATTATTCGCTTATTACACTACCGAGGTTAATAAGCTGTTTTCGTTTAGTAAGCTATCTTGTTTTCTGTTTGTTTGTTTTTTCTATAATTGAGAGGTTTGTATTTAGTTCTAACGTATTATTTAGAATAGCCACATATTTCTTCATTAATTTAAAAAAATGCAGGCGCTATAGTTTCATTTTTCCGTAGTTTTATTAAAGGTTTTATTGAGTTTTGTTTTATAAGATTTAGTAATTTACATCAGTTTTTTTTTTAACATTTAAATTAAAATGTTACATAGACATTATAATTTCTCTTCTCTTTTTTTTCGTAGTTTTGGTATTAGATGTAGCTTGGATATATTTTAATATTGTATATTTGTAAAACAAATTTTGAGTGTGCAATTTGAGAAAATGTTGCGTATACTTTTTCTAATAACATTTTGGATGTGTTTGTTATGTTGGATTGCTTGAAGTTATGTTTACATATATTAGGTCGTGGTATCCTTTCTATAGAATTCATATATTTTGTTCATCAAGAGTAGCATTTCAACGAAATAAACAGTATTTGTGTTGGAAACGTCCATCCCTGGGATTAAATATCTAGCTCATTACGCTCATTACGTCACTTTCTCTAGTATCGTCGTGTCTGGTAACAAGTACGGTGCCTAGCAGTCAGAGATTGGTACGCGGGCAAGGAATCGTGTGCAAGCGCCCAACAGGTGAGGAATGGTACTGCTCAATCCGCCTTGCCTGTAATATATATGAATACATGTTTGTTTCTGAGAATCCTGTCTTCTTCTCGTTTTTATAACCGTTCAACCCAATAACAACTAGCGACGAACGGATTCGACTTTCACACGGTTAACTTTACAAAAAAAAGAAAAAAATGAAATTAATTCGACTTTAAATGAAATTAAGATTTACAAGCTAAGAATTCGGCTGGCAATTACTTTCTAAAAACATAATTCTAAAAAAATAAAGACTGAGGCAAGGCAAAACTCCTGAATCAATTGTAAATAATCTTTTGTCTCAATAGATAAATTTAAATGAACTGTACAAAACGCATTTGCTAATGCCGTAAAAATTCATTTAGCTGCATATTAAAAGAAGCATAAAAGGGAAAAATTTTAACCCAAATTAACCGCGAAACAATTTTTATTGTTCCGTATTCTCTTTATTCTTATCCAAATTTGGACATGAAGAGAACATTTTTGTGCCTTTGCCTTTTATGCTAACGTTATGTAAATTTTTACGGGTGAGAAAAGTTTTGTTTTTCCTTTTGTTTTACTTGAGCTAAAGCAAATACTTTTTCATTGAATGGAATTTTCTGAAATATTTTAGTTTTTTTAATTTCAGGTCATGAAATGAAGAAAAACAAACAAAAGTGCAAGCCCTCCCCATACACACACATAAAAATCTAGCATTTTCGTTAACTTCCGGGAAATTCCACAATTATTGATATTCTTTGTCACATGTATTGTATCATAGTATTTTTTTGCTTTTCTTTCGCAAGTAAAAATTTATTTCCACCCTCGTATTAGGCTTTCCCTAAGATGTTTACCAAGAAGCAAGGGATATATTACTCCATCCTCATACGCAAACACTCAAGGAAAGGACATTTTTAAAAATTATTTTATATTAAAAATGTTTCGTGCGCTTGGAGGAGATGAAAGCAGTATTAATACAATACACAGATGAACCAGAAGCAGAAAGCTGAGGAAAATTAAAGAACGTGATAAACAGCTTCGGTTATAATTTCCAGAAAAATAAAAACAGGCGTGGGAGTATAGAATGCTACTCTAACAACGCAGACAGGGGAGGTATGGTTAAAAATGTTCGATAAAGCGGAACGCACAGACGACAGCTTTTCTTTTTCCCAAGGTATAATATGGACGGCTATAGAAACGTTCAACAACCAACCGGAGCTGGATGGGAGGTTTGATGCTTTCCATCGGCTATAGGAGTTGACTGTCAAGAGTGGAGCAACGCTAAAAAAGATCGCCTTCTTCTGAGGAAATAAGAGACTACAGAACATAGGAAGTTTAAGGAGTATATTCTCCCTAGGAAGACGAGTGAATCGTAATGTTCTGAAGTCGTCAATCTTTTATCAGAACTGGTCAGCCCTTACTCTACACTATTACATAAAAGATGGAAGTGTTTTACAGAAAATCGACAACGAGGATTACCTGACCTTCGCGTATGTATTAAATAAAGACTGCGATGATTTCCGTCTATCTGACTTATAGGTAGATGATTTAAGCGTGTAATTGTTACGCAGAGTCTAATCTCATCAATATTAGACGACATGTTCTCTCTAGACTTTAGAGCGAACAGAGCCTCGCCCTCCAGAAGTTGGCCGAGGATTGTCAACGGGTAGTCTGCGTGAGAACAAACACTCGAGTCACGTCGAGGAGTCAAGATTAACATTAATTGGAAGGACGACCTTCGGACCGGAAAAATACTGACCTCGAAAAAGCAAAGCTGGAGTAAGAAAACTCAGGTTATACCTAATAAGTACCACCCAGTAACAAGATCCGGATCCCCTATCGCTGCGGTTGGAAACATTGGGCGAGTCAATCGTTTTACAAAGATAAGAACTGCAACGAATGTGGAAGGAAGGGCTACAAAGCGATACCGTGCGATTGTCTAGCAGATCATGGACACCATGCTGGGTTGCCTCGATTTCGCTGGCGCCTAATTCGATGATATCGTCATAGCAGGTCAATCCACAGATGAGATCCGAAAACACATACATGAATTTTTTGAAAGAATTCAAAGTCTCGGTTTGAAGATAAAAGAAGCAAAGTGTTATTTCCTGATGAAGGAATTACGTTATTTATATCAAATTAGTAATGAAGATAGTAGACACCTTGATCCTGAGAAGGCGGAAGCCATAAAGAACATGCCTGCTCCCAACAACGTGCAAGCACTAAAAAGCTTTCCGGGTCTGCCCAATTTCTACCAAGTCTCCAACAAGAATATGTATGATTTGCGCGCCCCACTAAATGAACTGCTGAAGAAAGTGAAAGCATGGACGGCAGAATGCCTGAAGGCGTTTTAGAAGATCAAAGAGACGTTAACTTTAGATCTTTTTGGACACACTACGCCCCAAGGTTGAGAATAATTGTAGCGTGTGACGCAAGCTCATTTGCTCTTGGAGCTTGCGTATAATGTCTGTCGGTAATAGGAAACAGATCCCACATGCCTCAAGATCGCTACTAACGGCCAAAAGACAGGCCTATCGAATTGAAAAAGAAGCTTTGAGTATTATATTTTTTGTGACAAAGTATTTACACGGCAGCAAAGTTACATTGCATACGATTCATATGCCGGTTCTCACGATTTTTGTTTCAAAAAAGCTTACCGACACTGTTGAGATGGGGTGCATTATTAACGAATTTTGATTTCACCCTGGAGTTGTTGTCTTCGAAACAAATTAGCCACGTGGATCATTTATCTAGGCTGATAACATGGAATATAGATCCGTTTAAATATTCCATCATTGCCACTCTTCAGACGGACGGGGAAATAAAAACGATAATGGACAACACAGTCGGAGAAGTCCTGGTACCTCTACCGGTGATTAAAAAGGAAGCAGAAAAGGATGACTTCATCTGTGACATAAAAAAGCAAGATCGCCATAAAGGGTGATGTTCCGGAAGTATTTTCGCTTTGCGATGAGGTTTACTACGAAACCGTTGTGATTCCCAAATGCCTTCAAAAACGAATTCTACGGGATTTTCACACGGGACATCCAGGGAAAAATCGTGCGGAGAGTTGTATAAGGAGCTCTATCTATTGGCCTAAAATACAAAAGGACATCAATAAGAGGCTAGACTCGTGCATAGGATGTGAGCTTCCGGCTAAATCACCACCTTCTACATGTAAACCTTTGTCGAATATTGGCCAGCAATCGTCTAGGGTGCACATTGATTTCGCGGGTCCGTTTGAGGACAATTGTTACTTAATCGTAGTCCATAGTTACAGCAAGTGACCTGAGGTATCAAGGTGCAGAAGGCAGACAACTGCTATAGATTTCTTACATGAACTGTTCGCACGTTTCGGTGTAGTCGATTGCATCGTAAGTGATAATGGAACAGAGTTAACGTCTGCTGAGTTCAAATGTTTTTGCGATACGTTCCAAGTACATAATATAACCACTCTCTAAAACCATCCTAATTTGAATGGGCAAGCATAACGCCTTGTGGACACTCTTAAAATAGCACTGAAGAAGGCTCAAGAGACCTCAACAGATGAAGCAGTTCAACAATTTCTACACGAACTCACCAACAGTCTCGCCTGCAGAAACGGAAAGTGAAATCTGTTTTTCTCAAGCTCTTACCCAAACCCTCAAGGCAACTAGTGACCACTTGTGTGCCCAGTAAACGTTTCATGTCAGGCGAAAGAATGTTTTTCAAAGTTAAAAAAAAACATACCATTCTGTGAGGTGGTACGATTAGTAAGAGAGTTTGTGACATAATATATATATATATATATATATATATATATATCGTCCAAGATCCAACATATACCAACAAACGTCACAAGAACCCACTAAGAAGACATAAATCCGTTGAACCCAGCGAGAGTCCACCATTGGAAGATGAGGCGAGTGACACTGTCTTCGAATCTTTAGATCGTGAACCTCCTAAACCAACACATGAACTAGGGCGGTAGTGCCGAAAGAGAAAGTTTACCGAGCTATTGATGGTAAACCCTAAAAAGGAGAGGTACTGACAGCTTTTACGAACAAAAATCTTCGGGGGAGTGTTGGAGACGCCTCTCCATGGGATTAATTGTCTCATGACATTTCATGACGTCATTTCCTCTTATAACGTCACTTCCGGTAACCAGTACCGGCACAAGCCAGATAGAGATTGCTACGCGGCCAGGGAGGTCGTGTGCAAACGCCCAACAGTTGAGGAATGGTATTTCTCAACCCGCCTTGCCTGTAATATATGAGAATGCATGTGTGTTTCTAAGAGTCCTTTGTTCTTTTCTTTTTTATTCCCATTTAACACCATAACAACTTGGTATTTAAAAATATTAGTACTTTAGTTTTTTTCTGAATTACTTAAGGAGTATCGTCGTCATTTTCTTCAAATATAGCTCCATTTAAGTATTTTACGATCATAAGTGTCATGTCTGTAAAAGCCCATGTATTAATGTTTTTGGTAAAATTAAACTAATCCTAATATTTAATAATTTCATTCAAATCCAAGGGGCTTATAGAAATATCGAAAACGCAAAGCTGATTTTTTTTAATCAACTCTTCTCCATCGCTAAATAGTACGATTGCTCTACATCTCTTTATAGTTTCTATTTCAGCCTGTGATATATCCGAAGTAGAAGTTCATTTTTTCTAAAACGATCCTAAATCCAAATATTCAATTTGATCTCTTATATGTGAAACAATGATAAATTTTCTATCCAATTCGACATTGGAGGAAAATTGTCCATCTATAAAGTAAAAAAAAAACAGGAAAGGCAAAGAGAAGACACAAGACCGACACCCTTCCAACATGATGCACATGTACTGCCGTCGCCGTCGGCGCAACAGACACCCTTACAGCTTTTTCAATGGGATCCGTTAATTGTAAACACAACTTATGTTGATAAATTCGTTTCTATTTTCTTTTTGAGAACAATGGCACAATAATTTTCAGGTGTATATATATATAATTTAGCATGCATTTAGTTAGTCCAAGGTAAGGAATTTTTAACACATTTAGCTTGTTCCGGCAACATTTGGTGAAAATAGGATATTTTCGGGATACAAATATTCAATGTGACACTTTGATTTTAATGAGGAAGGTAAAAGTGTTATCATGTTAGAAAAAGGAGAAAGAAACGGAAATGATTATTGACATAGCAGTCCTTGCTGGTGTAACAAATTAGGTGGCGGAGAAGGTGGTGATGGAAAAGAACTAACGTTTGAAAAGGGAAATCAAAACGAGTGTAGAAGTTTGAGAATGTAGAAGTTACATTTGTTGTGATTGAGTTCTTGAGAATGTGACAGATATTTTACAAGTGGATTGAGAAAAATTAGATACACTGTAATTTTAACATGTTTTAGACGACGTTTTGTAAGAGAAAGGGCCAGTATCATGCGGACGGTATTGGATACCGAGACAAAAGGATGCTAAAAGTATATGGCCATGTCTTCTGATCGGCATATAAGCATAAAATCGCCAATTACATTAAATAATAATAATAATAATAATAATAATGATAATAATAATAATAATAACAACAACAACAATAACAACAACGCTTAGCAAATTGGATGATGAGTAAATCTAAGATATTAAAGACTTATAATATAATGAACACCTCCAGACCCCGTATAAAATTAAGTTTATTTAAATACCTCGAGAAGAATGTATTTTTAAATTGAGGGTCAGAAAAAAAGTGAAACTTAATCATTGGTTTCTATCCGGTTTATCAAGAATATTGCGCATATTGTAATCTGGCTTCTGGACAACACAAGCCAATAAAAGTAAGTTCTTTATTCTGGATGACGCCATTTGTACAAGTTGCTGTCTAATATCTGAACCATATAACGGCACAGATCTAAATGTCCTTATTCTCTAAAATATAAGGTGTGTCTTGTTTAAATGAGGAGTAAATATAATAATAAAATAGTTGAGTTCTATAGTGCTATGTAAGCTGTTAGAAAAGCAGTAGATGTCTGCAGATCACTTGAAACTATGTTTATTAAAATTTCTTTTGTCAGAAACATGGTAATAGATAGTGGAGATATGGCCTATCGTTTTTTTAATTATAATTCTAAAAAAACTGCTCATTAACAACTGACATTTTCCCGTTTAAATTTTTTTAAATTTTTTTCTTTATTGCTCATTATTGAAATGTGAAAATAATTGTGATGCACATAAATATATGATTTGTACATTTGTGTGTTCATATTCTGTTATAATTTTATTGTAAAATTATTCTTTTTTCTTTTTATCCACAGGTGAGCGTATATTCCAGCCTTTTTTAAATTCATTTTGCCGAGATAAACAGGTATGTCGCGCGGTAATACACACAATTGTAGTGAAAAAAAAGCATGCGTCTTTCATCTCTTCAACATGTTTATCCTTTCAAGTTTAAATCGTTCGTTTAATTTGGTTCGAATAAACATGTTAACTAATAAAACACCTTATGAAAACATTCATATGTAATATACATGCTTATGTTATATATCACTATAAATTAATGTAGTGAAATCAGTTTATTGCAATTTTCATTTGAGATAGCAATTACTATAGATAAAATTGTCACCGTATATCATGAAATTTGTTTGATAATATATATATATATATATATATATATATATATATATATATATATATATATATGTACATGGGGGTAGTTGAAAAGTAATGTATCCTAATTTAAATTTATATTTGAACAACTACAAAGATCTACAACACTCTTATTAAACCACACACATTTCTATTATAGAATTATAGTTTATAACAGTCAAAACGATTTTCAATTCACATTTATCAGAAGAGACCGATAATCATGTATGTTTGTTTGGGATTCGCTGCGTTATCTGTTTAGAACTTAATATCCATGACATTAAAAATAGAAAAGTTGAAAAGCTAGAAAACAGGGCTGCTTTTCGTAATTTATTTCTCTACATAGTCAACCAAAATAAATGCAAGTTTGCTAAGATTTCCATGACGCATATCTTCCTCTGATGCACATCATTTGCAGGTATGTATTTCGTACAGTCTCAGTCTATAAATGCAATGTACAAAATAAAAACAAAATTCAACAAATGTTTATGTTTAGTCAGTAAAAACAATTCAATTTGGCATGTCGTATTATCAATTCAAATGGAATAAAAATAGGAGGAATGAATGTATATGATTGTAAAACTTAATTAAATACCTGTTATAATAAAACGACTTATAACGTATAACAGATAATTTGTTTAATATTTATTGAAGTTTTACAGAAATATCTGTCAGCAGCGATTTCATTCACTATTTTCAGTCACCTAATCTAATTATTTATACATATACTAATAACTGCTAGGATAACTATTTCGATACATTGTCTCAGTTCTGCTTTGTTAAGATACACAATTACAATTATATGCATTGTGTAATGTGTGTGTGCGTGTGTGTGATATTATTTTTCATAGATTTAAACAATTATTAACTGTTTGAGTGCTGTATTACAAATGTGTTTACGTCTTCTAATGGACAACCTCGGAGAAGGCTCATGTTCTTTGCAACACGTACAATATGCGCAATGGTCCCCAGTATCCATGGTTTCGTGCTGATTGTTGCCGGTTTGAGGAAATCACTAACGGATGGAATCTCCACTTACAAAATCTGACTCACGTTTCCGGAAATGCTGTCTGAATCGTACTTCACTGACATGATGAATCTTCCGATGTTGACTCCTGTTTCCTCACCAAACGCCATTTTCCTTTGACCTCTTTGATAAACATATTATCATGTCTGATTTGAATAGCTATGAACATGAAAAAAAAAAAGACTTATTATAGGGAAACATGATTCATTTTTCAGCTGTTAATTAGAATAACACCGTCGTCCACCTTTTACTTAACAATAGTATGTTAGTATTAGTTTATTTGAGAATTTTCTAGGTAAGCAGTGTCTGAAAAAATAATTTCGATCCAAATCATATCAACCCAATCGATAAAACCTGGTGAGACAAAAACACTTGTGAGAGGCAATAATTACTGAGGATACAATTAATAGACTTTGCGTTCTTATCCTGAATCGATTACCACCTAAAAAAGGCCAGAGAAATAACTAGGCGAAACATGGTGAAACAACTACTATGACAACAACAAAGTGCACAAAAAATAAAAGTATACTAATTACTCATTTCAAAGGAATCCAATGAGAAAATAATATATAATAACATATTTGTAATTCTTACAATATTTTCGACTAGAGTTTTAATATGAGTGTTATTTTCAACAATTTTCCGATCAATGCAACTTCAGATCATCTTAGGATATTGGGAGAAACTCGTAAAACTTGCCGTTAAAGATGGGGGTCTGCACTGGATCTCGAACGGTATATATTTTATATGCGTATAATGCTTTCCTCTAAATAGCTATTAACGAATAAAGATTTAAGCAAGTCGCAATTACATTTTATTCTTACCCGCATCCAAATATAGCTTTTAACATATAGGAGAATATCATGTTTTATGTAATAATCGACCCGTGTGACACATCCGTAAAGAATGCATGCTATTAATACTTAATTAAAAAATTTAGATAGAAATCATAGCACACACACACACACATACACACACACACATATATATATATATATATATTTATATAATATTTATATGTGTGTTAGTATGTATATAATTAGATGGGCATTAAGACATATATATATATATATATACATAAATACATACATATGTTACATGATAAGGGCTGCCCACTTTTCATGTAAGTATAAAATAGGGAGATTAAGTTTAAATGAAAATGAAATAGCAATAGACGAAATTCGAACCTCGTAATTTAGGTTTAGAAATAGATTACGAGAGAGAATTAGCGAAAGGAATGTGAAAACACACCATTGTTTACCTTAGAGATGAAATAGTTTCAAGAAAAGAATGGGCATTGTCAATTCTGTTATGAATATTCAATTGAAGAATGCAACTTTAAGATAATTTAATAAACATATGTTTAACATATTGGAAATATAGGTTACTTGGAATATAGGTTAAAATTTCTTTTGTAAATAAAGAAAAAGTTTTCCACAACACGTGAAAGAAGACACATGTTTTAACATGTGTATGTCGGCATGGAAAATGGGATGTTCTCGATATATTTGGAAACTTTAGAGTTAACAAAGAGAGAGCTGTGGGAGTAACTGCGAGAGAGTATGAGGACGACAGACGACAGTCCAGACATTAGATTCGAACGTCTAGAAGCGAGACGGTAACTTTTGAAACTTAGAATGTTAAGCTTTGAATTCTTGACTCACGACCGGTCGGGAGAAGAAATAAACCCATCATGTGTTTTTTTATAAACGTCGTCTTTGTGTTGTAATTCTACCAAAAAGTAAAGTGAAAATTGTTATTATATGTTTGTATATCATGTGTTTTAAAATGTCTTTACACGTCTCGACATCTCATATCTCTCTATGTGAACACTAAGACTGTGTGAACACTGTTTCATCTCTCAAAGAGCTTCTATTACACTTCTAAGTGTGAACATTTTATATATATGAATCTCGTCATAACACCAACACGGAACGCAAAAACATCTCTCACAACATCCCTCTTAAAAACTCCCTCTAAGACTCTCTTTTAATATATATATATATATATATATATATATATATATATATATAGACATATATATATATATATATATATATATATATATCATATTAACAGCAGGATAACAGTTGTATCTCTGAACTTAATCTATCAAGAAAAAAATAATGTGTATATCTACCAGCTTTAGGAGTTAATTGTACATTTAAATTTGGTTTACTGATTATAAATCCCTCAGAGCATGTGTTCTTTCGTGAATAGATAAATTTAATCAAGTTTATGACATTCAACATTTTTATAGCGGTATACACATAAATCTTTGAAGGTCAATACAAAAGAATAATGTAAAGTAGATGTCATATTGAGATGTGATGATTCTATAATTGTGTGGGTTAATATTTTCATGTGAAAATTGAATTAGTGTTATTAATGTGTAATGTATATTTCGACATGAATACACAATTTGTTTTAAAGAGTTGGTGGGGATTTATTATCTTGTTGCTCTTTGGTCCGAGAATAAAGCTATTGTTTACGTATCTGCCGTAAATGAAAGTTTAATTTATTACAAAAAATGTTTTGTTCTCAAATTGAAACTTGTTAAATGACTGAGTTTACTAAGTGACTACCTACTGTAAAAGCAACTTAGATTTTTAAACCGGTGATTAGGTCTAGTAACCAGATTCCTAGAGGTTGTCGACCTGTACCGAGGAGGCGTCTTACTCCCGTTTTGTGCCAAGACATATTAGGTCAGTGGCACGAGAGTAACTTCGGAGATTTTCTTCTCTTAGAGGGAGGGCCTTAGGAGATCTACTGGTTTATCAGCACGCAGAGTGTTGGCCTCGCGTCGAGTCTCAGAGGCAGGTATTTCTACACCCCACATTGGTAGTTAGGATTAATCAGGTTAGGATAAAAGACGTCAACATTCAATGCTTCCATGGCTAATCTTTTTTTCCTTTAAGAATTACAAGTAACCATTTCACAAACACCCCTGAATACCAGGAAGTAATTCGTACCAATTCTTCGGATTAACGTCTACAGAAAATATGAGTTGGAACAAATATAATGAGGGTATTTAAAATGTTGCTGCAAAGAGGCGGACTCTCTCTACCATGCTTAAAATGACTTACAGCTGACTCACATATTTCCACAAGGTCGGCATTCATCTATGGAGTAAGGTTGGCACATATGGGCCGGTTTACCTGATACTAGTCTCTCACACCTAGACAGAGTTCAATAGATAGTCACTAAAGTAATAATTTTCGCACTGTCAGCAAAGCTTCAACATCTCCCCAATCGAAGAAATGTTGCATCTCTCTATCTATTTTACAAGTAGTTTAATTGTATCTGCTCCGTCGAACTACATTCATATTGACCCTTCGACGTAAATAGACAACCCGACAAGTAGCAAAATCATACTCTTACACAACCAAGAACTCAAGAACTCTCATTGGTACAGTCATTAGTCTTGCTTTACATAAGAACCAACCAGAGTTATGCACTTCTCCCATTATTTGATGCGACTTTGCAGACCGTTTTTGTAGAACACTCCAGGTTCCTCCTCCAACCACGACGTGACTTCAGAAATCAAAGCTGCATCATCTGGGAAAACCTTTCAAAAACATCTTCATGGCTGGGAAGAGGTAAAAGTCAGAGGGTGCAAGGTCAGGAGAGTAGGGGAGATGGGGTAAGATTTCATAACCACACGCCCCTGCTTCTGATCTGGCGGCATGCGAGTTGTGGACCGGAGCGTTGTCCTGCAGGAGGAGGGTACCTTTGCTGATTTTGCCCCACCTCTTGATTCTAATAGCTTCGCTTAATTTCCTCAAAATTGAAGCATAATAGTAGCCTGTAATCGTGGTACCCTTTGCCAGGAAATATGTCATTACTACGCCGTCCTGGACCCAGAACACTGTGAGCATGACCTTGCCAGCTGATGGCTCCACCCTTGCATTCTTTGGAGGTGGTGAGTCCAAGTTCTTCCACTGCATTGACTGGACTTTGGTCTCTGGATCATAGTGATGGACCTACGTTTCATTCTATGTAATCGGTCTTTGGAAAAAAATGACTTATCTTCTTGGCCCATTTCCAAATTGATCCTCGAGCACTCGACACGTTCTCCCTTCTGGAATGGCGTGAAAACCCTGGGAATCCATCTGGCAGACACCTAATGCATATGCAAATGATCATGAATGATAGTTTCTACAGATCCTGTACTAATCTTGACATCTTGGGCTATTTGGCGAATATTAATACGCCGATCTTCTAAACTGGCAGCCGCAATTTTACGTATAGATGCCTCATCAGTTGCAGAAGGGGGCGACCATGTTTGAGAAATGTTTCCACAGATTTCCGGCCATGTTTAAATTCACGATGCCAGAGTTTACAAGGTCATATGGTGGGGCATTATCACCATAATTTTCTTTCATTTCATCAAAAGTCTCCTGTGGTGTGCCTTCTTTCAAATACAAAAATCGAATCACTGCTCAACATTCAACAGGCTCCATTCCACACCTGACTTAGTTCAAGCACCTGTACAACAGAAACCACAATTAGTTTAGAGTTGTAATTTTCCACATAAGCCGTAGAGATATAAATCATTGAACGTGCAAAATTAAGCATAGACCAGACAAGATGAAGTAGGTTACGGGCGTTACTTATTGCACGTCCCTCGTAATTGTTTCTTCTCTTGAACTGTTAGATTAAAGAAACACTCTTCAGTGTTCCTATTTTCCTGATGATACTGGCAAGCAGGAGTTCAAATGTAAACAGAACTCTCCAAATCATGCCGCAGATACTCATTTCTGACATCAGAGTATCAATGTCTGTCATTTTGGGTGATAATGATATATAATATTCACATTACTGTAATAAAAGAGATTCTTCTTGCAATAATACTTGATATCTTATTTTGAATTTCGGATTTCAATAATTGTGTAACTTGGATTTCGATTAAGACGCCGTAAACAATTTTACAGTAGAACCGAAGCCTTTGGCAATAAAATTACCAGAATTTAGTTCAATTTATAATACACATGGTAATTCTTTATGGTGAAGTTTAAAGACATGCTTTCATTATCGGAAAAATAGTAAGTGTAAGTAAGTAAATTCTTTCAATAGAGTACAAGTATTTATTTCAAAGAAAACGGCGGTTAATCATTGTGTAAGCCTAGGTTTATTTCAAAATGTTTTAGAACAACAAAAATATTGGTTTATAAGACATTGGTCATTTCTCCCTGAGTATTATTATACTTATGATCTTAACATGATTTATTTTGTAATGCTCTATTTATAGCAAGACAAATACGCACGTAGAAATTTTACATTTATTTTTACGTACGATATCTTTTCCTTAATCGATTTCTTCCTTTGGCTCTAGCAATCTATCACTCTATTTATCTCTCACTTTTATACAAACACACACACACACACACACATATATATATATATATACATATATATATATATTGTTTACAGAACGTTTTAGCTGAGATATGGCATAGGTACTGTCTGTTTCAAACCCGATAATTAGGATGGTTCCTTTAATAATTACATGCAACCTTACCAACCACAAATAGCTATGGCTTAAGATACATTACCTGAAACTATATAGAGTATTAGTTTAACGTTCAAAGGAAACAGAAGTTGAAATATATAAATCGAGGGCATTGGCCAGGCTGCTACCAAGCAGGTCGGCTCTCTCTAGCGTGCTAGAATGTTATATACGCCTGAAAATATCCCGTACCTCTACAAAGCTACCATTCGCCCATGTATTGAGTACTGCTGTCACATTTGGGTTAGTGCATCTGATACTAGTTTCTCGATCCTGGACAGTGTTCAAAAGAGAGTCACCAACCTGATAGGTCCCGAACTGTAATCTACGCCTAAGCCTCTGCCCCATCGACAAAATACTGCATCCCTCTACCCTTTTTACAAATATTTTAATGGTGGATGCTCCTGTGAACTGTAAGCGTTTGTATCTACTCGACGAAAATAACCCCGACAAACCCGACAAGCAGCAAATTTCCACCCTACACAGTAGAGATCCCTTGATGTAGGAAGGCGTTTAACTCTAATAGCTTTTTTCCACAGAACTGGTAGAATTTTGAATTTCACTCCGGTTTCCTTCTTCCCTAACGCAGGTCCAACTATACTGTAAACAGGCATCTTGCTGCTAAACTCCCTACATTAAACTCCTGCAACTTGGGTCGCTGATAGTGGGCCATCTACATAAAAGTGACAATGTGCCTTGTTTGGGGTAAAATTGTAACAAAAAAGAAACCCATATCAAGCTCTCTTCAGCCAATACACAAAGCTTTCAATAAATCTCAATACTTTTTTCGTATATTTTTTCGTATTTTTTCGTATGTTTATTGATAGTGCACCCATTAAACCTTCGAAGTAATCTTCCTCTGTTGCAATGAATTGTGATACGGTTTCAACAGTTTCTAGAAGGCTCCATGAAAATCCTGTTATTTGAGTATTTTAATGAGTTTCGTCTTAGACATTTTTGGTTTCCTAAACTGTATCTTACCTTGATGAAAATCTAAAACCACAGAGAGAAAAATTCTGAGTATATAAAGAGTAGAGAAATGTTTTCTTGGCAATCAAGTTTTAATAGTCTGTAATAAGGATAGAGTTCTGAACTGATACATTCGCTAAGATTTTCTGCATCTTCTGTTCTTCGCTAATAATTGTGTTCCAAAGCTGATATCTAACTATGCACTTATTGTCCATATAGACACAGGAGGGTCCTTATTTATGAACATGTCTATTTAAATAATCGACTTTGGTGTTCCGACTTACTTACTTCTCCCACAGACCTGAGGCTCCCGTAGAGATTCTCTGCCTTTTCTTGAATCGCTTATGGTATTCAAAAAACTGTCGCCTAATTATCTCAATTTTAAAGCCGAATTATATTGCATATCGTTTATCTAAAGTGTAGCTATGGATTTGAACCTGAACTCATATGAATTAGCCAGTAATCTCAGGAGATGTATAGCAATAAGATAGAGAATTTTCAACAGGCAACGGCAATTTTAAATATCTGTAAGAAAAGATTTGAATATATATATATATATATATATATATATATATATATATATATATATATATATGTATATATATATAATTCCGTGTATAGCATATCCAAAAATATAACCCAAGACTGTTAACAAGATATTAAAAGTGCTCAATTTAAATACATCATTTTACGATATACGGATATTTTATTCGACTAACAACCGATTGTGTTGTGAAAAGTATGTGAACAAGATGTATGTGGCCTGTTTTGGTATACACGTGTTTTATTTAAAAAAAAAAAGAAAGATCAATCGACACATAGAATGTAGTATATACTTTATGTTTATACTTTAAGATAGAAAGAGGATGGAAATAAGACCACCGATGAAAAAAACATACATTTTTTTCGTATGGACATAGTAGATATCATATGTAAATTGTTTTACCATTGCAATCCATTATATAAATAATAATATGGCTGATGAAAAATATTAATTCCAGTTATTATTATTCGTGTATTGTCTTATTTACATACTGCCGCACTTAATTTGATTATTTGCAGCCTTCTGAATATTGCAGGAAATCAAGAAGCATCACATGTGTTGGCGAGGACTCATGATATGGTACAATTAGAGCATGCATTTAAGAAAAACCTGTCATTTCACGAATACTTCCTAAATGGCTCATAACTCTTGGATCTTTGCCACATCTTCTTTGACAAACTGAAACTGGCACTATTTCCCTGTCTACTTGTCCATACTAAATAAATTACTGCTGTCATCTCTCGTCATATTCTCAATTATATTCGAGCACCTGCAGTGTGCTAGAATCGCGGCGACATTTTCATCTCATTAACTCCGTGTCTTACTGCTGCCATGGGAATCTGGGCAGAACAAAAATGACGCAAGTTAAACGTATGTATTGAGAGGGACCACAAAACGTGACTTCTAATGATAAGAGCCAGGCGGTATACGCTTTGTATTAAGCTTTTTTTATGATAGCTGGCCTCGGCTTTGGAGAATACTATGGCGTAATCGTTAACGCACATATCATCAAAACATTAAAAGCATCATCCCCATCAGTATTATCAGCATTTCCTGTTGCGAGATAGTTTTTTTTATTGAATCCTTGTTGTTTTCTTGGATCTTATATATTTTATAACGTTTATATCCAATCATATTTATTTATTTTGTAAAACATAGTTTCAGTTTCTCTTTCTGTCATTTCTGATGTTTCACCGTGAACAGGAAATGAATTAATCTAATTTTTTTCATCATCATTCTTGTTTTATAGAATCTTCTACTTATTTTATTTGGCTTTATTGCTGCTATATTTTTCTTTGTATAATAAAATTGCATAAGGAGTAATAAATGGCCAATGTTGCAGAAAAAAAACACAATCTGAAAAATATATGATTAGTAGAAATATCTTAACTCACACTGATTGCAACTCCGGTAATAGAAAAAAACATGCTAGAAACAAATAGAAAAATTACAATTTCGAAACGCATTAACTCTTACTATTACAAAATAAATGAAAACATTTACATATTAGTCAGACAAAGCCGACTAACAATACATCTTACGAAGATGAAGTGACTGCTATATAAAATGGGCGTTCGTCAACAGTCGAGTGATAAATAGTACAACATTCACGAACATGTATCAATTTAGACCATCGTGTCGATTATGTTTGAATGGGAAATTAAAAAGCTTAAACAGTAAGAGACAGTTAACATTTTTTACTGCATACACCACAAAGCTAGTTTCTGTACACACAGAAATAAACTATTTATCTAAGGATTATGATATTGCATGATACAATTATATTTTGAAATAATAATAATAATAATAATAATAATAATAATAATGATGATAATAATAATAATAATAATTATTATTATTATTATGATAATATATATTTATGAATACGTGTGTCGCTACAACCGCTATTATCCTTGGCACCCCCTTAAAAAAATGGAATATTGCAAATGGCTAATAAACAATTGAAATAATTTAACAAACAAAAATGGTGTCACTAATAAGATAAAACTTAGCAACATAGTGATTGGACGATTGAGCGTTTGGGAGATTTCTTTTATCCAATCTAGATTGCTTACCAATCATGGCTAAAAAATCGCGCTTTAACCTGTCCGGTCGAATGGATAAAATCCCTACATAAGAATTAATGTTCAATCATTAAATATTATGGAAATAATATGGAAAATAAAACTCAAATTATTTATAGGAAGATTCTGTTATGTGAATTTTATATGAACGTAGAACTTTTTAAAATATAAATTTATTATTTGTCTGTAAATAAAATTAAATTAGAAAAAAGAAATCATTGGGAAGTCACTACGATATTGTATAGTGTTTATAAGTTGTTTTAACGTGTATTATACATTTGTATGTTTCAAGATTTCATGTCTAATTTTTACTATTTATTTTTGGGTAAGACTTTCGACATTTTTTTTAAATTTTTACGTTAGCTTTAGTTTAATACGTTGCTAAATGCAACTACTGATTAGTTAGAACAACACTCCGAAGACAAAAAAACCCTGCCGCTTACTGACTAACAAAATTTTACAGTTTACATACTTCATTATCTCCTAAATAAAATCGTTAGGTAAAAATACGACATAGTTATTGGATACCCCCTGTTATAAAATGACTTATTAAATAATTATGTCAGTACTGTACCATTGACACATAAGTATCATATTCTTTTTATTTGGAGCTAGTAATCCCAGAATCAACTTTGATAGAATATATTTAAACATTTGTAGTGACGTGGTTTTAAATGAAAACAAGTTTTTTTTTCTTGTCCCGAATTAAAATTCAATCTTTACTTGATTACTTAAGTAAAAACACCGTTAATTATACAAATAATTTTTCCATTTCTTAAGGTGAGTATAGCTGATAATTAGCCCCTAAAAATTAAATTAATCAATAAAAATGGGTATACACACATTAACTTATAGAATTAAAAAAACAACTTCAACTGTTTGAAGGTGAATACTAAACGTAACAGATTCTTTTTGTAAATTATAGTTATTATTAGTTTTTAAATAAAATTAACTTTATAGAAAAAATCATTTTTATGCTACTGCACTATTTTTCATAGTATTTAAAGCTTATTTCTTTTTCGGAACTTTTGCATTTTTACGACCGGGCTCAAATAATTACGTTATTACTTCAAAAGCCACTCTTAAATTGAGTAGGGGAGGGTGTATTATAACTATTCTGTGCTTCTAGTTTACAATTAAATAAAAAGATATCGTAAAACTTGAATTTAACCTGAAAGGCTATTAAAAAAAGCGCGGTTGAAGAAAGTGCAAGCACGTTTTTTTTATATTTTGTATATTTTAAAATGTTATGCATATTTTTTTAAAATTTAATTTACTTTTGGATAAGAGGTGTCACAATATTAGTACCTATGTAGAGAAAGGATCGTGCTACTTTTTTTATTATTAAATTCAAACTACTATATTAAAATAGATTTAGAAATAGATTTATGATTTCAACTGGGTCTTTTCTCTGCATGAGTACCATTTTTATGTAAATAAACATCAACATTTCTTTTATTCCTTTTTGTTTGTCTGAACTCAAACAAATATTCCATTCTCCTATGCCCAAGAAAGACAACTAAGCAATATTACTTAATTTTAAACTTTAATTAAAGCCAGAAATTGAAAGTTAAAATACTTAAAAATCTCTTTCAAATGGCGAATGACAACAATATAAAAAACAATGATATTGGTCAGCAGTTGGTTTTCAAAAATAAACAATATAAACACTACCTTTTTTATTTTTTATTTTTAAAAAAATCGATGTATGTTTTACACAATATTATCATAACCTTTTATTCTCTTGGATTAACAATATAAAACATTTTTTGTAAAATTTACACAATATAAATAGAACGATGTGTTTCGTGAAAGTGTAATCACGTTATTACTTATAAACGACTTTAATTAAGATTGGATTAAGCAGCTGGGTTGTCTTAAATTAAATTAAAAATATCAATTAATTAATTCTGTTTCATAATAGAGTATTTCAACAAAAAGACAATTGTTAATCACGTATTTCTTTTCATTGACATAAATGAAAATAAATAGAGTTTCATATATTTAAGATCCTCGACAATAAAAGCTATGAGGATTATTTAAGAATGACATGCACACAAAATCATTTGTGAAGGATAGTTGTTTTAAAAATGTTTATATATTTTAAAGTTTTTTTAAAAGTTTATGGTATTTTTTTAGTTGCTTTCCACCTTAAAATTTTCCTTTAAAACAATGAATCTTCTAGGTGTTCATATATGGGGAAAATGAATATCGCATTTAAATGAAGTATTTTTCCGCATATGTAGACAGATACCAGGAAAACTATTTAATTACAGAACATGTAAATTTGCTATTCTTTTCCAGCATGCCTAAAAACATAAGATGTCATCATTTTAAATGAAAATGTTGAGGTGAAAACTATGTAAGAGGTTGCTGCTTAAAGTTATGAAAAGTTATTTTATATTGTCTATAATTAAGAGAAAAAATAGAAAAATGTCTGGTCATATTGTGTAAAATTAAAAATAAAAAAAAGATTTATATTTTTAAATAGTATAGACATCAATATGTAGTTAAAACTTTAAAAGTTATGCATATTGATTTTACAATAAATCATAAGTGTTTATTTTTTCACAAAGCTGTAAGTGCTGCTTATTAAAAACTGTGTATATATTGTTGACATAGTTGCATAACGGTGATTAAGAAATGTTCCTTTTATGGTATAGAGAGGTGGAGAGTATGTGCAACCTAATCTACAGTCTGATAAATAAAGAATAAAAGTATTATTTGTTTATTAGTAGGACGTTTACGAAATTGACACTCACTTCTAAATTCTACAGTTTACCGTTTCTTTCTCCTTTCACGTTATTTTCATCGATTACGGACTTGATTTTAGAGTTTTTAAAAACATAGCTTTTATTGTCGAGGATCAGTTTTCAATTATTCCGTTCTCATAAACTAAACACGTTCTGTATGATCGTGCAAAACATTGCGACTCGATGAGATTAACGTGAAAAAGAAAAAAATGTGCAAGTTGAGGAATTTAGAGTTGATTCAATTTCATGAATGCGTGCAGTTTGTTGTGGGACTTTAATAACGGACTCGTAATAAATATTTACTTCCGATTTTTTTTTAAGTTTTACTTATTACAAATTGATACACATTATTTCCTGTTATGTTGAACTTAGTATAAATTAAAACACCTTTCAGGTGCAAACATCCTTACCTACTAACGTGTCCTGCCAAAATATTTACAATCGTAGGTGTTCTTGTTGATTAAGAATATTTAAACCTACGCATTCTGGTGAAAACAGTATTACCTAATTATATTTTAGGGTGAAATAAGTAAAACCACAGGGTGCTTTTGATGATTAGCGTTTTTTTTTAACTGGCACATTTCAGGAGTAGTACTCAGATGGTATGTTGAAATTATTGCCAATCAATTAATACAAAGCAATGCTCAATAAATATGGAAAATCATACCTATACCTTTCAAACATATGTAATCTAACATGTCGTTTAATAGGACACAACTTGGGGCAACAAAACATTACATAAAATTGACCTAACTTAATATCACGTGTGTATCATGCACATGTTGCTGAACTTTTCAAAGACATTCAAGACAACATGCACTAAGAAATCTATTTGCAAATATTTATGTTATTGAATTAAAAAAAGAGGGCTACAACAATGTCACATGATCATAATGTTGAGAGATCAGGATAAGATTAGAAGTGTTCGTCAAATTGATGCACATGTCAACAGAGATATCCGGACCTAGAGATCCTCCGCTTCGTGATTTAGTTAAGTTTTTAATGGTGCATGGTCCAAACTTATGAAAGCTTTTTTATTACGTGATGGGTTTTTCTTACTGATGTGTATTTTTTGACATTTCTAACTACAGTGAAAAGTTCATGAAGTCTGCTAGTTATTAATAATAATACGCTATGACATGCAACCCTAGACGACAAACTTGAAACATACTAATGAGAAAATATAATAAAAATATATTAGAAAAACAAAATATATTAATAATTTTTTGCGTCATTTAAAAATATAAATATTCTCATCAGAAAACAAGGTCTAGGAGAATCTATGCTCGTTACTTACCTATATAAAACTAAGAGAAAAATATTCAAACGAATATGCATATTACTAATATATCTATCTATCTATATATCTGTCTCTCTCTCTCTATATATATATATATACATATATATATATATAATTCTTGTTGTACTGTATTAATTCTATTCGATTTTCTCTAGTAAAGAAACTCGGTTTTTTATATAAGGTTATTTTTGCAATGACTAAAATACATTGCATAATACATTTATTGGGACAGAAGGTATAATATTCATTATTATAATAAAATATTCATTTTAAGTACTTGGCCAAATCTCTCTCATATTAGCGCTTTTCTATTTTCCTTATTGCGATAAATTTATACTTTACTTTTGCTAGTCAGATAGTCTGTACAATATTAACACATACAAATTACAGAATGTTTTTCAACAATTATATTAGCATGTGACGTCCATAAGTTCAAGGTCGATACGTATTATATGTTAACACAATAGGCAGACAATAGACCGTATTTTAATAAGAAAATCAAATCCTGCAAACAACAACATTGATTTTCTAAACTATATGCACGCTCATCCATCTAATCATTACAGTTGCTAAACTTCTGTGCTACCATCAATATGGATTAAGGAAAGCCTGTTCTACTGCAGATATTCAAACAGTATTCTCTGAACGTATGTACATTGCACTGTAAATGGTAGGAGATGGATGAACATAACCCTTAATATATCTAAGGATTCTGACAGACTAGACGAACACTTTACCTAATTAAATCCTTCTTCCATAAAAGAGATTCAAGGTTGTTCTCGATTTTCGTACGTTCAAACAATATGATATAAATCTGGGTGTTCATCATGGATCGATTCTTTAGCCTTTATTATTGCAGATATTCATAAATAACCTCCCTGAAAAAATTGTATCTGTGATTGGTATATTTGCTGAATACACCACGTTCAAGGGGCAAGCGGAAAGGGGAAATCATATGGTCGTATATCCAAGGTAATAGAAGAAACCCACGAGAAAGACTCTTAGTCTGTAGTAGAATGGAAGAAAATGTGAATGGTAATGTTCAAGGCTTCCAAGACTTAGCTCGCTTTCTAAAATAATTACAAGAAATATTTCTCAATCACTGATAGCTATGGCTTAAGATAAAAAAGTGGGTTCTCTCTACCGTGCTAGAAATTTTCGAACGCATGAAAGCATCCTGAAAATCTACAAGGAACCCACCTCGCCCATATTTGGAGTACTGTCTTCATATTTAGTCTGGTACATCTGCTGCTTTCTGACTTGGACAGGGTTCCAAAGAATGTCGCCAACCTGGGCAGTCCTGAACTGCCATCTAAGCTCCAACCCCTGTCCCATCGACGAAAAGTGGCATACTCCTGCATGTTCTACAAGTATTTACATGTTGGATGCCCCGGCGTACTCCTAGCTCTTGTGCCCCTCGACGTAAATACCACAAACAAACCCGGCAAGCAGCAAAATCCCAACCCTACACGGTAGAGATTGCTAGCTGTAAAAACCTTCTACTCCCATAACTTATTCCCCAGAACTGATAAACTTTGGAATTCTCTTCCGTGTTCCTGCTTCTCAAACTGTACTGATGTGCAGAACTTCAAGTGTACTGTGAACAGACATCTTGCTGCGCATCTCCTAACATAGTATTTCTGCAACTTATGCCACTGATATTAGCCCCCAACATCGAACGTGCGATGTGCCTTGATTGTGCTGGCAACGTAATAAAAAATCCAGTAAACACATTTTTCAGGTTCTTACTAATTGTATTTCTTTATTAAACTCTTAGTGTGACTTTTACATATTCCCCTTTAGTTTCTTTTATGCTTTTATCTGTTTCCTAATTAATGTGCATTTTTATAAGTTTGAACTATTCACCTCATTATTTTAATGTTAAAATTCAATGTTCTAAACCCTGGTTTTCGTACATTTCGCTTTTTTTTTTGTTCTGATTATATTGATCAATTATTTAGCGCACCGCTATAATTTCCCTTGTTTATATCACTAAAAAGTTATTTGGGAGGTTTATTTATTGTCAAGCATCCATTCGTTTAACATATATTTTTGCAATTCGAAAATTTTAATCTATTGGTGTTCATTTTAATATCTTATAATTGAGTACAATTATTTCATAAGCATCTGCGAGTTTGTACTGTCGTTCTCTGAGAGATTGTAAAGTGGTTCTACATTTTCATACCGGGAAAATTTAATTTTGCTATGCCTTAAATAATGTGGTAGCGTAATTTATTGATAAATGACATATAATTCCTGATATATGCCTCTGATTACTAAGAAATAAAAAGCAACCTCTTTATGTAATCTGTTATTGATTTCACATAAGGCAACATTAATATTTTATTATTTTCAATTTGTTTAAAATCAATATGTTCGTAGAACTTAAAAAATAGTTTTGTTTGTTTTAATAGAATTTTTTTTATGGAAATGTTTCTATATTTTTTTAATATTACGACACCTACTTGTGTGTGTATTTTAATCAAATGCCAACAGTTTATGTTTGCGTGTTTTTCACATTCTGGATGCAGTTGCATTTATTATTATTTGTATTTTATCTCGTATACATGTGTGAAAATTTTTCATTTATGTCGATTTGTGAAAACGTGAAAGGAAGCTCTAATCCTACAATGAATGATCTAGAAATTGTGGATTATCTCTTGCCGTTTATGTCTGCTGTCGCACATTGTTCTTCTTATCTGACGGTTTTATAAATAGAATCCGTTGAATATCTTTATATTATAAGACGCTATGAAAATCTAACGCACTCATAGTGCATCCTATAAACCTATCAATACAGATATACACCCCCCATATATATATATATATATATATATATATATATATATATATATATATATATATATATATATATATATATATATACTAACTGACAGCTTACAATACCCTTTAACATATTGTTTTAATTTATGATGCAGCTTGATATTTTAATATAGAATCAATACTCTATTACCTATATATTCCGATGAATAATTTGGCATGGAGATTGTTTAAAATAATAATAATAATAATAATAATAATAATAATAATAATAATAATAATAATAATAATAATAATAATAATAGTGATGATGATGATGATGATGATGATGATGATGATGATGATGATGATGATGATGATGATGATGATGATGCCGCCGCCGCCGCCGCCGTTCATCAAATTTCGTCTTTCTTAGTTTCCAATATTACGCCGGATAATACTTTTGTTTGACGATAAATCTACTAGAAAATTCACTTCTGAGTAATGTTACTTTTAAAGTATGCAAATAAATAATGCTTTGCGGCAAGTTTTAATAACACCTTTTTATTGTAAATTTAACACATTTATAAGAAAAAAAATGCAGATAACATGGTAGGGTAAATCTGGACTTCAAAATAATACAATTCGATAAAGCAGATAAATGCTCTACAACTAAACTATATGTCCAAATTATAATTTTTTATGCAGAAAAGAGTTGGTAAAGTGTTCTAATTTACCTATATTTTCTATTAGAATGTTCTTTTTCAATAAGAAAATAAAAGTGTGTTTTTTTTTTAAGATCAGATTTATTTCGATTTTTTATTTGTTTCGACATATTTTTTTACATGGAGGCCACCGCTTATCAAGGCCCAGAGGCCACTCGGGGATAAGGGTTATTGCATGTACAGTAATCAATAAGATAGTATTGTAGTAATCATTAGTATTGGAGATTTGATAGAGTGTCTTACTTAAAGGAGCGGTTTGTCAGGAATTTGTTTATGATGGACTTGAATACCCCAAAGTTGTAGTCAGATGGGAAACAGGAACACTGAAGAGAGTTCCACAGTCGTGCACTTCAAAGAAATAAGCTCTGCTCATGGAATCTACGTTTGGATTTAGGCGCAGATAAAGAGTGGGGAAAATTATTGACAGTAGTTTTAACCAGACAGGTGTTTCTCGTAATGTATGTACAAAACATATCTAAGAATACTGAGAGACATATGAGGTAGCTTGTGTGAAATTTGCAGAAGATGGATTTAGCTTTTTCTTAATACATGACGAAGAAACTGTCACACGCAGTGGCCTTTACATTACAGTGTGTATATATGTAGAGAGAGAGAGAGAGAGAGAAAGAAAGGCGGGGGAATAGCTACGTTGGTAGGCCCTACTTACGCATATGCTTAGATTAGGAAAATCTATTAGGTAAAATTAAATCAAGGTTTTAACTCAAAAATTCTTCTTGCGACGAAGTTCTCCTTTAATTATTTCCCCATCAGTTGGTGTGCATTTGATTAGATTTTAATTCCCTGTGTCGTTTAAATTATCAATAAAACGAAAAAACACAAGGCATTCCAATGACGCGAATAAAAATATGCACTGAATAAAATGAATGCCAATTAGGCAATATCCAAAGGTAATCTAATCACAATGGAGATAAAAAATACTAATAACAATGTAAAAGCAGCAAACATTAAAAACAGGCGTAAGGTAAATGTTATGATGTATGAAACAGCGGTGTATGCTCGAATGTTTTTATTCTAATTATTCGTTCAGTAAATACACTTTTTGTTTTAAAGGTGCGCCTCAAAAACACATGAAAGAAATAATTTATCATATAGACTAAGTTTATATTTCTGGCAGCGGGACAATAAATATAGATTTTGGAACCTCTTACTAACCGTTTTACGTAAAAACGTAGATTTAACTGCGCAAAAACTTTTTATGTTCGTATTATTTATAAAATCTCATGCAATGTTTAAGAACTTTTGGAGAATATATTGTATTCTAGTATTATTTATCAATATATTTCAATTCATATGCATACATGCGTGTAGATATTTACATGCATCTCTGATCTAATATGAAATAATTTTGTTCGCGCGTGTGAGATTACGTTCCCTATGAACTCAGAAATGGCTAGGTTACTTTTTTAAAAAGTTTATACAAATGTCACACGATATGACTTGGCGTGTCTCTACATAGGTATTCTATCGAAATGCGGCTGAAAATCTATAAAATCCGAATAAAGAAAGAAGTTCGATTTCGATCAATGTTGACGCGTTTATACAACATAACATCACAAGTACATTTGAGAAGTTTTATAACCGCACGAGCAGAAAGTTAGAACCTCATAGTTGATATGCTAAAAAATAATGGATAAGGACGCTCATATTTCTACAGAGTCAAAAACGGCAGCTTCATGTCGATCATTAAACTTTACACAATTATTCGCGAGGAACAGAAGATGCGGAGGGTGTGCGATATTCAAGTGTACTAAGAGAGAATTATAAAGAAAGACATTATAATGGCCAAGATGGATTCAAGATAATGCCTCACTCTGCCTATAGTCCAAACATTGTTCTGTGACTTTTAATTGTTTCCAAGTTTAAGGAAATTTTGGGGGCTGTCGTCATCAGACATTTGAGGAGATAAAAGACCCTGACAAGGACCATTAACACTCTCATACTAGAAAACTTTCACGGGGTTTTCCAGCAGGTGTTTGAATGGCACGATTGCAACTAGAAGTGATTACCTCGGAGTCGACTGGATTTTACTGTGTGAACTATCTGAAAAATTCCCACACGAAAAAAAGGTTTGGAATCTTTTTGAAGACACCTGTTGAATCGCTCAATTTTAGTTTGCTTGAAAATAAGTACGCGCATAAAATAGAATAGGGCAGAGCAAGACGAGGAAAAGTGAGTAAAATTATTAAAAATATGTGGAGCATGAGTATAAAAATTGAGGTACTATTATGAGTAAAAGAAAGACTTGATGAATATTATAAAATATTAAAACTTTAAAATATGCATTTTATAATGCAATGCGAGTGTTTCTTTTCAATAAAAAATTATTTTAATTTGGAAACTTATGAAATAAATATAACATTTTAGCAAGTATTATAAACCAATGGATACAGAAACATAGCAAAGACACTAATGTGAAAGCTGTAGGGAATTCCAGTGCTGGGAAAATACGGAATTTAAGAATTAGAAATAAATACAAATTGTATTATTATGAATTATGATTCTATTCATAATAAAATCCCTGAAATTCCCCTTAAAAAAACATTTAGTAATTTTTCGGAAGCCTATATTCATAGCGAATAGCCTAACACAGACAGACGGGTACTGTTTACTTTCTTTTAAACTATTAACATTTAAATAATAATCGCGAACAAAAACAAAATATTTGTTCAGTAATAGATGTATTGAAGGGTATCGGCATTGTTATTAAATGCAAATTCGAATGAAACAGAAAACTGTCTTGCAATATGTTCATATTAATATATATATATATATATATATATATATATATATATATATATATATACGTGTCATATTAGCCATGAATGGAAGGTACGTGGTAAGTACATAACTATCGACCGCAATGCGTTGTTATATCCTGCCTGAGGAGCCCAGTTTGCATATGCAAATACGAATCAAGCATGAACCTTCCTTAAAACCTGCCCATTTAAGAGACAAAGCGTTTCTGGTTTATGTGCATTTTTACTGAACTCCATCTTGTCCTCCAGTTTATAAATTCAGTATTAGCCTACATCTTATTGGTTAACTATCTCCCTGTTCACTTTACGTCTGTCTTTGTTTTAATAAAATAATAATAATAATAATAATAATAATAATAATAATAATAATAATAATAATATATATATATATATGTATATATTTATATATTTATATATATTAAAAGTAAAAGTGCAGTGAACATGAGAAAGTAAGGCAAATTAAAAAAAATGATAGGTTGACAAGTAAGAACAGTAGAAGGGATAGACTTTTAATATAAATAGCAGCAACACGATCAAATATTAGAAAAAAAACTTCTCTAAGATCATAATCCAAGTGTATGTGTAAGTAAAATTATTGATAATAATTACTTTTATTTATACATACTATTATTATTAGTGCTATACTAACATCATTTACTGACGTTGTTTTTAAAATATATTTCAATGAGAGAATAATGATTACATTGTCATATGCACTTGTTTTGTAAGTTTTTAATCGCGTTTTCTTATGCCGTGCAATTCAGGATTCAGTTTTTCTGTTTAATTTGCGCTTTCGTAACCATGGAAATCTGTTTTCGTACGTCTCATCACTTGCAATCCTTATGACTCCTCTGTGCAGCTGTTTTATTCTCTATTTTCTTGTCTCATCCATTTTCTGTTTTGTTTATTTTCACAATATCTTGCTGCGGTAATTATCATTTCTTGTGTTCTGCATGGGTTCTAATTCTTTTTACTCCAGACATGTTGTCTTCTAAAGAAGGTATTCTCTTTACTAAGTCTTTTTTTATTTTGTCACATATTCAATCTGCATCTTTAAATATACTGCGTTGTGTCATGGTCATAAGTTTCCAAGCTTTTTATTGGGATGTCTCAGTTCTTGTGTGGACAACATTATAAACGGTCCGCGATATTTTACGACTTCCACAGCCCATATACGTAACTTTGTTTTAGGTTCCTATTTTATATATTAATTTTTAGGAATAATTTGCTCGTTTTTGGTTTCTTTTTTACTTTCTGTTTCCTTCATGTTGGTGATGCTCTCGGCGTATGATTAAAGGAAGTAGTCCAGCAAGTTCATGTCGGCACTGAGAGTAACACTCCTTCTGAAACAAAGCATGTTTATCTTATAACTTGTGGGTCGTCGCAGAGCCTGTTGCCACACCCAGGATCTGCCAGCGGCTACCTGATTTCATCATATCGTTACAACTCAAAACACAGCTAGGTGAACTTTGGTGTTGATTTTCAAGCAGAATTAGATTTTGTGAAGTAGCATGATCTGGCGTTCACTTGAAACCATGCCAAATACCTTAGTCGTGACCGTGAACTTTGGATTTATAATCCTGGTTACGTCCGTGTAATCTGTGGCAATCTAGCGATGCATTTTAGGGTGCTGGTCATGTTGTCATAACATTAATCGTTTTACATTGTGCCACTCTCAAGCATCATACAAACGTCCTATCGCAATGTGTACTTGACTAGTAGCAAAAACAAAGCAAACGAACAAAAAACAACAGAGAACCGGTTTTCCTTAAGCGAAAAAGCAATTACTGCATTACACAACTATGTATCCTCTTAGATAGCTTTGCAACGCTAATACGAAACTGAACCAATGCTCCTTGCTATGCTAAATGTCCATAGCTCTTACTTGAAAGCTGAAGACATCTTCTCTCAATAATAGAAACTCACTTTGTACCTTCAACTTTATTCGTACCTACTAAACCAGCCCATATATCTATTTACCAAATTACACGACTCAAAACTCACTGTTTTATCCGTACTATATTGAACTCGCATCTAATGCCCTGCTGTCATCTAAAATATAGTTTGGGCACAATTCGTAGTTCAAATCTTAACACCTACGCACGCTTTAATGTTATCCTAGACCCAAGCTAACATGAATATATATATATATATATATATATATATATATATATATATATATATATATATATATATATATATAAGGGAAAGCCTCAAACCACATTATCTCCTCCTATCAAGCCTCCTTACAATCATAGTTGCTTACACTGCATGCGCTCTACTCAACCCCTTTATCCAATAACAATGAAATAACAATGTCCCTAATTCACTTTGAGGAGTGTAACTATTTAGCAGATATATAACCTCTAAAAACTAACTTTTCAGCAGATATATAACCTCTACAAACTAACCCAGTAACATTGAGTAACCACGTGGGGTCGCAGAAATACTTGGATTAGAACCCAGGCGCGGAGCAAACCCTCTCAGTGGTGACGGACCCAGTAGATCTTTCCAGATCATCCGTTTAGGAGAAGGACAACTCTGAAACTAAACCAAAGAGGAGGGAGGCCTCTTCAGTCTTGGATGACAACCTTCCTAGAGCTGGTGACTCAAACAAATTACCGGTTTGCAAACCTAAATTGCTTAAGGCTTCCATACTCCTTCTTTACCTATTTAGTCAGGCGCAGAGATACTATCACAGTGATTCGACAGAAACACCCAGTGGTAGATCTTGTTTCTTGTCTAGGGCAATGAACGCCTTTCCCCACTCCCGACACACCCCACCCCAAAAGCTGGGCATTTGAGAATGCTTGAGTACCATATATGCCTGAGCAATTAGATTGGGTTGACCTTCCTCTGATGGGTTGAGTGTACCGGATTAACAGTTACTGGCTGCTGTTCCCGACTTGTAGTACAGGTCCCTAACTCTTTGGTTGCGCTTAGAGCGGTTGCTCTATCAACAGTTGTATAATATCGGGAGGTTTGCAGTGCCATGGCGCGCATGGAAAGGGACCCTGCACACATCCCCGGTGGGCTTTCCTGAGGTCACAGTCCTAGTTGATGGAGGGTCAGCTGATGGTCTACTTGTGATGCATGTGTGATACTCTGCATAACCTCCTGTTCGGATCCCCTAGCCTAACTGAAACTCGTTAACAATATGATGACAGTACAATCTACAAATAAGCTTAAACCAGGCTTAGGGTCAAACAAATCCAACTTGCCTCCTCCCTTGACGCTTGCATTCACAAATATCCGTGGGTTTAGAACTAATTTAGCTGATGTTGAAGCATTTCTCCTAACAAATACCCCGGCTATCTTAGCACTAAGTGAGACTAACCTACACTCCTCCATCCTCTCTAACTACTTTAACATGCCTGGATATCTCCCACTCTGCCGTAAGGACTCTGACAGACATATGCACGGACTTGGAGTTTACATTCGTAATTCCCTTCCCTTGACTAGAGAAACACACCTAGAAACGGATGATCAAACCTTTATGTGCGTTAGACTAATCATGCAACACAACATTAGCTACTTTTACTTTCTCTACCGCTCTCCCTCGACCCAAGACTGCAGCAACATAAACAAATTATCTGACAGCATAGACACAGCACTCTCCTTCGACAGAAGCACCCAAGTACATGTATTTGGTGACTTTAATGTCCATCACAAAAACTGGCTTGGATTCTCTACTTACACAGATGCAGCGGGCAGCGCAACACATAGCTTCTCTGTATTTCACTCCCTATCGCAAATTGTTACTTTTCCAACCCGTTTCCCTGATCAGGAAGAACAACACGCATCACTTTTAGATCTGTTTTTCACCACAGTTCCTGATGATTGTGTACCAAAAGCCGACAGCCCACTTGGGAACGCTGATCATGCAGTGATAATGGTTGAAATCGCCCTAAACTCTAGACCCAAAACTGGATAGCCAGTGCTCAAAACAACAGGATATTATAAAAAGGCTGACTGGGAAGCCATCAGAGATCTTATCAGAGACGCCCCATGGGGAAATATTTTTTTCTCTTCCTGCTGAACACTGTGCAACCGAGACCACTGAATGGTTCAAAACTGCAATCGAAGCCCATGTTCCCATTCGGAAATTCTATAGCAAGTCCCACTCTCCCCAATGGTTTACTTCGACGTGCGCAACTGCCATTGCTCAAAGGCAGCATGCATTCCGCAGTTTTAACCGACATAAGTCCAGTTCAAACAGACAGAACTACATAGATGCTAGGAGTAACGTTAAGAAAGAAATAGCGACAGCTAAGAGGGAATTTACGGAAACCACTAAAAAACGCATCGAACCACAAAAACTAGGAACTCGTGACTTCTAGAAAATCTACAACAGTGTAGTAAATAATGGGCAATCAACAATTCCCCCACTAACCAACAATCACGAGGTTGTTTGCTCAGCAACCGAAAAGGCTAACATGCTTGCCAGTCGGTTTGCCTCAAACTCGACACTGGACCCTCTAAACCACCCCTTCCTCAATTTCCTATGCGGACAGACACCACGCTAGACGATCTAAAAATCACCCCTGCTCAGGTACATGCTATCATAAAAAAACCTTGACACTTCAAAAGCATATGGACGCCACCTTATACCAGCTGTGCTATTAAAAAACTGCTCAGCCGAAGTAGCTCAAGTTCTCTCCAAACTCTACAACAAATGCCTTAATGAATCTTGCTTTCCGAGCTGTGGAAAAACTGCTTCTGTGTTACCAGTATTCAAGAATTCTGGCGAAAGAATTGACCCATTACATTATCGCCCTATAAGCCTCCTCTCACTTGTTGCCAAAATATTTGAGACCTTAATTAACCATGCTCTTGTCCAGCACCTTACAGATGCTACCCTTCTGACCGACCAACAATATTGATTTAGACAAGCCCGTTCCAGTGCAGACATCCTCACTGTAACCTCTGAACGCATATACCATTCACTGGACAAAGCGGGAGAGGGAAGAGCGGTAGCTCTAGATATATCTAAGGCTTTTGACAGGTTATGGCATGAGGGTCTCCTCAGGAAGATTAGATCATACGGTATCACTGGTAGAATACTTAACATAATTAAATCCTTCTTAGATAAGAGAAAAATCCAGGTTGTCCTCGACGGGCGTACATCTAAACAATATGATATAAATGCGGGAGTGGCCCAGGGATCTATCCTTGGATCTCTACTATTCCTGATATTCATAAATGACCTCCCTGACAAAATTGCCTCTGAGATGGGTATATATGCTAATGACACCACACTCTATAGCAGGCACGATAGGAAAACAAATGAACATATATCTAAAGTAATGCCAGAAACACTAGAGGATGGCCTCCAATCAGTAGTGGAATGGGGACAAAAATGGATGGTCACGTTCAATGCCGCCAAGACTAAACTGGTTTCATTCAATAATTACACGAAACCTTCTCTGCCACCTATAGCAATGGCCAACGGTTCTTTATCTGAGAGTACGTCTTTCAAGCTCCTTGGTCTAACGTTCACAGGAAACATGAGTTGAAACAATTACATCGAGGGCATTGCCAGGGTCGCTGCGAAGAAGGTGGGCTCTCTCTACCGTGCTAGAAAACTTCTAACACCCGAAAGTATCCTGCACCTCTATAAGGTCACCATTCGCCCATGTATGGAGTATTGTTGTCATATATGGGCTGGTGCATCGGTTACTTGTCTCTCGCTCCTTGACAGGGTTCAAAAGATAGTCTCAAATCTGATAGGTCCTAAACTGGCATCTAAGCTTCAGCCTCTGCCAAATTGTCCAAACTTTGCATCCCTCTGCCTGTTCTACAAGTATTTTAATGGTGAATGCTCTGATGAACTGCAAGCACTTGTGCCCCCACGACGTGAACACCCTAGATAGACCCGACAAGCTGCAAAATCCGACCCCCACACTGTAGAGATCCCTAGATATAAAGGATCTTTCTACTCCAGTAGTTTCTTCCCCAGAACTGCTAGACTTTGGAATTGCATTCCAGGTCACTGCTTCCCTAACTGTACTGACATGCATAAGTTCAAGTGCAACGTGAACCAACATCTTGCCGCCCAAATCCCTACATAGTACCCCAGTAAATGTTTCCCCTGATAGTAGCCTCCTGCACCAAAGTGGCAATGTGCCTTGTTTGGGGTGAAAATGTAATAAAAAAAAATTGTAATTATTTTCGTATTTTCTAGGGCGACAATTTTATAGTACCACATTTTATTTAAAGGATAGTTATGTACTTAATGTTGCCTCCAGTTATATCATGTTTATAACTTGCAGTGTGCGACTTATGACAAATTTAATTCAGAAATGGATGCAAATTTTGGTTGTGTTCATTAGGCTTTCTTGTTCTCTTGTCTTTTCCAACAGTTTCAGGGCATCTATATATGCTAGTATGTTAATTCTCCCGTCTGTATTCTAAAAACCGTACGTTCATTGACATTTTAATTGTAGAGGGTGCCATGGTCAGAGTGAACAGTAAATACGATAGGGAATCATTGATTAGACATTTGTGTATGTTTATCTTAATTTTGTATTGTCCAGCGGTTGTTTATTTCATGTCGACATTTGTCTGAGTTTGAACGAAATTGATGATCTTGCCTAATATTTTGAACATTTACATACGTTCTAGTATTCATTTTTGACAGATACTGTTGTGCGCATTCTTAAAGTCCATCAACGCCATGAGTCTATCCTTTGTCTTTTTGTTACGCCTGTCAGTGTTTCCGGTCTATAAATAAAAGATTATGTGGTATTCTTTTTTTTCATTTTCGCATGATTTTCGGTTCTCCGATTATAAAGGAACAATAAAATTTATTTTCCGCGTTGTAATGTTAAGGGTTGAACGTGATAGGAAAGCCAGTTATTATCATTATTATTTTTGTTGCTGGCATTCCCTTACTACACTTTCACTCTGGGGACACAGACAGGTATCACTTACTGGAAATAACGCTGCCGATCCAGGGAATCTGAGCGAAAACCCGTTTACCCAGATTGTCAGTGCTCGAGATCTTTAGCAGAAATCATCTAATATGACTTCCTTATTCTAATAGCACCTTTCTTTGCATTCAATGTTGAAGCGGCCGTTGAAATTCTCTCTAAACCCCCAGAAATTCGAAGTAATCTCCGTACATTCCCAGTGAAAGTTTACTTAATGTCACCCTTTTCTGTTCGCAATACCCAGACTCTTTGGTATAGGGGCATCATATCTAGACGACACATTCTATCATGGCAGGCGTATTGATGTTTTCTTAACGCATGCTGTTACGTTTTATCGTATTTTTGTTTGTTTCTTTTCATTAGAATTTTGTATCCATGTATATAAATGCAGTTTATATGGATTTTTCGGCTTTCTATGATGTTCTCAAAGAATACAGTTGTGTTGATTATTGCTATTCGTTGTATCCTATACATTGCCTTATTCTAATTCACATATTATTTTTTCAATATGTATCATGTTCATTATTCGATCTACTAGAACAATTGCTGTTTATTTGGCGCTTTTGATATGCCATATTCCATCCAGCTTCTGGCTTAATTCTGTGTATTTGCTTCGCTTATTTCCTAATTGAAGTTCATCTCCTGGTCTGCTTGCTCAGGGAAATGTACAATATGGCAGTATTGTTACTTCTGATAAACTATTACGTCGCCTGGTCTTTTTGTTGAATGTTATGAACTCGTTGTACCCCCCCATGATTTAAAATGTTTTTTATAATTTCCGTTCTCAAGTCATTTTGTCGTTTTGCCCCTGTATCGTTTATAATATTGTTAAAGATGCAGTTGTCTGCATATTTCCTATTGCACTGTTTCCCGCACCATGCCAGTTTAAATATTTTGGAAGTCTACTTGGCTTGTTTTACCTACGTGATTTATCCTTTCCTATATTCGTCCACAAAGTTTACATTTGCTTTTTATCGTATGTGTTGTTTATTTGAGATGTTACAGAGTTCGTACAAATCACGTTGTCTGTCGAAGCGTCAATAATGCATTTTTTCAGCAAAGTCGGAGTGTTCTCATAATTCTCCCGTTTTACAATCTTTCTATACATAGGTGATACACATTCCACTTTTTCTCTTCTTTTCGACTATTTTTCGTTTCTGTTTTTATGGAAGGTACATTTTTAATGCGTGTATTGGCACAGTGATTAGACGTTTTGCGTACTTATTAATGCATTTCTGTGAATTTTCTGTGTTATTGATAGGTGTTTTTTTTTATAATTGAAAGCCATTATCTCCCATTTATTGTCTTGCTTTTTCTTGTTGGTTCGGCAAGCATCATTTTTTTAGATTCAGTGCAATGAGCATGATATTTAGTTTTCTAGATTCTTCAGTTCTTGTCTGATTCAGCCTATAAACTAGCTGTGCGATTATTAATTGAGTTTATATTATTTTGATATTGACCGCTCCGAAACTGGGCATAATTGTTTGTTGTCGTGTTCATCTCGTGTCTTCATTCTTAGTTTCGTAGTTCTAAAGGATCTGCTGTCTCCACGTTCCATTCATATAATAAGCACTGTTCAAAATTCTATTGTGTATTCCATTTGGATATAAATGCTTAAGAATTTCCTATCATACGAAGAGGTATAGAGCATCCATATAGATTAGGTGATTGATGACTTGTCTGTAGTAATAAACGTGTATAGTACCTGTCATTTCCATAGTATATTTCTTCATATATCTTAATAAGAAAACTGTAGTTATTATAATGTATAAATAGATTTATTTGTATGGTAATAATAATAATAACAATAATAATAATAATAATAATAATAATAATAATAATATTAATAATAATAATAATAATAATAATAATAACAATAATAATAACATTTAGCGAGAACCTTAGAACTTCCACAGCGAACTCATTCATATGACATATATTAATGTTGGCATTCTTAAGATGTTCAGAGTAAATGAAGACGTTGTGATATTATTGTAGCTGTTTTGTTAATCTGCAAAAGTATTATCGAAGCTAGCAACGTAAAGTTCGCTTAAATATGATATTTTAATTCTTGCAGATTTCAGATTTAGGCTGATAGAGTTAGGGTGCTATTGATTTTTATATACTATAAAGTTGCGATTGCAAAAATTCCATACGTATAATATATATATATATATATATATATATATATATATATATATATATATATATATATATATATATGTATACATATATGACTTGAATTCACCAGCTTGAATTTCAAGTGAAAACAAACTTATGAATAATTATTGGTGCATTTATTTAATAAATGATTGAGGCTATCAGTTATAATAGAAATAAAAACAAATACCTATGAATAATTCTTGCTAACATTATTGTTTACAATAAATGGAAGTCCATTACAATAAAAACGGCATAGATGTAAGCGTGACAAAAAATAGATACATATCACACACGCTGTCGTATTATTAGTGAAAATAATAACAATGAACTTCATTTGTCTACTTATTATTGCCGTTGTTTTTGCTGCTTTCTAATTAGATATTCGCAAACAAGTGATTATCAACGGTTGCCTAAAATAGGGGTCACATTTTTCTAGCACCATCTTTTATTTTCGATAATCGCACCATATCATTGAACGTCATCGCAATGCTCTCCATTATTGCTTATACAATGATGTGATTTTCTTCATATGATATATGTACTAGCATGGGTGCCCGACGTTACCCGGGTGTTTGGAGGTGTATGCTGACAAAAAAGGTCATTTTTTTTAATTTGATCCCGATTATGACCCCTTAACATTGATTGTTTTGGGCTCAAATTACTTGATTAAATAAGATCTGTCTCCGAGGAACCTATATCTAAAGTTTAAAGGTTTTAGACCCAAAATAATCGGAGGAGTTTGGTAGAGGTCTCGAAGGTCAAATCGTTAAACTTTGACCTGTTAATCGCCAAATATCTGGCCGAAAACCGATCAAAAAGAGTTTACCAAATCTCAGTATCCTGTATATCTAATTTCGAGTCTGTAGACAGCAAATTGACAGAGTTATTGCAAAGGGAAATGTACACATACAGACACCCTCGCACACAGACAGACACTTTCAATTTTATAGATATATAGACTACCATTTCAGCCCGGTGTTTCCCGGGTTTTTGGATGTGTGCGTTGAGCAGAAAAAAGTGGTAGTAGAAAGGCAGGCTCGAAGGTGTACCGCGAAGGAGGAAAAGATCGGGTATTGCCGTTACGACCACCGCCAAAGGTGAAGTTATGTAGGTTTTCATTAAGGCTAGACAATAGAAAGGAGAGGATGACTTCCAATGATATCGGCGAAAAAAGCGACCACCTATAGAAAAGTGCATAATTGAAGGTGAAGATGTCAATGTTTTTGCCCAATTTTTCGATATTTATCGTCTGAAAAGTCGAACTTCAAAACAATTCTGATCTTGTAAAGATCCGTCGCCGCTGTTGAAAGTTTTAGGCACCCATGCAAACATAATACATACATGCATGTATATATTGGAAACTAAAGAGTTTCGACCCAATTCGATTAAAAAAGCTTCACCTTATCTCTGAATACCTTTATGTAAAATTTATAATGTTTAGACCACAAAGTATCTGAGTAATTTAAGAGAGACCTAAGAGGTCAATTTCTTTATAACGTTGACCCCTACTCTGACCCCATAACATTTATTCTTAGGGCTCATATTAAGTTATTAAGTTAGATCCATATCCAAGGAACATATATCTAAAATGTCAAGTGTTTAGACCCCAAATTGACGAAGGTGTTTGGTAAAGTTCTCACATCGTATAACTTTGACCCCTCCACGCCCACATTTCTGGCCGAAAACCGATCACAAAGATTTCCCCAAATATCAGTACCCGGTGTATCAAATTTCGAGTCTGTAGAAATAAAATTGACAGAGTTATTGCGTAGGGAAATGTACACAGACGCACAGACACATACACAGAGACGTTCACCTGTATAGATAATCTCTCACACTCTGAATATATATATATATATATATATATATATATATATATATATATATATATATATATATATACTAGCAAAAGTACCTGTTGTTGACTGCGTTCTAAAGCAGCTTACGGAAAATCGACTCTGAATTATGAAAGTATGATAGGTGATGAAAAGGACGAATTGTAAAGAGATACCTTCAAATTTGAGGGTATCAAAACCAAAGCTAAATATGATGGAAGTAAAAATAAAATAGATAAATATTATAATTTATTATACAATACCTGTTCAAACCGAGGTATTGCGTAGAGAAATGTAGACACACATACACACACAAGGACACCCACATACATGTTCACTTTTAGAGATATAAAGATAGTTAGACGGATAGATTAAACAAAAATATATACGTATACATAAATATATACGGAAACAATTTTGTGTTTACTATAAACTTTTTACGCAAATATTATGCAAGTATGAATCAAGTAGAATATCTGCATGAATATAATTACACGTAATAGTTTACTAAAGATGATCATCTCATGAGTAAACCGAAGAAATAATAGGGAATTAATTAAAATAAATGTTTTAAATAATGTGCAAATTAGCTAGATCGTTTGCGAGTGAATGCAATCCAACAACCCATATATGGGAAAATTGCATGTGCTTGTTAAATAAATAGAAAAGTCCGAAGAAATAATAAAAACACATAACTTTCTACGATATATATATACAGGGTGTTCCAAAAGTCTTGGGCACATTAAACAGATATGAGGACTTGAAATGTGCCCACGACTTTTGGAACACCCTGTATATCTATCTCAATCCCAACTATTATATGAAAAAAGTCGCTTTGTCTGTGTGTCAGTTTCTCCCACATATGTTCCGAAAATGCTGAACTTACATATTGCAAATTTTTCACAAAGGTAATTCATATTTCTGGCAGCGATTTTGGATGTTTTTTCCCAAATATTCACCCGATAGCTTTCGAAAATACAAAAAATCTGATACAAAAATAGTCTTATATTCTTTTTATCATAAAAATAATCTTACAGAGGCATGTTTTACGTTACACCAGCGAGTAATTACAATCCAGCAAAGTGTTTCTTCTTAATGATATCTGATACATACCTATCAGGATATATAGCTCAGTCGTGGAAAATCCACTGCAGATCGAATGCTCCCCTTTCTAATCTGGGTGTACTTCACCATTTAATGTCAGCTTTTTCGTTTTTATGAGTTCAGTGTATGATAAAAGAGGAACTATCATTTTTAATAGCCATAAAATATTGCTTTGTTTGCATATTTTAATCATAAACATAATCACATTTACCAAAAGTGAGTTTTCCAAGCTATTCATCGTTACGCCTAAATTTCTGCTGACGTGATATTGTAAACCAACGCAAAATGAATTTGTTGGAGGACACTTTCATTATTTATTAATTTATATTTTTTTTGTGATGCAGTCTACCAGGAGAAATATTTATCGTAATATATAATATTTATTAGAGGATTGATTCTATCATAATAATACGCAATCTGCATAAATTAAAATGTAATGTTTAATAGTATTGTACGAGTACGCCGGGCGTTCAGCTAGTTAGAAATACATCTTAAATGATGACATGTTTTATGATCGTACAGTGACCAGAGTATATAGACGCTAAAGTGATACAACAAATGAAGAGGTCCTAAGAATTACATTTTATGAACGGAACTTCTATAAATAGTTGATTACAACAGCATATATTTAAACAGCGTCGCATATACTAGTGTTAATATATCTGATTATATTTTTTTCATCGTGCGTGCATCGTAATAAACAATGTCGGAAAATAGCAGAACTCCTTTATTGTTGATTGACACATCGACATGAACAGCTCAACTTTAAAATAGCATCCCTTTCTCTAACGCTAAGATTCCACTTTCAGGATCTCACAGTACGTTAGTAAGTAACCAATGAGTTTGATATCTAATTTAAATCGATACAAGCGAATACTCAATGGACACATACTAGAGATGTCTTCTCTTATAGGCTGGTGTAAGAATTGCCTTTTTTTCTCTAAGATTATTAATTTTTCGCGGATGATTCACATTTCTAATAATGGACGAGAGGAAACAGCTTGTTCCTGTCATCGATGTGCTGTTGTGGGTAAATATTTGCACGGAGACGAAACCTGTCCAGGATCTAACGAAAATCAATATGCAACGAATGCTGAGATTCTCTCGCGTATAAACAAGTGGAAGTAAAAAAGAATGGCGCCGAAAGCACTTTGGCAACGTACAAGGCTTTCACAAATGTAACGAGTATGATGGTAGGATAATCTCCATCAATTATTTTCTTTTACTTTTCTAGAAACTATTGAATTGAAAGAAAAAGATCGACAGAGAATACAAATTGATTGAAGAGGCAACAAAAAACGTGTAATCATTTTGAAAATTCGATGAATAAATCAGTGTGCAACCAATATATTCATGATAGTAAACGTTGAACGTAAGAATAGCAAAAGGTTAACTTTTGAAAAAAAAATCTCCACAATAGATAGCGACGAGAGGGGAGACATTTTAATTAAAGTCACGTTTATCCGAAGTCTCAAAAAAAAGGTGACGTCGGCAATCATTGTTCTCAGAAAAATGTCGATGTTAGTTAAAATATATGTGTGAGAATGTAATTTATACTGTATAACAGTAGCGATATATATAATTATCCAATCGTACGCAGTGAAAAATAAAATTTTATTAATATATATATATATATATATATATATATATATATATATATATATATATATATATATATATATATATATATATATAAAGAGAGGGATAGTGAGATAGAGTTTTAGCCCTTAACAACAACACTAACGGAAAGTAGTGTAACAAATCTATTATCTATATTATATCATGCTAGAGTTAAACGGTACAATATATGTACTTAAATAATCTTTTATTAGTTTTGTGTAACAGATACAATCTGAAAATGGTGTCTTTAACATTTATCTAGTTTATGCCTCTGTGAGTTTAAATCCGTTAATATAAGTATGTTCGAACAGAAGTAATTTAAGTTCGGTTATTTTAAATTAAACCATATTCATATGGTTAGTGTTGCAACATACTTTGACAGATTTGTTTGTGAACGTTTATGATTTATAATATCATTTTCTATTAAAATATATTAGCTCTCCTTGATGTAGTGGGAGTAAATGAGTAAAAATTATGGCATATATATATATATATATATATATATATATATATATATATATATAATAAATTCCACAGCCAAACACGTCGCAGCCCACAAGAGCCATGACAGTCAAAGAACCGGAAGTCCAAGACTCGAGTTTCGCCCTCATTTGGGCTCGTCAGATAGACACATCCGAACTCAGGATTCGAAACCCGAGCCTCTTGCATGCAAGGCAAGTACTCTACTAACTGAGCAAACGCCCTGCACACAAGAATTTCAATTAACCAACACAGATCAAGCAAACCGCGCCGAAATCCGACTGTGAAATGAACCTACTACGTCTCAACAAGGGGCGTGGTCATCCAACCAGCTAATAACCCCAAGCTGATGTCTCACTAGTAGGAGTTTTAACTCGAAAGGACGATGCCATCCAGCAATACTAACCAAGCGAGCAACTTATGATAAGATTTTCAGAATGTGAGAGAATGTATATAATAATACTGTATTATATATATATATATATATATATATATATATATATATATATATATATATATATATATATATATATAATACAGTAGAACCCCAGGATACGGCATTAAAAATAGAAACAGATACAGGTCTCTATATAATTTATATGTATACAATCAAATAAAAGTATACATGCTACCGTAAGTCAGTGGAAAATACCGTAACTAGGGACTGGGCCATCTTAGTATTCAACATCATAACCTTAAAACGCCGTATCCTAAGACTACTGTATTCCGGGTATCTAGTGTATATAGGACATGTTTATCAACAGGATCATCTCCTCTTTTCGCTAAATCTACTCGAAAATTCTCAGGCACTGTTTATGAAACTTCTTTCACAGATAGATTACTACAACAAGCGTAATACACTATTAATGCATGAAAAACAGTAGAAATCCAATAGCTGCTATCATAAATACAATCGCTACCTAATAAATCTTCCGGAAGCTGTCCATGTAGCTACTCTACTTAAAAAAATAAAATCAACACTACTACTTGCTTCTTCCATGAGAACCCACGTCGCTTTTGTCTTGTATGCACGTCGCATAACGCCGAGTGCAAAAAAATGTTAAAAAAAAGAGAGCATTGGGCTGAGGTATACAGATCTTCAGTTGATGTTGCTAAAATTTACGAATTTGAACCTTCCTCAAAAAATCCTGCCAGATTTGGAACAAAAGCAGAAAACATTACGTTAATGAAATGTGAAGCAATATACTATGGTGTTAAAGTTACGGCCGTTCTTGTTAGTCTTGTAGAAATATTCCTAAAGGATTAAACATTTTATTTTACTTAATTAAACACTAATCGGTTTATTGGATTCTATACAACATACTAAAATTTCTTGCGAGAAAACTGTAGATATGCCACTGGAAAATAAGGCACATTCTGGCATATTAGTGGAATTAATTAAACTGTCTTGACTGATATTATAAGAAAAGTTATCCCAGTTAATACAATAATGTGATAGTAAAATGTAATGATCCAGAATTCGAAATTAATGGAGCTGCTAAAAAATACTACATTTCCGTCTCTAAATATTTATTTTCCACCTCCTACGCGCTTAAAACAACGCCGTCACGTTTATATCACGAAGCATATCATCGTTGATTCTAAATTTTTAAGGGAGGAGAGGGTCAAAATGTTTTGATAAGGCATAAAAGAGTTACCGGTGTCCCAGCAGGGAGCGCGAGTGTTAGTAACATCCAGGGGAAATCATTAACCATAGTCCTTGATTATATCAATACGAAAAAAATAATTCACCGAACATGATGCCCATCCTATGGCTTTATTTGCAAAAATGGTAGATGTCGTAGCCAAGTACAATATCTTTGTTAATCTGTATCTCCATTCAGCTTATCATCAGATTTAAATTAGTCTCAATTATCGTTAATGCACTATCTGTGTTACCTGCGGAAAAATTAGACCAACATACCCGTTTTCATTTGTACGTTTGTAATGAAGTAAATGTCTTCAAAACAGCCATCGAAAACGTCATTGATAATGAAAATATATGTGTTTGAGATGCTTGCCGATAACTTAACAATATATGGGAAAATTCAGAAAGAAACATGACTACAATATTCAAATAAAATTAAAAAAAAACATGTATTTTAAATTGTGCTAAATGAAAACTAAAGTCGCATTATAGCTAATTCTATTTCCTTACTTGGACATATATCATTAATATAAGATCGCACACCGCTATAATATACGAAAATCCATGCTCGAAATATCACCACCTAAAATTATTAAACATCGAAAACGAATAGTTACAACAAATTCTTTTAAATTCTTCTCAATGATATTGCACAAACAACAACAAGGGATTCCCTTTGCCACAAGCCAGTATTATAGTCATTTGAAATATCAAAAACGATTTTAACAAAAAAAAGTTACATGAAAACGATCGACCATGGCAAATCATTTGAGGTAAAAAACGAATGCTAGTAAGTATCGCTTATGCGCTTCCATAAATCAACACGACCGACCAGTCGCATTTTTACTCAACGAGCGTAATCCCCAATAAGATAAAGCAACATGCAGTCGAAACGCTGGAGTCGAAGATCTCTGGAAACTGCAGCACTTACTTAATCGTTATTCCAAAGTCATAGAAAATCAACAAGGCATTATCTTTATTTTTTATTAAATCAAAAAATAATCACGACTAAACAGACCGTTGGCGAGTTGAATATTCATAGTTTTAATTTGATATTGTTTATCGTCATGGAACTTAAAATATACCCGCAGATCAATTTTCTCGTTTTCTGCAGTCACGCCTTGTGAGATTTTCGTAATTTGTACACTCACCTATTCCATCTTGTATTATTCAACCTCCGCCACTTTTCTTAGAACAAATAAAATGCGTAACTGAATCCGGCTCTTTCGGCCAGTAGCTAAAACTGTTATATTATTAATAGAAACCAGAGGACACATTGGAAAACAAAAGCTGCCTTTTCAACAACTTACTATTGATTTCAAACGACCGCTTCCGACATATTTATACGGTAACAAATGTCTGCACGCTATTATTTATGAATTTCCCGTCTGTTTCCTCGCGCAGAGACACGACAGACTAAACCATTTTATATTGTTGAAGTACACTATTTTCAGCTTGGATTACATGATATAGTACAAACTTACAAGGCCGTAGATTTTCTTTCAGAAGAGACTAAAAGCTTTTAAATAGAAAAAAAGTATTCCACTTCTAAACAGAGTAGATACTATCTGAAAGAAAACAAACAATTTGAAAAACATAAAAAAAATGAAAGGCGCTTCAAATTACTCTACACTCTCGTAACATGAAACCGTCTTGGTGGGAACAACTCCTATCTGATGCTCTCTACTCGATTCGATCGCATCCCGACAAACGTGACGCCGCATTAAATAATTTTGAAAATATACCCATGAGTCCACTTCTTAAGGAAACATCCTTGTTTCTAAAAGCAACCAATCCTACGGATTTTGAACCTCAAAAGCGCGTTCTAGGATCAACTAGGATAAGAGACAATATCTATTATATATGAAGACATCATGCCTTTTATATAATACTAGCGAGGGGTACCCAGCGTTGCCCGGGTGTTTTTCGGGGTATGTGAAAAAAACCCGAAGCGTTGACGACGCGCAGTTGGAAAATAGTAAAGTGTTAAAAAACAAACAGGTGTGCGTTTTTGATTGACGTGACGGCGATAGGTATTCAGCAGTTACGGTTTTGTTCGGGACAGTTTTGAATAAATCGGTTTGTTTGTTTTTAAAACCCCGCTACCTGTTTATTAGGAGGAGCGAACTGAAAGCTACAGTCTGATACGACGAAGTCAACAAACGTTACTTAGCTCTCTTGAGAAAACTGGCTTGCGGTCTGATATTAGAGTCGAGTTTCGCTTTATTTATACTGAAAACCGAATGTAACGCGTGCCAATGCGGGAAATGTGGAATAATTAACGTTTGAAAGTCAATAAAATTAAATAGACAGGCGAGCTCCGTGGGTAACTCTGAGATATTACAATTTATAGATGATATAAAAAGTTTTCAGAAGTTGTGAAGCGAGCAAGCGCTTCTTTGAAAGAAACCTTTCGTGGACATCGAGGAAAAGCGAACATACATACACACATACTTTTTCGCTTTTATATATATATATATATATATATATATATATATATATATATATATAGTGTAATATTTCCACATTCGCAGACTTTAGTCTTGAAAATACCAAGGCTGTAAATAGGAGGAAATCATTCAGCGAGGGGACAGCCCCACAGCGGTGCAGTTTTTGGAACGAAGCTACTGGAATAGAAAGCTATATTTTAACAAGGTATTAAAACTCGGAATTAAAGAAGACGGCTAGACCAATGAGTCAAACGAGCTGAGACAAAAGAAGCAAAATATAATGCCATAATAGTATTTATCGCAGATATCGAGACTAGCAACATCACACCTGTGAGAGATTGCAGTGAAAAAATCGTGGGGCCAATCAAATTACAGATATGTTTCTGCAATTTATCAGGAACTTTCGGATGGGGCAGAGATTCGCCAGCCGAAATATTCCAACCACACTCTATATATGTTCTGATAATAGATCTGTAGAAATAGAGAATAACTTCGGATGTGAGAAATGTGTAAAGTGATGAAGGGAAATGATTTAATGAGAAGCAGAAATAGCTATGGATTTTATACATGGACTCAAAAGAACATGTCATTAGCAAGAAAGACGAGGAAGTTTTAGAGTCGATTTTTAATGACGAGCAGAACCATAAATTAAAATATCAGGAAGAAAAAATACAACTCTGAGATTAAATGGCAATGGCTGAGTTGTAACAGGATTAATCAAAACAATCAATGTCTTAACCCAATCCATAACTGAACCTAGATAAATTTCTAGATCACCTATATATTTCAACTGATCAGGGGAAGATTGGCGAGAAGCCATACCTGAGAGAGTGGTATCATCAGCATAAAATTTGTTATTTAACTTCAGATAAATTGTATTGTACCTTCTGTCGAATAGTGTATTTTGGAGACTTTGAAAAGTGGCAAGACCAGGACTAACAATTAATATATATTTAGTTAAATTCGCGAATAGATAAAAACAAATATTATAAATACGTTACAAGTTAGCATGTGCTAACTGAACAATGTGAATTCGGGAATGAATATGAGAAGCATGAAATCACAATTAAAATATATTTATATCAAAAATTTTACAGAATAGACTTTGAAAGAATGAAGTTTGCGGAGAAGTTTTAATGTTTTTGAATAAGAAGTACAATAAAGCATAAAACTTGTTTCAAATTCCGATATGTGTGTGTGTGTGTTTATTTTCTGGGTTGCTGAGTTTACCCGAAGTATAACATGAGCCTTAACGGAGTTCAGTGTGGGGCATTCCAGTCTTCTAAGATGGGTCTTGTTAATATGTTTTTGGTAACACTCAGAAGAACTCTGATTTTAATTTCTTAAGCTACTCTATTATGAGAAATTTTTGATACTATAATTCATATTTTCTGTTCCCGGTCATGAAAGGAGGAATCCTTCTAGATTGAGGTAATTTGTATATTTGCTCCAGCCAATAGAGTCCCTATTTAAGAAAACTTAATTTATCTCACATTAAAAACTGGCCTTGTGTCTAAATCTGCCCACGTAGGAATGCAAGTAAATAGGAACACCTATGCAACGCTATTGTGTTTTCAGCAAATCTTGTTACCTAATATGTTAGGTTTCGTCTGATTTCAACAAACTTCTTAATGCAAAATTAAAATTCAACTATCAATTACCTCATAGCATTTAATAATTAAAATGCTTATTATTGATTCAAAGCATTTTTTAAATACATTTCTCAACAGATAGAGGCAGTACAAATGAAGCAGAGAATAGGTGCTCAGATTAGATTAAAAACATACCTACACTGCATGAGATGGAATGGGGTGCTTTTAGTCATATATGAGTTATCTTCCTTGATTATCCTTATTTTTCAGTCAATCTTTTATATTTCCAGTCCTTTGAGTCGTAATATACACATAACTTATTATAAAATAATAAATACATTACCATGCTACTAATAATATTTCCTGTTTCAAACAATATGTATTACATTCATTACGAAAATGTGGTTTTATACCTGTTTTACATATTTGACTTTTTAGCACTATTAGATATTAAAACATTTCCCCTCCTGTTTCGTCGCTTAAAATTCCTTCATTTATTTCTCATTTTTTAAAAATAATTTACTGTCTGTCTAATTCGTCTGGTTGTTTTTCTTCTTCTTCTTCTTCTTCTTCTCTCTTTGCTATCTTTAACACACGCATCTTCTTCTCTGTGTTTTATCTTTAACAAATAATTCGTCGTTATCTATGATTTATTTCATTTTGCTTTCTTTTTCGATGATCAGTTCATTTAATTCCCTCACTTTCTACTTTTTTCCATTCCATTGATTTGAGTTCCCCTTTTTATCTTTTAGTTATCAATTCATGTACTTTTCCGACATGTTTTCGCCTTTTTTTAATACCTATAATCTCAGCATTGCTTGAATTATTCTATCTCTATTTTATTTACTTCTATCATTTGATCTCGTACTTTCTTGTTTGCATTAATGTTCTATTCTCTGATAACCTTTAATCTTTTTTACCGAATTAGAAGTTTTGGCACAACAGATTGGACACCTCTGATTTGGCAGTTTACACATATTTTCACAAAATCTGGACGATTTCCAATTGACTTTACTAGGCAAGTTTAAAGTCATATTTTCCGTTTAAAAAAAGCTTATAAAAGAAAATGTAAAAAAAATATTCCCAAACCTGCCAACTATATATCTAAAATATTCTGTAGTTTCTTTAGGAGTTTACAGCTAGGCATAATGTTCGACGTATCTAGCTAAAAAGTAAATAATTATCCACAAAAGATTTACATGGATAATATAATCTAAGTATGTAATAAGAGAATAGAGTTAAAAACTTGTCAAAATGTTATGGTCAGGTAAGCGGCGCTACACATAAAACATTATACAATGTAAGAAATATACGTAAAATTAAAAAAAATATCAGTATTTACAAAAAAAAATAAATGCAGAAGTAATTAATATCGACCGCTATATAATCGCTGTCAGTAAATGACGATCAAAATACGCTATAGTTTCGAGTCCATTTACAGTTTAAGTTACAGAAACGATTGAATTAATAGAGAATCAACATGGCAGTTTTCTTCTTTTGGGTTCGAAAACACAATACCTAGCATTTACATGGAAAAACGCGTGCCTGCGTGTTTATATATATATATATATATATATATATATATATATATACATATATATATATATATACATATATATATATATATATATATATATATATATATATATATATATATATATATACCCACTCGATCGTGCGTGCTTGTGGGTATTTATGTGCATTAGGCACCGCCAAAAATGGCCGCAAAATCAAGTTGTTGTTGTTTTTTAAAACTAAATTACATTTATTAAAATCCATTATTTCTGAATAACTTTTTTTTTTCCAGAAAGATAAAACCCTGATTTTTTTCATATAGAAAACAGAATAATGTAAAACGTTTTCTACTATTTTTAATTCAATTTTAAATGTTAAATTTTCCCCAAAAGTTAACAATTGACGTTTTTTGTCTTGCACAAAAAACGTATTTAAATATTTAAGAAAAAGGGTTTTTGAAATAATTAATTTATTTATTTATTGTCTAACTAAGATTTAGGATGATTTTCTAAGAGAATATGCAAAAATATTATAATATAAGTACCTGAATTTCAAATAATTCCACTTATTCATATAGCTTACCAGATATTTCGCGTCGACGTAGAGTTCAGATCGACTCTGTTTACGTTTTCGTTTGATAATAAGAAAACTATGGAAGACCAAACAGGCCAAAAAAACTTATTTTTCAGTGACGAAAATTTCAATGTATTATTAAGCTGAGGCTGGCCAGTACCAGATGGGTGACCATTTGTATGAGTTCGGTTTTTAATGTGTATGTGTGTGGGGGCCAGGCTCCCAAAATGTGGGGGCAATTTAAAGCAGAATAAAAACAAATATTTCAGCGCGTTTGGTCCACCGTAGTCGAAAGGCAGCAAACGTTTTCAAACGGGATCGAAAAAAATGATGCTATTTTTAACACAAAGGGCACAATATTTATCGAATTTTTTTTTTGTATCGATTATTCAAAGCATGCCCTGTTTAATAATGGTCATGCATTATTCGGCTCGCTAAAAAAAAAAATTGTTAATTTATTTATCAAAAATTTTAAAATAGCTTTTTTCGTATAAATATTATTTTTTTTTTGTTTTGCTTAACTTAAATTAATTATTTTACTTAATATATTCACCGAATTTCACACTTCAAAACTCAAAAGCGGGATAATTAAACACAATCGAAGTTCTGATATTCAGACGTCAAAATTAGGTATGCAAACAATTTTGTTTGTTTGTTTTTTTTTTGAATCTATAATTCTGTCCCTTACAACAACACAATATGTTTTGTTCAGTTTCAGATGGTTTTTTTAAGCATATTTGTTCCCACTTCAAAACAAGGGGGGTTGTAAGCAAAAAAATATATATCTAAATATCGTTTATGAAAAATAAGTACACTGTTATAAAGTTCATTCTTCTCCTAACAATCGCTGACAATTTCGTATTGATCAGATAATTACCTGGTTTTTGGTAGATTTTTAAAAAGAACTGACCCCCCAGTTTTGGTGGTGCCTAATGTACATGCATATATATATATATATATATATATATATATATATATATATATATATATATATATATATATATATATAAATTTGTTATAGGAAATACGGTTTTCTGCAGTTTATTTATAATAATAAAAAAGATGGGTTATATTTCTTTTTTTTATTAATTTTCTTTCAAAGTCGATTGTCCGGCCGCGTATGTTTTTTTTTTATATTAGAAACAGTATTTTCGTAATTCTATGACAAAAAAAACGTCTGAATTATTTCTTTTTTTTTAATTTATTTTTTCTGTCAGGTTGATTCTCTTACTTGCCCTCTCCCGCAAATGTAAGCATCTAATATTAGGGAGGGGGCGGTCAACGTGTGGGTAAAATTTTTACTGGAAATTTAGTTCATTATACGTGTCCCTACCTAAAAAACTGGTTGTCATAAAGCTGATGATCATTTTACGTACATTAATTAGAAGAAAGCTATTCCCACTTTTAAAAACTAATATTACCTCATATATTAGGCACCACATGTTGGCAGTAATTGTATACCTTCTTTTGTTTTCATCGCCAATGAAAACCTGGGAAAATGGGAATGTTAAACGATTCCACCTACCCCGACCAAAATAAACAAAACAAGATAAATAATACCGGTTAAGTAGTATTTGTAGTATTTAGTTTGAACGTAAATTACCTTCTTTACGGAAAGTTGTGTTTTCTTCCACTAAGGTAAACTTTGTATTTTATTTTTGTTATCTTGTTTGGTTTATATTGAGTTATTTTTTTAATTTGCGAATTTCCTTATTCGCTTATTTTATATACCACAATTGGCCCGATAATCTTTCTCTTTTTACTTACAAGCATCCTTTTTTTTCTAAAAAAGTTTAAAGAAGTAAATTGTTTAGAAAAAAAAAACTGATCCTCGCATGCAACAGTTTCGCTGGAAGGCAACCATCCATTGCCAGGTCGTAATATACACTTAAATATAACATTTTCATTCATGCAGATTTCATATTGTTTATTATATTATATTAGACCGAATATATAGTAATGATTTTAAGACAAAAAAGAAAATCGCTCGTGCTCCACAAACAAGAATCGAAACCAAAACCTTTAGCTTACGATTTACTTTTCTATTTGAGACAAATGGCTGCCTTTGAAAACATGTTTGCCTTAAGGCTCAAAATTAAAACACGAACTAATAACTATTAGGTTACACATACATATTCGTAATGACGTTGTACAACCGTAATCTGGAATATTATTTTTTAATGTTCACACTTTTGCACTAGTTTTCCCCGCATAAAATAACTAAATATATACTTTTACATGAGTTTTAATAGCTTATATATTAAGTTTCATGTCTGTAAACCTAGAACAGACAGACGAGTTAGCTAAACAAGATGTTTAAGCAAATATATATGCATACATAAATATATATAGAAAGAGTCCTGCGTTTACTATAACTTATTTACGCAAATGTAACGCAAATATAAATCATGTAGAATATCTAAATAAATACGATAACACGTAATAGTTAGCTAAATATGATCATCCCATGAGAAAACTGAAAAAAAAAACTAATAAGAAATTAATTAAAATGGGTGTTTAAAATAATATAAAGATTAGTTAGAGATTTTGTAGATGAATATATAACAAAATTTTATTTTATTTTAAAAAAAAGGGGTAAATGTGTATAATATAAATATAAATACGGAAAACACTTCAAATTCATAGTAGTATACATATGGCACATTGCCGCTATGCCTGCTTATACAAATATTCGTTTTAAAATGTATACTATGACTGCATGAAAAACCTTTTTTTAAAATTTATCTTGAAAACTATACGTTAAACGTAGATCTGATACGTTCCTATTTATTGTTGATTTTTTTCAATACATTTCCGAATAAAGTTGCGCTAGTCTATAGAAGAACTGTTGTTTTCAATTTTAGTGTGTACAACATTTTTTGAAAAAAAGGAGCCACATTCTTTCCAAATATGAGACTAAAAACGTATTTCACAAGTTAAATTTCGGGGTTTATTTAAACGAATACTAATGATATATTTCTTGAACATCATATAAAATGTATAATAAAATTCTTTAGTCGTTAATTTTTTTCTTGCATATTTTTGAAGTGGGCACCTAATAATTAACAATTACATTTTCGGAAAGTGTTGATTCCGCAACTATCCATTACTTCTATGTTCAGCTCATTTGACAATTCATCATGTGGTATTCATAGAACAAGGCCACATGCTACGCGGTACGAGTTATGCACTAAGAGAAAAATTCGAGCAGCGAATATTTTCATAAATGGATTGGTTCATTGGCAACACTGTTCGTTTAACTTGAGTAACTGGATTATATTTCACGGTTATTATGCCTACGAGACCAACCAGATCACTTGAAAGGCAACAATCGAAATATTATTGCTGAAATACACTCAAACTTAACGTATACAGTACTGAGAATAATACATTTTGCTTAATCCATATGGTCGGGGAATTTTGTTAATCTATGAATGCTAAAATGCCCCTTAAAAATAGAATCGGTTCATATAATGATGGGATTAATTTAAATTCAAAGTATGTCGCCTCTGAAAGAACTCCCCTTATTATAATAATTGTCTTGGTAATTCATCGAATCAAAAAAGCACTGATAATGCATTAAGGAAGGTGAATTTTAAGTTATTGTAATATAAATCATGGCGCTGTTTCTACAGTTTCAGATGACAGCCAATAATAGCACGTAAAATTCAAATAGAAAATTAATGTCTGAAAAGTAAAAAAAAATATTATTCAAATTATTTGGCAATCAATAATACTAAAGAGGAAGGGGGGGAGTGAATCACGAAAATGATAGATAATTATTTCGCAAATAAAACCTGCATGAATAACTAGACGATTTCTTTTGGTGTACGTGACCTTACTTTTTTTTTCTAGTAAATTTACCATCATTTCATTCGACTTAGTAGGCATAAAAGCGGGACGCGATAATTTGGATAAAAAATGCAAAATTAGTAGATCGGACGAATTTTATAAACGTGACAAAACACAAAAAGATACAAAAAGTAAAAGTATCGAGAAATAGAAGCAACCACTTATAGAACTAGACTCCAAACTTAAAAAGATGCAACGAATTCATAGCGGAATATAAAATTGAAATAGATGAGAAAAATATGATTTTTGTATAATTATATCTTGTAGAGTATTTTAAATAAAATAATTAGCGTCAGAATACGTATATTAACACGCACACACTGACACCTCAAAATATATATATATATATATATATATATATATATATATATATATATATATATATATATATATATATATATATATACTTGCAGGGTTACCTTGGTTGCGCGAGATAAAATACTCATGGACGTACGTTTCACAACCTCAAATTTTTATTTTCATCGAAATCGGCAAATTCACCTCTTTCCCACCAAATCCATTGATTGTATACTCTCTTTATTAGATCCATCAAATTCACCGGGGGAAAGATTGCACGCCTCTGAAGTGTTTTATCTTACAATACACTGTAATCTCCACTGGGAACCTAAACATTATTTGATAGATAACAGTATTTCATAGATAATGGGTTGAATTAAAGTTTAAAATTTAACAATTAATACTAGTACTTCAGTTTAGTTTTAAACAAAACATTAATTATCAAATAGCTTACTGTTGTGTTTACATGTCGACTCTCTTGAATTGTGTGGTAATAAAATTTCTCAAAAGTACTTGTGACGTTTGGCTCACTGCGTATTAACTTTTGTCTGTTCATTCTTCTTTCGGATTTTTTCGATTATCGATTAATAATATATCTTAAAGACACTCCAATAAAAAAAAACTCTCTTAGAACACTGCAAGGAACACAATGTGTCTTCGTGTGAGATACGTAAAAATTGACTCAGCTGTTTTCGAGTCCAAAAGAAAAGAACTCAGACACACACAAAAATATCCATACCCATTTCTTTTATAAAATAGTATAGACCGAGATACCCCAAATGTAATATCTTGTGAGGAAAATATAATTAGCCTATTTTAAGAGATTTTATCGGGGCATAAAATGCTTGTCTTTAAGATATATTATTCTAGAAAAATACACAAGTATTATATTGGTCTAAGCGTATTAGTGTTAAAGGGAAACTATTGCTGGACCTTTTAAAAATATCAACTTAAAAATAAACAACATAAACACAGAATTATGTTCATGCATACACACACACAAACACACACATGCACACACACACACACCCATATATATATATATATGTGTGTGTGTGTGTGTGTGTGTGTGTGTGTGTGTGTGTGTGTGTGTGTGCATGTGTGTCTTTGAAAAATATATATAGTTGTTCACAGGGTTAAACGGACACCGCATGTTATTTATTCAAACTATTTACTACTATTACAAGACCTATGTAATGTTAACTTGCACTTAGAAATATATTTAACCCAGTGGAAAACTTAAGCGATTATAATATGTCAGAAAACCACATCTAAGTTTTCCACTGTGTTAAATATATTTCTAAGTGCAAGTTAACATTACATAGTTCTTGCTGTAATAAGGCCACAGTTTACATACTCCGTACGTTCAAATGTTTAAGAAATAATTTGCACTTCTATCTATTTTATAATGCTATTCGTCTAAAACTATAACTAATGTGCATAGTACTATAAGCAGCTTTCTTTGGTGTAATGCAATTTGACGTATATATACAGTTTTTTTCTGTCGTCATTAAAGGGCTTGTAACGATTGTTTTTTAACATCATAGGGATTTCCTGTACGTACCATAGCAAATAACCACACGTAAAAGAAATGGCCTGTGGTAGAATGAATATAAATGATATTATACCAATTACGTATATCTCAGAAATGGTAATCGATAAATAAGTTACACATATTATGACTCGAATGTGTTTTTTTTGTTTTTTTTTCCTGTTTTGGGGGAGTCTTTGATTAAAACATTGATATCGAGAGAAATTATTGTCGATATAGACAAAAAATAATAACTGTAATAATTACAAGAATATAAAAAGTGCATTATATTTTTGTCAATACACAAATAGGAAACCGGTCTAACATATTTAATTAACATTTTGAAAAAAATACTAAGAAACTTAACACAATATACCCTTATTATGAAACAATTTTTACACACTGTTTTCATACATACACAAAATTAATTAATTTAAGTAATGTAAAAACATATTAAATAAGAGGAAAAGCAAATATTTATTTACGTATTTACTAGTAAATACTTTGTCTATCAATGTGCCAATTGGTATGTAAATGCTAAAATCTTTTTTTAAAACTTAAAGAAAAAAAACTAACGTACACTTTTATTCACTATTCATGAGAATAATCGTTTTGAACATTAATTGGTTTCTTTTAATATTTACATTTGTAAATGTTAGTAATTCATAGTTGCGTGATTTTATAAGTACGAAACCTTGAATGGTTTAGGATTATCTCCATGTGTACCAAATCTAATAATATGAATCTAGGAAAGACACACACACAGATATATATATATATATATATATATATATATAAATATATAGAGACATATAATACAAACAAATATATATATATATATATATATATATATATATATATATTTTTACACATATAATATATTTATTTAGAAACATACACACATATATATATAAATATATATATATATAACATATATATATATATATAATTATCCACTGACACGTGTTTCGTTGTCAACCACTAACCTGAGGGGTTGAATCTAGCGATATTCGAAATCAGGCCCCATGGTAATGAGCCTAAACGTTTTATTCGCTGGTCCCTCTCGCCGAATGTTTTGATATCTCGCAATTTACTTATATATTCTTTGTTTTTGTTTTTGCATGTTTCGTCGTCCACGACTCATCGGAGTGTCTAATTATAGCGAGGCTCGAAATCGGGACCTCACGGATGCACTTTCGTAGATAATTTATTTATCATCATGACGTTATTTGTTACATATGCGTACAAATGTTTCACTTCATCAGATTAGAAACTCCGCGAGTTTCATTATATTTACATCTAGGAAACTAATCGATACAACCGCTGTAAGTATATATATATATATATATATATATATATATATATATATATATATATATATATATATATATATATATATATATATATATATATAATTTTTGCGTTTGGGGATGCTCGGGATAGTATAAAATACTTTTTGTGTATTCATTTTACAATAAGCACATTTGGCTAGCGTTCAATACATTACTTATCGGCCTCGAATGTAACGCCTAATGTAAAAAGGAAAGACTGTTAATGGTAAAATTTTCCGTGTTGGCTGTGTTTGCATACTACCTGTTGCAAAAGATGTTTCCATTAAATATTATGTGATAAAAAATGCATGATTAAAATCAATGCAAAGTACATATACCACCAATAAATAAAAAATAAAGTATAACTATACATGATATTAGGTGTTCGACATGAATGCACACTGAAATACACGAAGAAGCAATTACACACTAGCATATGCATATATCCATATGCGTACGCGTATAATATATATATATATATATATTTGTGTATATATTTATATATTTGTATAAGCATATATTTATGTGTGTATATATATATGTGTATATGTACGTGAACGTGTATGTTAATGGATGCACGTGTATGTGTACTTTGTGTGTATATATGTATACATATACATGTGTATACAGCTGTGTATATGCACATATATTCATATGTATGTATTTACCTATAGTCATATGCATGTGTGTGTGTATTTGTTACAGACATATGCATGTGTGTATTTGCATATAGACATATACATAAATGTTGGCATGTGCATGCGTGTATATGCGTGTGTACGTGAATACAGATATATGCACGCGTGTGTATGTGTATACATACATGTGTTTGGGTGTGTACGTGCATGTGGACATGTACATATGTTTGTGCATATAGACAAGTACATGTGCGTGTGCATACATACATGTGCATATAGACATGCCCATGTGTGTGCATATAGACCTGCCCATGTGTGTGCATATATATATATATATATATATATATATATATATATATATATATATATATATGTTTGTGCCTAAAAACATGACTATGTGTATACATGTATGCATATGCATGTGTATGAATATATACATGTGCATATAGACATGCCAATGTTAATGCATATATGCATGTGCATATGTTCACATACATACATGCATGTATAGACATGCGCATGTGGGGGTATATATGTGCATGTGTGTGCATAAATACGTGCGTGTATATAGACATGTGCATATAGGCATATCCATGTCGTTGTGCATATAGGCATGTGCATGTGTGTTCACATGTGCAAATAGACATGTCCAAGTGTTGCATATAGATATATACATGTCTGTGCCTATGTGTATATATATATGTATGTAGGTGCATATATCCATATGTTTATGGCAGGGCATGTTATATGCTACTGGTGCCATGTAACACAGTACTACTTGCCTCATGGGGCACGGGCGACTAAACTCATCCTCCACCAGACGGGTGTTGTGAGGAGAGTGGCTCGTCTCCCTGAAGTATTAAAACAAGACCTTCCAAAGGTTGAATGAACCCCTTTTCGGGGTCAACGCCCGACAATCACTATGTGTGTATATATATATATATATATATATATATATATATATATATATATATATATATATATATACTAGCAATCGGTGTCCGGCGTTGCCCAGGTGTTTTGAGGTTAATGCTGAGAAAAAAAAACGGTCAATTTTTTAAACTTTGACCCCTATTATGACTTCTTAACATTTATTGTTTAGGGATCAAGTAAAGGTAATAAGTTAGATCCATGTCCAAGGAATCTATATCTATAATATCACGTGTTTAGACCCAAAATTGTAGGAGGAGTTTGGTAGAGTTCTCAAAGGTCAAATCGTTTGATAGCGAGGCCAAATTTCGCGAATTTGGCCTTTTTTTAAAGCAGTTTGGCCTTCAAAATTTATGTTTGGCCTTTTTCTTCACCGATGAAATCTGGGGACGCAACGGAAATTTTCGGCTAAAAAATGTTGTTACTATGCACATCTATTTATTGAAATACAATTTGTGGCAAAATTTCAGGAAAAACTAATGGATGGTTCTCTCGCAATAGTCCGGACAATTCGCTAAATTATCTCGTCAAAACCTTAAATCTCGAATTTTTGTGCATTTTTTTTCGGGGGGGGGGTTAATTTGGCATAATAGTGTCCATTTAATAGTATTATCTTGAAAAAATAAAAAAATAAGGAAAATTACCAAAAAAACAAACAAACAAGAACAACAAAAGTGTGCCGTATTTTTAAAAGTTTTATTGCGTTGTTTTTATTTGCTTTTTTTATTTCATCGGTGAAGAAAAAGGCCAAACAGAAATTTGAAGGCCAAACTGCTTTAAAAAAAGGCCAAATTCGCGAAATTTGGCCTCGCTATAAAAATCAAAATGGGGAAATCCCCCTACTTGAACTTTCTGTTTAATTAATAATGACGCGCTTGTAGCGTTGATTTTTTTCTTTTTTCGCTATAAAAAAATAACTACTTGATGAAATTACGTGATTTTTTCTGTAGGAAAACTTTATCCCATGACGAGTACGTGCAATGTATATATATTTTTTTAAATATTTCCATTTTTTAATGTCAATGGAAAACTGCACAAGTACCCAAACCAGAAATGTAAAGACCACGAGTGAAGGCGCTTTTTTTTTTTTTTTTTTTAGGTTTAGTTTCATAATGGCGGCTGTGATGTCGGAGGTTCGATTGTTAGATTGTAAGTTTCGTATTTTTTTAATTTGTAAATCGCAAGTTAGGAAAAAATTAAACCCTTCCAAGATGGACAATAAATCAAGCCATAATATTTTATGGTAAAGGTAAGAGCCTACGAACCATAGTTTTTTAGGAGATGTGATTATTGGATTAACCAATCAGAAATCGTCTGTGGCACACACATCTCTGTTTTTATAGATATATAGATATATATTACATATAGATGTGTGTGTGTGTGTTGGAGTGTAGAAGGCTCATTTAAGCCATGGTGACGGCAACCTTTCTAGGAGAAGGAAATCTCTGATAAAAAAAACATAAAGCGGGAAACAAGTACCCGCGTAAAACTGGTCTTCAGTTTAAATTGTTAATGGCTTTTGCTGGATCTCAACATTTAAGAGAGAGAGAGAGAGAGAGAGAGAGGGGGATTAGCTGTCGTATAAAGCAAGGGCTCTGACACATCATCTCTGATCCTGTGGTGCTGAAAGTCATTTTTGGGGCTGATGGAATTTAAGTGTCTGAGAGAGTGGCACTCGTCTGACAAGACGTTGCAATCATCATCATGTACATATGTACAGAGAAGTAGATAGAAACAAAAGATGTGTATGTATCTGCATATATAAATATTTGTGTATGTATGTGTATGTATGTGCATATATGTGTATATATGTGTATGTATATACACATAAGCATGTGAATATATATGCACAAACACACACATAGATATGCGTATATATATATTTGTATGTAACATATTTGTGCATGTATACATATATATGTATGTTTGTACATATATATATCCGTGTGCATACAAATATATATGCGTATATAATTTGCATATGCACATATGCGTATGTACACGATCTGCACATATGTACAGATGTGCATATACACATACTTATGTGTTTGTCTATGCGTCTATATTCTTATGTGTGAATATATATGTGCGTGTGTGTTTATGTATTACATATATACATAAGTGTGTATGTATATAGAAGTGTGTATATGCGTGAATGTGCATATAGACCTGTGTACATGCAGTATATATATATATATATATATATATACACATATGCTAATAAACGCATTTGTATACGTGCATATATATATATATATATATATATATATATATACACATATGCTAATAAACGCATTTGTATACGTGCATATTCCATGCAAGAATGGTTATTTTAATACATGTGCACATGCAATAGGTGTATTTCTTTGTATGTATGCATATGCAATTATGTGTAATTTTATACGTAAATGCATGCATGGATGGGTATTTATATTCGAATGCACATGCACGTATGCGTATATATGCACATACACCTATATATATATATATATATATATATATATATATATATATATATATATATAAGCTGAATGTGTGTGCGTGTGTCTGGTCACGAATAGGCTCCTATATGGTTGACTATTTTACAAACTGATTGCATATAATGAATATAATATACGTGTATCGAAACACAGTAATGGGTATTTCTGATCTGGCAGAACGGTGGTTCATTAAATGTGTGGGGACTCCGTTCGCGCCTGGTCCATAAACTATGGAAATAAAAAGAATTAAAATTTAAACAACAAGTTTTCAATTTTTTTTTTATATAGATGTACATAAGAATACTTTTATAAGTATGTTTTAACTTAAAAAGAGATGGTATAATAAAATTGTGGGGTTTGTGTTCGCGTTTGGCTTCCATAGAATGGAAATAGGCACATACTTTGATAAAACCTTTTCATATCCATCTGCGTAAGTATACCTTGATAATTATGTTTGAAGAAATATGGTATCATAAAATTATGGTGTGTTCATTCGCACCTGACCTCCATAGAAAAGAAATATGTCACAAAGTTTAACAATGTTTTTTTTTAAGTATAGATCCACAGAATATTGTGATAAGTGGTTCAGTGTGAACAGCTAAGGTATACTAAATTATTGGGTTATCTATTTTATTGTTAATTTCATCATATTTTTCTTTAGTTTGATATCCCCAAAATCCAAGCTATCTTTCTTTAGGCTGTTTTTGAACCCAATCAACGAAGGGTACATTTGCTAGTGTATATATATATATATATATATATATATATATATATATATATATATATATAAGTGAAAGTGCCTGTGTGTCTGTGTACATTTCCCTACGCAATAACTCTGTCAATTTTTAGTCTACAGACTCGACATTTGATATACCGGTTACTGAGATTTGGAAAATTGATGTGATCGGGTTGTGGCCAGAAATTTGGCGACTAAGGGGTCAAAATTCAACGATTTGACCTTTGAGAACTCTAGCAAACTCCTGCGAGAGTTTGGGTATACGCAGGTGAAATGTTATATATAGTTTCCTTGGGCATAGATCTAACTAAATAACTTGATATGAGCCCAAAACAATACATTTAAAGCGGTCATAATAGGGGTCAAAATTTAAAAAACAATTGACCTCTGCGGTCTCTTCCAAATTACTCAGACAATTTCTTGTGTAAATATTTGAAATTTTACATAAAGGTTATTCAGAGATAGGGCAAGCTTTTTCATCAATTTGGGTCGAAAAAAATTAGTTACCAATATATTAATGTATGTATGTATGTTTGCATGTATGCCTTAAACTTTCAATAGAGGCGACGGATTTTCTAAAATCAGTATCGTTTTAAAGTTCATACGACAAATATCGAAAAATTGGCTAAAAACATTAATATCTTTCCATTCAACTAGGCACTTTTCTACAGGGGGGTCACTTTTTTCACCGATACTTTTGAAAGGTATCCTCTCCTTTAGATTATCTAGGCTTAATTTTAAATAATGTCGCTTCATGGATGCCGGTGGTCGTAACGGCATAAAGGTTAGGTTTTACACCGTCTTTTCCTCCTTTGCGCTACGGATTCGAGCCTGCCTTCCTACTACCACTTTTGTTTTTGCTCAATATACATATCCAACCACCCGGACAACGCCGGGCGCCCATACTAGTATATATATATATATATATATATATATATATATATATATATATATATATATACGTATACACATTTATGCGTATATATGCATATGTATATGTATAGCGATGAACGATTAAATGATCGTCTTTGTTTGGTGGACGTCAATTTTCTTATTTTAGCAACTCCCAAGAGGAATAGGAACTTTCTATAATCTTTAAAAGAGCGAGAAGTGAAATGTGGCGTTTTACCGATACAACTTATGACACCACGACTAGTGCCATTACTAAAATGCATCGCTGTATTTCCACTAAAGACAGGAACGCACCCAGGATGGAGAAACATTTTCCGTCAGCGGTTATGATCTTGTGTGTAGTGACAATAAGGGACGAATAATGTTACTTCACATTTTACGAGTGGGGTTAAAAGTCACCACTAAAGTTCAACAGGTATGTAAAAGAGTGTGATTATTTCCTGGTAAAAGCCGCGAACAGCTGGAAAACGTCGGGTGAGGCAACATGACACGGCGCACGTCCGCAATTGAATAGAAACTATTGTTTGGCCTAAGGAGACTACGAGTTTCGTATATACAAACATATATATAATATTTTATGGTTTGTTGATATTATTTTCATAAGTGGGTATACATGACGTAGAATTAATAAATTTACTAATTATTAAATAGAACATTTTGGTAGAAGATTCATAAATTAGTTAAAATTATTAGGGCGAATAATTGGGTGTAATGACTGTTTGATAAAATTCAATATGGCGTAATGTAAAAAATATAATGGTAACTTCAACTTCTCTTCCGATTTTCGGATTTTCCCATATCAATCTACATTTCAATTCCTCTTGACGGATTGAGTGTTGCTATTTATTCGGAGGAAGGCAAAACAGATTGACTAATTGATATAATTATTAAGTGGTTGATTTAGCGCTACGAAACAGATACTCTCAAAAATTCTATAAATCGACTGATTTTAAGGAATAAATTATAAGATGGTAAAAATCATGAATTTTCGAAATGTTAGTCATTATAGATAGATATATACATATTATATATATATATATATATATATATATATATATATATATATATATATATATATATATATATATATATATGGCTATTAAACCCTCCCCTTTTTGGAGGTAAACACTGTCGCAAATGCACTTTCACCCGATACTTCGCTCGATGCTATTAGGTTAAGCTTACTGTTCGGCTGCGTGTAAACAACCTATCATCTTTTGTACTGTGAAACGATGGGCAAGTGCTTCTTTAATGGGCATTTGATGAGAGATATCTGCTGGTACAGATTGGTTGTCTTGTGGGTAGAGCTGCCGATTGTTAACGCGATGGTTGTAGGGTCGATCGACGGGTGAAGAAAATGTTCCTGTCTAGCCACAGTGATAGCCTGTGATACAATTACACAGCACCGTGCGTTGGTGACGATAAAAATTTTGTGTAGAGCACTGTTACAAATGTAACTTCATCCCATACTTTGTGTGGCTATTAAGTTGTTTGAGCATCGTAAAACGATGGGTATTTGCAGAGACATAGCTGCCGACTGTCAACTCGAGAGCTGTAGATTCGATCCACAGCTGTTAAAAGCTGCTTGTCTAGCTACAATGTTGGGTTTTGATATAAATGTATATGGAATATATATATATATATATATATATATATATATATATATATCATAGATATTATATATATTTTTTAAAAACTTATTTTAAATTCATGTGCTTTTATAACGTTAGTTAATAGGAATATTTCAGATTTTCGTCAATATTCGTTTCATTATTACCTCTTTAACACATTTCATGTGGTAAATTACTTTGATACTTATACATATATGTGTATATGCGTCTTATTCTTTAATTTACATACTATTGAAACTCATGTCATTGCCATATGTTTGTGCAATTAATACTTTTCTTTATAGTTACTTTCATATAATCGCAGTTATATTTATTATATTCTTGTACGGCAATTAGTAACCATAGTTGGACGTTCTTGCGTTTAATGACCAGCCATATCAGTCCCGCGACGTAAAAAGAATGCGATTATATAAGAAAGTTATAGTTTAGAATGCTTCAATGTATTATTCGCTTTTACCGAGAGACATAGTATTTTAAATGTAAAAACGATGCAGATAAACGGTTTGGCGCATGGCATATATCATATTACGTTTTGTTATTCACATCAATATGAAAAATAATATTGAAATACCATTGATATTTGATGGTTTGGTGCATGACATATTTCATATTACGTTTTGTTATTTACATCAATATGAAAAATAATATTGAAGTACCATTGATATTTGATGCCCTTTACATTGCTATTTACGTGTTAAATAGAGTAAATTAACATCTAACTAAAACTGGCTTATTAGGAGATGGTTTGACCAATTAACGGACATATTATCATACACAGATTTACATTTGGTAAATTTGCCTAAATAAACGGGATGTGCATCAAGTAAACTTTGATACTTGTGGTGTTCTATATATTTGGCACTCGAAAAAGTGCAGTTTTTGCATGGTATGAAAAATTACATTATAGAATAAATGTTGATTGCAGTGATGAATGTTTAAATAGTTTTAAATACAAGTTTAATTCAATTCAAATACACTTCTCTTAGTGGTTATATTTTCTTATTAAAATATTAAAAGATACGTTTCTGTTTTTTTTTTATTAAGATTGGTAATCTATATTATTTAGATTTTTAATAGTACATTTTTAAAACATTCATCTTAATTTCCACACCGGGTCAGTCAATGTAACCTTTGATCAGGTTCCTGCGTAATTTTTTCAAACTCAGACATATGAAGAGAATGCACTTCGCTGTTTTAGTATGCTCTTCTATTTTCAATCATGCCTGGATAAAAGTACCACATATTTGACACTCCTATATTTTCAAAGCAATAAAATATGATCAAATTTGCCTACATTTGTATATACTGCGTTCTTGCAAGCCAACTCTATTTTGGCTGCTTTAGGATTTAATTGACTTGGGTTTTTTGCATGGTTATCTTTCTTGTAGTGTTACCGGTAATAATATACAGTGCACAGTGTCGCATATTATTATTATTATTATTATTATTATTATTATTATTATTATCATTATTATTATTATTGCTGTTGTTGTCTGTTGTAATAAACAAACATATTTATATTCAGAAAAAAGTTGGCCCAAGGCTTCCACAATCCTACTGGAATTGTCAGCAAGGAACACGTCACTCATTTTAACGCAATGCGAAAATATTATTGCGAAATCATAAAAGTTGAAGATTTGATCGACTTTGTGGGAGACAGAAAAATACACTTGTGAATTTTAGCATTCTATCTAGTAATGGCTGACGAAATGAGAGCATACTTTTCCTGTAAATAGAATCCTTATGAAAAATTGCGTACAGATCTATGAGTTAGATAGAAACATTCCCAATTATAAAAAAAAATATGAGTTAAGTGACAGATATGTGTTGTAATTGATACTTAAGAGTGGAACAATAGTGTTTATAACCCCAATTATATTAATAAACCTAAAGACGATTACAAGAGTGAATTTATTATAATGGATGTCGGTATCTATCCCAATAAGACTGTCTTTATCAGGGGAGTAGTTGTTGAATAAAATTAATTATTACTTATTTGTTTTAAATGATTTAAAATAAAGTATTTTCATATAAAAATCCGCTTTCTCTGTCATAATTAAAAGTTATTTAATCATTATTATATTGAATTAAATTTATTTTCACTTGTACCACATGGATCTTAACATAGTTTTAAATTATAACAAAAATTTACTTCTGCAAAGTGACAACAAATACGTTATTTTAACCATAATCCGACCCTACGTTAAACACATGTTTATTTTGAATAATTCGATAATCAGTAACTGCTCATTTTACAGACTTTAAACTGCAATGCCTTTTTTTAAACTTTTTACTGTAAAGTAACCAAAACCCTAGTTTTATTATGGAAAGGTCGACTTCTACAGATACAATTTTTGTAAAATATATTTTTTTAATAATGTTCAGAATTTCGCTGTCAAATATATGAAGATTATTCGGAATACACCCGAAAGTGTAACATACAATTTGAAACAACGATTCATTTTAAAGAATAAAAACCTATGTGTGTATTTTGTTAGACTTTAGAATATAGTATTTTAATAAAGTTATCTACAAATATAATGCGATATGAATCCGACATTTTTGAAAGGGTTTTTTAAATACCAGCATTTCCTGGTATTAAAAACATGAATATTTCAGAAAACAGGAAATAAATGAGAATAACTCATGTGCTTTAGCAATAGCGTTCTTATTTATATACCAATTCTTCACATATGGCGTTATATTACTATTCAGCACATTCATCGGAAAAAAATCAATAGCGATATATATCGTCAAAATCGAATGGAACTCATGAATAGTAATAAAAATGTACAGTGCATATTCTGTAAAGAACGTTAAATACACATTAATTTGGACTGAAGTCTTAACTAGTATACAATTTACTGCGGTGAAATGCTTGCATTCTATTTCACGCCTTTTTTTGAAGACAATATATTATTTTGTGTTTTATCTTGCATGAAATTTAAGAAAATGACAGAAACTGAATAGCTTACCTATATTGATTTCTTTTTATTGGTAAATAAAAATGTCTATTTTAGCGCAAGTATGGGTGTCTGTTATACTATATTATATTCCCAGGAGAAATTATGTGCAAATGCTGTCATTCTATCGAACCATAAATAATAAGGAGAAGTTTGCTAAAAAAAATTAAGGGTAATATATTATGTACTACCTATTAACATGCGGAGAATTAAATAATAATTCGGCCAAATTCGAAGACGTTAAGCTATAGATAAAAGTAAGTGGCAGATTCAGTTTATGGTGAAAGCGTTAATTGCGTCATTTTAAATAGATTTATTATACCACGTATGAGCTTAGGTATTTGAGAGAAGAGACCCACTAGGAAACTAAGAGTTATTAATCTAGGACACCATGTTTCTATGGTGGGTTATATATACACTTTATTGTAATTGTAAGTTGTGAGCATGAGAATTGTGTTTAGGAATTTTTTCTCATTTTATAATAATGTCAAAAGCTACAAAGGAAATGAGTTTTATTATATTATACAGATTGGAAGTGCAGTGAATCGTTCTGTTGAAAAATCTACCTGAGGTTGCAGACGCGGAGTAAAACAAGCGTTCATTTTTCCAAACGAATCCTCTGCGCAGTTACTATACCTTTTTTTTTCTATTTGCAATTGCTAAACAGTTGTCAATTCTTGTTTCACAAATATGAAACACCTATCGAGGGTGCAACTATTGCAGACAACAAAACATAAGTTGTAGTGCGTAGGTGTTAGTGAGTTGAATCGTACTTAAAATGCAATCAACGCGAATTCTATTTTCTCAAATATATTTCTTTTTGTTTTTACGTATTCGTTCTTTCATTATTTAATTTTCTTAAAAATTCACTGCTATATAAACACTTTTATAAGACGTTATCATTTTTTAATCATAATTAATGACTAACAATACAGCACTCGTACAAAGGTGATTAAAATATTTCATGTAATAAATAAAATGATCAATGGCAGAGGGAATATTATATGTATTCAGTTTTACTGCTTCAAAACGGCCATAATTTCTCTTGTGTTCGTTTCAAAAAGTTTTGGCCAACGAACCTTCGTCGTGAAACCACTAAGAACAGAAAAGGATAATAGTCCGCAATATATAAAATGTATAAATAGTACTCATCTCAATGAATTCCAATTCAAATAATATATACCATTCGGTATGGACTCGACCATGGGAGATAAGATGATAAATACACATGAACTTATAAGTAAAAAAATTCAACATTAATCGTCATTCGGGACTCGTGGCGCAGTTGATAGAGACGTTGAATCTGTACGGTTGCAGGTGAGAATTGTCGGAAGATAGCGGTTTCAATCCTACTCAAAGCCGGCTAGAGGCTTACCTGATCAAAACGTCGTGAGACAACAACAACTCTGGATTGCAGAGAATGCAGTCAGGAGATTCAGAGTTCCCATCCGTCGCGGTTACCACCTGACGAAGGCCAGAGAGATAGTTAGCCGAAACGTCGTGAAACAATAATGAAAAGATGAGGATAATAGTTCGAAATATATAAAATAGACAAATTTTTATATTCCAACGTTCATGATATTGACAATCTTACAACTTTATTCCTTTAATTCAGTTGCATTTTCAATTCTTGAAAGTATCTGACTTGTAGTATCAAAACCAATCACTTAATTATTATATCAATCAGTGAATCTATGTTGCCCTTAACTTATCATAAGAAATAGCAAGAATGAAATCATCAAAAGGAGATAAAGCGCGCTCTGACATTATTGAAATTCCTAAAATTGGAAGAGGAGATGTACATACATTATATGTTTACGTTACGCAAAAAATTTAAATATTTCTGGATACCTCTCTACATCAGCATAAAAGGTACGCGGCAACAAAATGACACCAGAATTATTATAACGAAGTTAAAAAAAAAAATAAATCTAACATAAAAAATTGACTTACTTATATCAGGTATATTTCCAATTATGTTACTTGCGAATGGATATAATGTAATTTTAAAATTAAACTGTTTTTAAACAATATTTAATTGCTAAGAGAGATAGAAAAAAGCTGATGTTTATGATTTTATGCTATAAGTATGACAGTTAGTTTTATATTATTTTTCGATATTGCATAAAATTTAAGTAAAAATAAAGAAATTGTAATTACAAGAATACTTTAAAAAATAAATTCGTTTTTGAGATAGTGTTTTCATGTTGCTTTAAAAAACGTAAGGTCTCACAGTGTACTAGCCCTTTATTAGTTTGTATATATACATATATATATATATGTATGTATATGTATGTATGTATGTATGTATATGTATGTATTTAAGTAAAAATAAAGAAATTGTAATTACAAGAATACTTTAAAAAATAGATACGTTTTTGAGATAGTGTTTTCATGTTGCTTTAAAAAACGTAAGGTCTCACAGTGTACTAACCCTTTATTGGTTTGTATATATATATATATATATATATATATATATATATATATATATATATATATATATGTATGTATGTATATATGTATGTATGTATATATGTATGTATGTATATATGTATGTATGTATATATGTATGTATGTATATATGTATGTATGTATATATATATGTATGTATGTATATATGTATGTATGTATATATGTATATATATATATATATATATATATATATATATATATATATATATAATCTAAAAGATATCCTTGCTATTTACAACACTTGTTTTTAAATCTAAAATGATGGTTACATAAAGAGAAAGTAATTGTCGTTATATAGGTGTTTATTCTTTTTTTTAATTTTAAGATAAGTCATTTTTAATTTTTACGAAGGAGCCCGTTCTTAGTGGATTATTTCAGGATCGAATCCTTTGAATTCTAGTTAGATTATTATTATTTTTTAATAGTGTAATATTTTTGTGGTTTACTGAGTTACTTTTGGGCAACATCATTTTTATTATTTCATCATGGTTGTTTATAATTATTACATTTTGCCCACCTTCTATTCATGCAACTGGTTAAGATTTCTTCTTACAGGTTTAAGTATATTGAAACGGTGGCGTTGGATTTTATATTGCCAGGGATTCAGATGTACATAGTTTAGAAAATTTATCGCCCAGTTTATGTTTTCATCGATTTTAGTATTATCCCTGTCATAATAAAGGGGAGTTTATTATCTTTTAACTGGCATATATACTTTGCTAAGTTGTTTAATCTTTCAATGATTCATTATTCAACCAGTGGTTGGGTTTTGATATTATATGTTTAATGAGCCCTGATCTGGATCCGATTTATACGGAATTGATTTTATAGTATATTGATGGTTTTTGGTTTGAATTGTATTGTTTTACACGCTGTGCTGTTGTGCTATATTATTTACGAATTTATGAGGAAGTTATTGTCGGTGGATTGTGTATTACTATTAGTTTCTGCCTGGGGATATGTGTAATTTCGTTTAGTATAGAGAGCTTTTTGTGTTTGGTTATCTTTGGAACTATTTTTTTTATAACTGTGCAACTGTAAATTACACTGCTTTTTTATATTTACCTCGCAAGGGGCATGTGTTATTGTTATTGTTGTTCTGCTTGTCGGCGGTTGTTTTTATGTTTTGTATTTTATTAATTTTTTGTGGTTATTTTTAATTTTAATTTTGCATCTTTGAGTAGAAAAATTTGACAGTGTTTTATTAAATACGCTGCTGTATTTACAAGTGGGGTTTATGTTTTTTTTTCTAATAATTTAAATGAAAATTGGCCATATTTTTCTAAACGTTCCTAAAGTGAGGAGGATCAAACCACAGGGTATCCGTATGTCAATTTTACGTTATTCATAATCGTTTAAGATGTGTTAGTGCGTATGACTGAGTCTGTTTATTTCATTTTATTTTATAATAGCGGTTTCTTTAGTTTTCGTAATTCTTTGTGGGGTGACATCGCCATGTAATGCGTTATGTCCTATTTTTATTTAAGATTACTGTAATTTTTGTATGAAACTCGTATCATTTTCATATTGGTATTTTATTTGCGTTTTAAATTCTGATAATTTAAATGTGTCGTTGTGGTATTTTGCGTTTTGTCGTATATGGATTTGTCTGATAATAATCTTTGCATATTGTATCGATTGAGTGGAATTATTTTAATGTTCAAAGGTGTAGTGTTTTATGTTAAACATTTCACCCAAGAAGATTATTTGGGTCGATTTTTATGGCAAGACAGTAGTTTTTAAGAGTAAGTGTAAATATTTTATTGCTCTATCGTAATATCTATTTGAAGTATATTATGCATAGCGCATTGTCTGTGTTGAGCCACGCTAATCGGAATTTTCATTGAAGTGTTATATGAATTTCATTAAGGAAGAAAAGTCTAACTAGGTCTGTAATCTGTGTTGACTCAGTTGATCCCATTAGAATATTGAAGTTTCGGGATATTTACTGCCAGATTTTATTAAATACTTACTTGCAAACAGTATTAGTTTGGTTACATCCTCTTTTGTATTTGTTATTTAGGAGACCATTAAGATAGATGTAGACAGGTAATATGATTCTATATCAAATAAAACATTTTTTATTGTAAATAGTAAATCACCATTCAATGACTTGCTAGTAGATTGCCATGGTGAGTAATTAGACAATCATTAGATCCTTAAGAAAATATATGGAACTTTTTAAAGAATCGAATTGGGTAATTTTATGAGATTCCAAAGTTATAACAAGATTGTAAATTCCACGATAATTTCGGAAAAGATGAGTGCCGTTCAATCAGTTACTATGCATACCAATTTTAGGTTGTTTATGGTTTAAACATTTCGTGTAAGTAATCGGGCGTTTGGATTTCTCTCGTCCATTTATAATCATAACGTCAGATTTTTTATCATATATATATATATATATATATATATATAATTTCTAAATCATGAAAACATAAGAATATTTATAGCAGGCGCATATAATTTTATATAACATATTGTACGTCTTACGCGTGGATCACTTAATTGTATACCAGACAATTCATCAGAGATCCATAAAGATCCATAATATATATATATATATATATATATATATATATATATATATATGTATATATATATATATATGTATATATATATATATATATGCGTGTGTGTGCGTGTATTTTTGAATGGTGTGGGCGTGTATATATATATATGGGTATATATATATATATATGTGTGTGTGTGTGTGTGTGTGTAAGTGTAGATACATTCATACATACATACAAATATTAAACTCTTATAATCTGCTTTCATTTTATTTTAAATCTATTGTTTTAATGAGTAAACTATCGTTATGTTCTTTCTGCAAACATATAAGATTCTAGGGGCTACAAATTAGGGTCATGACTTAGAAATATAAAAATGCTGGTTTACGTTGTATTAACACGTCTGCATATTACACTTTTTGGGGCAAGTTGCAGAAAAAATCCAAATTCTAGCTGGTGTGGTGTAGAATCTATTTGAGTAGAAAACTTCCTTACATGAGGGGGCATCAACAGTGAAAGGAGAGGGATGTTGCCAAGCGGGGTTATCGGGGATGTATACGTGATGGGGACACAAGGACATCAATTACATTATCCATTTACTTTTCCATTTAACTACGGTCTTGAATTCATTTCTTAATAGTTCAAGCATTGCCTTTTATTTATGTACATCCGTTCTTACCTCGTCCATGTTCTAGAACGTGATATCATCGGCAAATATACATTTCAGACTCAGTATTATGAAGGAGACTATTAAAGAATAGCAGAATTAATAGTGGTCCAACGAGCGACCCCTGAGACACTCTCACATTAATGTCATAATGCTCTGATCAACTTTCATCGAGGATTACTTGTATGATCCTATTGTCTAATAACAATCTAATTATATTAAGTATTCGTTCAGTTATACCCTATGATTTTTATTTTCATTAGCAGCCCTTCATGCCAGACTGTTTCAAAAGTTTCGTCCAAAAATGATCTTGAATATATTGAGGGCTACAGCCATCGCTTCACCTGCATCATCCAGTACATGGAATACGTGTTCAGAGATAATTATTAAAACATCTCCGATAGAACAGCATTTCGTAAATCCGTAGTGTTTGTCAGAAAGATTTGCTTTTGGTGGTGGACTAGTGTTTAATCTATTAGCGTCTGGAAGATTTAAACGAAGAGGGGGAACTGGCGTTTATTTTGTCAGAATTCTTGTAAACTGGTATTACACATGCAATCTTTCAGCTATTAAGGAAGCAGGATTCAGCAAAGCATTTACTGTAGGGTTTGGATAGTACGTTGGCTAATTCAGTGGAGCATTTCTTAATTAGTACTTACCAGATTTTTATGGCATCGTGGACATGCGAGGGATGATTTTAAGATCATCAATTGCGGCTTTCGACTGTATAGGGTAATTTTAGAGGGGGTTGATTTTCTAGATTGTAGTTGAGGGAGAATCGCCGAGTAAGAATTACTCCCTATCTGATGCTATGCATGCAAACATTTTATTGTTGGATAGTCGGAAATAACTGATTCGCTTTTATTTACTAAACTATTATAATATATCCATCCATAAATCATGATCCCCTATGTGATTAAATTGAATATATATATATATATATATATATATATATATATATATATATATATATATATATTACGTATGTGAATATATATATATATATATATATATTACGTATGTGAATAGGATATGCACATAAAAAATCGATACATTTAGCTTGCCCTTCAATTATCAATAATAGAGAAGCAAACACACTCTCAAACATTGTAAATACAGGCCAATTCCAGAAGAAATAAGAATGGCACACGGTAGTTTGGGTAAGCATTCAACGCCTTTCCGTAATTCTTCCGCAAGTGCTTTTATAGGAAAATAGTGCCGATATGCAAGATGTGCCTTACATTATAGATATTGTCAGTGATAATTTCAAAACGAAGTATCGGTTGCATATATTTCCATAGCACTTCACATTTCCAAAAACGATATGTATAGTACGAAAAGTTAAAAAAAAGAACAATTCTTTTTACACAAGATATTGATATATATTAAAATATTTGATTTTTAATTAAGAAATATTAAGGGACATATTAAAAATGTGATTTATTATGGAAATTATGACATTGACTGTATATTATCTTCGGTTAGATTATTTTTAGTATTTCATTATTTACATTGTAGTAATCATGTTTTTTATTATTGCAGTAATATTAATGATAGTGTTTAAGTAAGTAATGTTGAATGATTAGAAACACTTGATATTTTCCATCAGTGCTTAGCTCAGTTATAGAAACTATCATATTACTTAGACGATTATGTGTGAAAGCACTATAAACGCAAACTTATTAAAATAGAAAATATTATATCATTTCATTGTCTATGAAACAAATGAATTATGGCGTAAATGCAACTGGAAACACCATAAATTAAATGAATTATATCAGGATTAAACCTGAGCATTTAGTGATGCTATATATCGTTAGTGCGCGCACAAAAGCACGATCTGTGAATATTAAAATAGACAAACTGTACAAAAAAGTATTCAATCGAATACTTACAAAATGTAACAGAAATATTACAAATGTGTTACATAAAAAATCTAACTATATAATCTTTATAATGGAAGCCCCAAAAATTAGAATATTTCATAATTAAGCAAATAAACTTAAAATGTGTCATATTAAAGCATTATTGACGGGTCAAGAATATTATTCCAACATCGGGATTGATGGAAAAAGGCTTTTCTGAAATAATAGTTAACGTTGAAATTGAAATGTTTTTTTTTTCTTAATATTCGCATGACGACCAACATTATTTTTTTTATTTTTTATTTATTTTTACACAGTGATCACCACTTATCAAGGCCCGGAAGCCACTCAGGGATAAGGGTTATTGCAAGTGCATTACGTTAGTGCGGAGATTTGATGAAGTGTTTACTTAAGGGGGCGGTTCATTAGGAATTTGTTAACATTGGACTGAAGTTGTAGTCAGGTAGGAAGAAGGCAGACGGAACAGAGTTCCACAGACGTGCAGTTCTAAGAAATAAGCTTTGTTCATGGAATCCGCGTTTTGATTTAGGCACATATATAGTGTGGGGGAAATTTTTCACAGTGGTTTCAGCTAGTCGGGTGTTTTTCGTGAAATATGTGCTAGGGGGGACCAGAGATTGGAGTTCAGACGAGCACCTGCCATGGAAATAACGATAAACAAGGATAGGCTCGCAACGTCTCTTCTGTGGGAGAGAGGTTGCAGGGTAGAGAAAAGGGCACCCCCACTAAGCCACGAATCTATTTTGTACACTGTCAAGGCAGGATAGGCTGTTTTTAGCAGCTCCTTCCCAGATATGGCAACAGTATTCCATCCTTGGACGTACTTGACTTTTATATAGATAGAGAATTGCATCAGTAATTATATATCTTATGTTTCTTATTCATATTTGCTAAATCACCATACCATTTTATCAGAAATGCGTATCCGCATATTCAATGTGTATGTTTATGATGTCATTAGTGTAATAATATTAATTTAATGATTTTGCACTACAGTGACAACAGAATCTCATTTACAACAAATCGAACTACTACTTCGTCTAAGACCTCCATTACACATTAAATTTAAGTATTTATAAAATAGCATTCACATTTAAAATTAAATGTTTTAAAAAATAATTTTAAAAAATATCAAGTGTTGAAAAATGTAAGTATTCAGAAAATAACGCTCACATTTAAAAATATTTTAGCTTACTAAGGAATGTCACACGTAAAATGGGATATATATCCTGCCTGGAAAAGAATATATTTACCATTGTCAAATATCAGTGTACAGGTAGTATGCATAGATATGATTTCATAAAGTTTTTTTTCAGCGCTAATTTGATTACAATAAACAAATTCGTAATAGTCGATGGACGTAGGTAAAAACATGCAGGATAATACGGACATAGTTCTTCAAACACATGTAATGTTATTATTTGAACTGCATCAAATTACGATGGCATCAATAGTAAAAAAAAAAAATATATATATACAAATAGAACCCGTGATTACCTTTGACTCGTTATCACTGATTAAAAAAGTAAAAGAATATGAAGTAATAAAATAGTCTGTGAAGGAGAAATAAGTTTAAAGTCAGAAAATTGGCAAACAACAACATAGAAACAATTCTGAACCTGTTATCACAAAGATCATTTTTTTCGGTTGCGCAGCATTCCTTTATGTACTTTTACATTGCTATGTCAGAGAAGTGATGTCCATATCAGTGTTTAGATTGGATAATGTAATCGATAACTACAGCTAGAATATCAGGCAAGAAAGCATGCACCTCGTTAACTTTAATGGTCTCAAATTAATCAAAAGCATTAATCTACTCGGTAGTGTTCTATCAGATAATAGAATCAGGTTGATATGGATCTTGGTATTTCAGCAACACACGTTAAAGCAATGAATCCTGGCTTGACATTAAGAATTGACACTTCCCCAACAAGACATTAACCACTGGCTTTCAAAATTACGTTAGATAAAGATGTAAAATACATGAAAATACTTATTTAAATTTAAAATGAAGCAAGCTGTAAAAATCTTGTATTTTTTTTAAATGGTAAAATATATTCTTATTTTATTATATGCAAGCGATTGTAAAATCATTATCAATTTATCATTTGCTATATAATATCTGCGACAGGATCTTGAGTTGAGCATATTGAGAAGTGATACACAAATTACCATTAGCGTATAAAGCGGTGTTCTTTGTGTAAAGAAATCGAGCTAAGGGAGTGCGGACGATGCCAAAACATCGTTAAACTCATGACTCGCTCAGCTGGTGCCGATAGCGTAGTGAATAGGGGCCTTGACTGTCATAAAGGCATGTCGGATTTCAATCCTGGCTTGAGGTAGTTGCCTGTCCAGTCGCACTGATGAGCTATGAAACAGCGAAACCGTACTCTATGTGGATGACTATAATGCTCCTCATCTTGAGTTGAGCATATTGAGAAGTGATACACAAATTACCGTTAGCGTCAAAAGCGATGCTCTTTGTATAAACAAATTGAGCCTAGTTAGTTCGGATCATGTCAAACCATCGTAAAACATACGCCTCCCTCGGTAGCTGCCAATAGTGTAGCGGTTAAGAGCACTGACTGTCGTAGGGGCAGTCGAGTGTCAATCCTAGCTTGAGCTAGTTGCCTGTCCAGCCGCACCGGTGATGAGCAGCGAGACAGTACTGTATGTGGATGACTATATATATATATATATATATATATATATATATATATATATATATATATTTATTTATTTATTTATTTATTCTTGTGTGTATATATATATATAGATATATATATTTATTTATTCTTGTGTGTATATATATTTATATTTATATTTACATATTTAATTTGCAGCAAATATTTTGGAAAACATGTTTTGTATTTTCTTATAAGTGTATATGTTTTACGTGTGTTCTGTTAAGAATCTAAACAAAATTGCGCATTTGAATAATGTAGTATATTTCTTATTGTACTATTTATAATATTGTCTATTCTGCTATATATGGAAAATTATTCTGGGAATATTAACAAGAAAATAACATATATATATATATATATATATATATATATATATATATATTTATATATATATATATATATATATATATATATGAGTAATATCAAACATTTTTGAAAAATAAAATTTAATATCAGACTAATGTTGTATATTTTGTATTGTACTATGTATACTAGAGAATTGTCTAACTTGCTATATGTCAGAAAAACTTAACACTTAGAAATATTAAAAAACGTATATATCTATATATATATATATACATATATATATATGTGTGTGTGTGGGTGTATGTATATGTAAGTATATACATGTGTATATATACATACGTGTGTATATAGGCACATATATGTATATATATATATATATATACATATATATATACATATATATATATATATATTGCAATTAGGAATTGAAGGCTTTTATGATTCATAATTAAAAGTAAATTTGTATATATATATATATATATATATATATATATATATATATATATATATTTCTTTATTCTTCTCTCCAATGGGGGGGAAGGGGGAACAGGAGAGGAAAGAAAGAGAAATGGAGAGACAGCTGACCGGTTTCGACCCTCGATTCTCAAAGCTGTGTCGAGGGAATTTCGTAAAACAAATAATTAAAAAGCGATTAAAATCGCATTTCATTCAATTTACGGGGAGAAAAAATGGGAAAACGATTACAATAAAACAGCGTTGTGGTCCTATATTCTAGAGATAAATCAAGTTCAAACCCAGGGGGCATTCCCTTTGCTTTCAAATGGAAGGTTTTCTAAGTCGAACGTGAATAGTCCCCAAGATCTTAAGGTGATATAGTGAATGAGCACGATTAAGAATAGAAAAAAGAATCCGTGCTAAAGTTCGCTGCAAAAGACGCTGCAGAAGACGTTGCATAAAACGCTGCACAAGACGGTTGCAGCGAACTTTAGCACATACTCTTTTTCTATGTTTAGTCGTGCTCATTCACAGAAATACCTCCTGGGTTTGAACGTGATTAATCTCTTATCTATTCGACCATAACGCTGTTTTATTTTAATCGTTTTCCCACGTTTTTTTCTAATTCCCTTGATACAGCTTTGAAAAGTGAGGGTCGAAACCGGTCAGCTGGCTCCCCATTTCTCCATCTCTCCTCTCCTGTTTCCCCTCCCCCTTTTTGGAGAGAAGATAAAAGGAATATATATATATATATATATATATATATATATATATATATATATATATATATATATATCCACATTTACTTTCAATCATGAATCATAAGTATTTACTCCCTAATTGCAATATTTAAATGTTGTATCCCTAAAAAAATATGATATATATATATATATATATATATATATATATATATATATATATATATATATATATATATTTGTGCATATTTCCGTCCTGGAAACAACGCATACAGCATACATAACATCCCGTTTTTTTTTTATTCCAACTCGAAATTGATTAGTGATTACCGTTTAATCGTATAAGATTAATAATTAATATTCAATGTATGACTATGCATGTACAACATACATTAATGGTCTTATAAAGCATTTTAATATTACGTTTCCTCAGCAAGAAGATGTCAATGCATTTCAACCTTGTTATTACTTCCGCAAATAAATGCATTTTATAAGCAGGAAATCCAGGAATACAGTCGTTTGTTTATGTTTGCGTGTTGTCTAAAAGGTAAATCTACTTTATAAATTAATATTGAATTTAAAATATTAGAAATAGTATGCTTATAATCATTTTATATATGTTTATACTCTTTTTAGTCTGCAAATATTTGATATTTTTAAGTTAATAATATCTACTAATTAAATGTTTCCGCTTAAAACTTATCACTGCGTCGTGTTCTGTATTTATATTTATAAAAAGCCAACTGTACACCGTGGAGCGTACATTTCTGTTACGAGAGTAAACGAGTCACAATACATTTCTTAAATGTTAACATTTTATTGGATTGAAAGTTATGAGACACAGAGATGTGGATGTCTTTCAAAAAATTATTTACCAAATTTGGTATTACTGCTATTTTACTATTTTGTCTCTCAATAATTGAATAGATTTAACGATTGTGAGATACGAAAATACCATTTTGAAAGACATCTGTGTTCAAAGCACTCCTCCCACCACTAAATAGACTTTTCAATATAATAATCTTACAATTAAGATTGCCATTCTTAATAGAAATATAGTTTTAGAGAGGCTGTTATTCATAATTCTTGCGTCGAAAAATGGTCGTATGTATACCATGAATAGGAAAGATATATACTCTAGCAATATTATACATTTATACATTTATTTTTTTTATGTAAAGAGAAAAGAAAACACAGGAAATAACAGTACTTATATTATTACTGCTTCGAAAAATGACAATTTGAATATTAAGACTTTTATCTCCTATTTTTCCCTCCATTAAATGTGTTAATATAGAAGGATTTATCACGGTTAGTCTCCATATGTTGCAAATTCGTAATTATAATATTTGTCAAGAATCTAATATGGTAAGAATAAGAATTCGGCAATAACTAAAGGTTCAAATCGCATTTCTCATTGTTAGAAGTTATTATATTAAAACAACCTCCAGAACTCATCGGTAAAAAGGACCATAAAACAATAAAAAGGTTAGTTTAGCGTATAGACTTTACAATAAATCATCACACTTTCCAGCCAGACAGAGTTGAAAGGATGTAATCAATTTTGATTAGTTGTAAACTTTGGTCATGTTTATAATAAAACTATAACATAAAATATATACACATGTAGTAAAAAATAGTTAACTGTCTTAAATATAAAAATCGGCCGGAAATATGGGGGCATATTTCTTTCATATGTGCAATTTCGCTCACTCTTAAATCTACAATGCCTGTATAATTTTTTTAAGTGTGATCTTTAATCGTCTAAAATATGTATACTACATATAATACTATTTTTCCTAAGATACTACTAGCTATCAACGCCGTAAGGCGAAACTATTTGGATGCTGTAATTATAAATTTAGAAAATGTATTTTTAATTAGATGCATTTGAAAACGTATATTATCATACTTTTGGTAAACACATTATGCGATTTTCCTCTCTATTTTTTTTAAATTTTGCCATGAATCTTAAAAAAATACTATAAAATATGATGTTTTTCAGAGATGACCATTCCTAACAAGAGTAGTTTTAAATATTATTTAACTTTCGTCTGTAACTCCTAATATATATATATATCCTGTTAGCCATGTCTAAGACGCATTGGAACATTTCAAATCAATTAAGTATGAAAATACACTTTGGCATTTATATTGTTTGCTTTAATTTACCAATAAAACTACAACAAGGAACTCAAAGTTTAATCTGAAGATGCAATTGCTGATCCAGTATAATTAAGGTTACCTTATAAATTAGCTATATTTGGATATATACATATTTACTTGATGTTTGTTCATGACCAAAGAAATAAATACTTATATTTAGAATAGGAAATGGGTCTGAAATTCTCTCGCTACAGATGACACTAGAATATCGTTTCCGATTTTGAGGCAGATCAATCAATCAACACACACACATATACACCCCCACACACATATATATATATATATATATACATATGCATATGTATGTATGCATATACATATAAATACATATACATATATATGTATATACAAATAGATGAAAAACTTGACATTACAATGTGTACACGTATATCGTTTCATGATTAAGCAATAATATTATATATCTGAGAAAGTTATTGTGTATTTGTTTCAATTTTTTAATAATATTCACATATTTTCTTGTTGAACTGCTATCGATTTACACACGGTTTGTTTACATCAAAGAATGAACCTTTTCATGAATGAATAATATTTATTCCAATAAAAACACAGACATCCGAAAAATAATGTATTGCAGAAAATTATCATTTGGAACATGAAAGAAATATTCTAATTCAAACACACACACACACACACACAGACACACACACACATTCATATATATATATATATATAAATATATATGTATAAATATATATACATATATATATAAATATATATATTAAATATACATATATATATTTTTTTACACATTGATCACCACTTATCAAGGCCCGGAAGCCACTCAGGGATAAGGGCTATTGCAAGTACATTACGTTAGTGTGGAGATTTGATGAAGTGTTTAATTAAGGGGGCGGTTCATTAGGAATTTGAAGACGTCCGAGTTGTAGTCCGGTCGGAAGCAGGCAGACAGAACAGAGTTCCACAGGCGTGCAGTTCTAAGAAAGAAGCTTTGTTCATGGAATCCGCGTTTTGATTTAGGCACAGATATAGAGTGGGGGAAATTTTTCACAGTGGATTCAGCTAGACGGGTGTTTTTTCGTGAAAGATTGGCGAGGGGGGACCAGAGATTGGAGTTCAGACGAGCACCTGCCATTGAAATAACGATAAAACAAGGATAGACTCGCAACGTCTCTTCTGTGGGAGAGAGGTTGAAGGGTAGAGAAAAGGGAATCCCCCACTGACACGAAGTCTATTTTGTAATCTGTCAAGGCAGGATAGGCTGTTTTTAGCAGCTCCTGCCCAGATATGGCAACAGCACGCCATCCTTGGACGTACTTGGCTTTTATATAGATAGAGAATTGCATCAGTAGTGAGATATCTTCTTGAGCAGTAGAAGGATCCCACCATCTTTCCAGCGTCCTTGGCGACAGACTTGATGTATATGTTCCATTTAAGATCAGGAGTAAAGCTTCAAACCCATAAGCTTGTCAAAACACGGGGCCTCACCCAGACGAGAGCCATCCGTCTAAATTGATGGCAGATGGGGATCAGAGCTTTGATGATGTTAGGATAGGAGTTTGGTTTTGGATGCATTAAAGGTAACCAGCCACACCTTTCCTCACTGAACCACGCGCTCGAGATCAGAGGAGAGAGAATCAGAGAGAACTTTGTCATTTACAGCCTTTGATGTGTTGCCGTTGATGGTCGTATCATCAGCATAGATGTCAACGAATGATTTAAGTATGTGTTTAGGGAGGTCATTGATGTAGATCAGGAAGATAGTTGGGCCCAGGATTGACCCAGGATTGACCCCTGAAGGACTCCAGCATTTATATTGCAGGCCTCCGATTTTTGTACATCTAACACTACTCTTATGAGCCTATAGGAGAGAAATGATTTAATGCTTGAGAAAACATTTCCAGTTATACCGTAGCTGGAAATCTTGTGAAGTAGAACGTTATGCCATACCTTGTCGAAGGTCTTTGATATGTCAAGAGCAATTGTCCTAGAAAGGAAGCCTTTTTCAAGAGATTCACTTATCCTCTGGGATATAACCGTCAGCACATCTGCGGTAGATCTTGCAGAGCGGAAACCATATTGTGTGTCGCGAAGAAGGTTATTTCTGCTGAGGTGGTTGACTATTTCTCTATTTAATATGGATTCCAGCAACTTACTCATAAAACACAGGAGACTTATTAGTCTGTACTGAGAGGGATATGACTTATCACCGGAATTGTTGAATACAGGGCAAACTGATGAAGTCTTCCAGGGAGTCGGAAACACTTCTCCTTAAGGCAGCGCTTAAATAGTTTCTTATGTATGGGAGCAAGTTCTGGTTGAATCTTTTTTAACACTATAATTGGGATACCATCAGGGCCAGTTGCTTTACTGAAATCTAGGTTCTTGATTAGCTTGGCGACCTCATGCAAACGTTTTGTATGTTACCTAGCTTGGTCTGTGTTATAGGATGGAATATGGGGAGTTGAGGGCCTTCGTCGCATAGGGTAGAATTAGCTACAAAGTTCTTTGCAAATAGTTTGGCCTTGTAATACGCTGACGAGATGACCTCTGGTGCATTGATTATAGTTGGGATAGAACGATAACTTCTGTTTAGGATCCTACTTGTTATTTCCCAAAACTGGTGGGAACCAAGCCGCTTATCAGCTACCTTAGATTTAACAGACTGGGCATATAGCTCTCTTGCATTTTTTATTACTTATTTACAGTGGTATATATATATATATATATATATATATATATATATATATATATATATATATATATATATATATATATATATAGTAATTTATAAAATATATATGGCGTTAGAGCTACACTGACTATTTCGCGTTTTATCCAACTATAGGATTCGTTAGGCTTATGCGCGAATTTTGTGGTTGCTTCTTGTTTTTATATATGTTGAGGATTTCTAGTAAGCCACTCAGCTTTATAGTATCCACCGCGCCCCTTCCAATCAGCCTATGGGCACGCATTTTATCCAACATTATGTGAGTAAATGAAGTAGTTATATAAATCTATATATCTATAAAAACAGAGATGTGTGTGCCACAGACGATTTCTGATTGGTTAATCCAATAATCACATCTCCTAAAAAAACTATGGTTCCTACGCTCTTACCTTTACCATAAAATTGTATGGCTTTATTTATTGTCCATCTTGGAAGGGTTTAATTTTTTCATAACTTGTTATTTACAAATTAAAAAAATACGAAACTTACACAATCACACAATCCAATCTACGACATCACGTCCGCCATTCTGGACGATTTTTTAAGCTGTTGACACACATGTTTTAAAAATCTAGCAAAAATAAATTTTCCTGAAATTTTTCAATATTTAAAAATAAATTATGCCGGCTGATAACATTTTAAAACTTTTTTTTAAAGCTACAAGGATAAAATTTAAAAATACTTTTTTTTATACATACATACATATATATATATATATATATATATATATATATATATATATATGAAACTTAACTAAAAAAACGCGCGTTCACTCGATAGATTCAAAAAAGTTGTCAAAAAACAAATATATAACAAATAAATGTTATCAAAGGCAAGATAAATTACTTTCTACCAAACTGGATTTATTTTTCGTGTTTTTATTCAATGTAACATATTAATTCAACTCGAACAACGGGTTTGTATTACTGTACACATAGATTCGAAAAAGTTGATAAGATACGAAAAAATATGCATAATATAAACACAGCACGAAAACAAATCGTTGTTATCCATTCCCAGTACACGCGCACACACGCGCACACACACACACACACACACTCTGGCGTTAGCTGCACACACAACACGAAAACAAACGTTATTATTTCTGCTATAATTTCCAGCACACGCGAACACACGCACACACACTCACGTCTACTACCGTCCTTGGCTACGTCACGTTGTTGTGGCAACCAAGCCCGCTGACTAACACACGATAAATATAAAGTAAATTTGAGTTTCCTAATTTATACGCAAATATTACGCAAATATATATCATATAGAATATCTGTATGAATATAATTACACGTAATAGTTAAATAAAGATGATCATCGTATAAGAGAACCGAAAAAAATTATAGGGAATTAATTAAAAACGATAAAAAATATGCACATTGGCTAGATGTTTTGTAGATGAATGCAATTCCACGACTCATAAATAACAAAGTTGTACTTTCTATTTTAATAAATAGAAAAAGGGGTGTTGATAAGACTATCAATACACACAAAAAATATAGATTTATTTTTGGGAAAAGTTCCCCCGGGTTTTCCTTTCACTTCAGTAAATAATGGTCTTTTGTTATATATATGGCGTACTATTATCCTTATATATATGATGTTTATATATATATATATATATATATATATAAGTCATAGTGTATGTGTGTCTGTGTGTCTGTGCGTCTGTGTGCATTTCCCTACGCTAAAACTCAGTCAATGTAAAGCCTAGAGATTTGATATTTGATATACAGGGTACTGAGATTGGGGAAATCTATGTGATAGGTTTTCGACAGAAATTTGGCGATTAAGTGGTCGATATACAACGATTTGACCTTTGAGAACTCCTCCTACAATTTTGGGTCTAAACCCGTGATATTTTAGATATAGATTCCTTGGACATGGATCTAACTTATTAACTTTACTTGATCCCTGAACAATAAATGTTAAGAGGTCATAATAGGGGTCAAATTTTAAAAAATTGACCGTTTTTTTTCTCAGCATACACAAAAAAACACCTGGGCAACGCCGGGCATCGATTGCTAGTATATATATGAATGTATAAACACATACATATATAGATAAATATATATATATGTATATATACTTGTATATATATGTATATATACTTGTATATATATATGTATGCATATATATATGTATGTACATATATATATATATATATATATATGTATGTATATATATATATATTAAGTTACAAAATATATATAGCGATTAAGCTACATAAAATATTCCGCGTTTAATTACACGCTAGGATTTAGGATTTATCACCCTTACGGGAGGATTTTTGTTATTGTTTAACCTGTTTCTATACGCAGCTTTTATTGAGTTTTTAGTTATGTAATCTACTTTCTGAGTTTCTACGGCACACGTCTTCATCAGCCAATGAGCAGGCACTTAGAGGACAACACCCAGCTGGCCTCCGATTTACGCGTTCCTTTGTCTGTGATATTTTTAGTAGGGAGCGTCCTGACCTTTTTTACCCATATTATGGGTGTGTTTCTTTTACTTATATATATATATATATATATATATATATATATATATATATATATATATATTTATATATATATATATATATATATATATATTTATATATATATATATTTATATATATATGTATATGTATATATGTATATGTATATATATGTATGTATATGTATATATATGTATATATATGTATATATGTGTATATATATGTATATATGTATGTATATATGTATATATATGTATATATATGTATATATATGTATATATGTATGTATATAAAGGTATATATATACATGTACATATGTATACACATGTATATATATATGTATATATATATATGTATATATGTATATATGTATACATGTATGTGTATATATATATATATATTGATGTATATATGTATATATATGTATATATGTATATATATATGTATGTATATATATGTATACATGTATATATATGTATATATATGTATACATGTATATGTATGCATATATGTATATATATATGTATACATGTATATATATGCATATATGTATATATATGCATATATATGTATATATGTATATATATGCATTTGTATGTATATATACATGTATATATAAATATGTATATATACATATATATATACATATTTAAATATGTATATATGTATATATATGTATATCTATTTGTATGTATATATATATGTATATATAAAAGAATATAAATAAATACATGTATATATATGTATATATATGTATATATGCATTTATATATGTATATATATATGTATATATATATGTATATATATATGTATATATATGTGCATGCGTATATGTATATACATATGTATGTATGCATGTATATATATGTAGACGTATATATGTATATATACATATGTATGTATGCATGTATATATATATGTACATGTATATATGTATATATATACATATGTATGTATGCATGTATATATGCATATGTATATATATATACATATGTATGTATGCATGTGTATATATGCATATGTATGTATATATACATATGTATGTATGTATTTATATATTTACATATGTATATATACATATGTATGTATGTACGTATATATGCATATGTATATATACATATGTATATATACATATGTATGTATGTATATGTATATATACATATGTATATATATACATATGTATGTATGTATATATACATATGTATGTATATACATATGTATGTATATACATATATATGTATGTATATACATATGTATATACATATGTATGTATATACATATATATGTGTGTATATACATATATATATATACATATGTATATACATACATACATATGTATATATACATCTGTATGTATGTATATATACATATGTATGCATATATACATATGTATGTATATATATACATATGCATGTATATATATACATATGTATGTATATATTTATACATATGTATGTATATATATATACATAGGTATGTGTATATATGTATATGCATATATATGTATACATATATGCATATATGTATATATGCATATATATGCATATATATATATATATATATATATATATATGTTTATATATAAAATAAAATAACAATTACACTTAAATTTACCAAAATGATCCAAGATGGTGAAACTAAAGTATGTTTATTTCTGTAAGAATTAATATATAAAAGTAATCTGAATCAGGTATATATATATATATATATATATATATATATATTCAATTGTTACCCTCAAAAAAGAGCAGTGCCTCTTTATGTAGGGGCCTTTTACCGAGGATTGCAGGGATATTATTAAGGCAGATTAATAGCAAGATATATGCCCAGATTACACTTGAGCTTCTGCATGTCGGTACAGTTGGGAAAGCAGAATCCGGAATCGAGTTCCAAATCTAGCCGTTCTGGGGAGAAGTTATATGAGTAGAAGATTTTTTACACCTGGGGATCATTACTTTAAAGGGGTGGGATTTGGCTACTTATCGGGTTTGTCGGGGATGTTCACGTAGAGGGACTTCAAGGGAGTTTTGTTCGTCAGAGCATTCACCATTAAAGTTCTTGTAGAACAGGCAGCGGGATGTAACATGTCTTCGATAGGACAGAGGCTGAGGCTTGATGATAGGTCAGGACCAATAAGGTCGGAGACTATCTTTTTAACCCTGTCAAGAAATGAGAGAAAAGTAGCATATGTATTAGTCCAAATGTGACAAAACCACTCCATACATGGGCGTATGGATGGCTTATAGAGGTACGGATACTTTCAAGCGTAAGTAGTGTTCCTGGCACGGTAGACAGATCACTGCTTCTTAACGTAGCCTTGGGAATGGTCTCAATGTTTCTATTCCATTTCTGATCCCTGTAAATGTTAAGCCGAGGAGTATAAACGAAGTACTTTCAAGTAATTTGTGCTTGGTCATTGCTATTGTTGGCAGAGAAGGTTTCTTGTAATTATTGTAGGAAACATGCTAGGTAGCATTGAATGTGACCATCCATGTTTGTTCCCGTTCCACTACATATTGAAGGTCATACAGTGTCTGGCATTTCCTTAGGTATGTGTTCATGTGTTTTCCCCTCGTTCCTTCTATAGAATGTTGCGTCATCAGCAAATAGACCCATCTCAGAAACAATTTTATCAGGGTGGTCATTTATGATATCAAGAATAATAAACGTCCAAGGATATACCCATGTGGTATTCCCGCATTTATATCATATTGTTCAGATGTACGACCGTCGAGGACAACCTGGATTTTTTTCTTTCTTAAGGGAGATTTAATTGCATTTTATATTCATACAGTGATACCATATGATCTAATTTTCCTGTAAAGACTATTGTTAATACTCTGTCAAAAGCCTTCGATACAACTGGGACTACCATTCTACCCTCCTCTGTTTTGTCCAGTGGACGATATATACGTTCTGAGATTGCAGTAAGGATATCTCCTGTGGAACGTGCTTTCTGAAATCTATATCAATTGTCGGTCAGACGTTTAGCACCTATAAGGTGATGCACTAGAGCTTGATTAATAAAGGACTCAAATATTTTGACGAAAAGCGGGAGAAGTGTAATGGGGCTATAATTGTATTGCTCAGTTCTTTCGGCAGAATTCTTTAAAACTGGTATCCGCCAGGAAAGCAAAATTCGTTTAGTCAAATGTTGTAAAGTTTGGAGAAATATAAACTGGACCATTAAACCTTGTGTTTTTTGTTTTTTTCCGTGGTAACGCCAAGTTGGATTTTAAAAAATTTATTCCTGTAGAATAAAAGAGGTCCGGCATCCAAATTTCAAATATGTTACGTAGTGATGTTATTATTATTATGATGACTGTTCTTTCGTTGTTCATGTTATAAGAAGGGTAAAAGTCTTAATGAGAGATTAGAGTCTTAATCATGTTGTTGAAGAGATTCTAGTTATTATATATATTCATTGTGAGTGTTCATAATGTTGAGATGTTCATATTGTAAGAGATGGGATGGATACATTAACAAGTATATATAAAGAGAGTACATATAAATTCACTTTCAGAGGGGATTCGATAGATACATAAATGGACCGAAAGATTGCCATTTATGCTTTTGACAGTTCTGTATGAAACGGGAGTGTTTATATAACATAAATAGTTTGACACATATACTTTCTAACATATATTTTTTTAGATGATACTTTTATCAAATGGACAATATCTTTTCTCGTTGTAATGATGAGCACAGAAGACGGCAGTTATGAAAAACATGATGATCATTTATTTCTCCCATGTGACCGGCCAATGGCTTTGCATCCAGGAATTCAAAGTTTCTTCTTTACATCTCCTTCTTCTTAAACCCTCTCGCTTCCAGACGGTGCCAACGTTCGGTCTCAACCTCTCTGCATCCCTGGTCGGACTCTTATCTGACTCTTCGACTCTCTGACTCTCTCTAACTGACTCTAATTTCGAACTCGTTCCTATATTGAGAAATTCTCGGGCCAACGTGACTATAATTCACGTGTCATCAACATGCGCGATTTGCACGTTTTTGAAACATTCTGATGACCAGGAAATTTCCCATTTCCCTTTGTCGTTTTACAAAGGAATTTAACCTACTTATCTAATTCATATAACCCATATTTTATTATTCATTCTACTAAACAATGTGCATAGTTTCCAGACAAATTTGTATTTATTAAATATTTTATCAGAATCAACAATTTACTGGACATTCCATTTAAATGCTATTGTTCTTTAAAACTTATCTCCAGGGTTCGATTCCCGTTTTCTCTGATTTTATTTTCATTTACTAACTCTTTATTTTTACTTACATGAAAAAGGGGACAAGCCTTTTTCATGTAACACGGCAACCTCAGCGGGGCATTGTTTAATAGCACAGCCGTGATGTGATCGGATTCACATGCTTTTGAGGGGTCTAGGTTTTTACGATACAATATACCTGAGAAGTGGTTTTCAAATCATCTAGTGGGGCGTCTGTCCGCAAACGAAAGTCAGGAAGCGAATGCTGGGTCTAGTGTGGAGTTAAAGGCAAACCTACTGGCAAGCAAGTTAGCCTTCTCGGTTGTGAGTGTGGGGGAATCGTTGACTTTTAATTATTTACTACACTGTTGTAGATTTTCAAAAAATCGCGAGTTCTGAATTTTTGTACTTCGACGCGTTTTCTAGTGGTTTCAGTGTATTCCTTCTTAGCTGTCAAAATTTATCTCTTACAATTAGTTCTAGCTTCTATGTACTTATGTCTTTTTAAAGTGGACCCATGTCGGTTGAATCTGCGGTTCGCATGCTGCCTTTGAGCAGTGGCAGCTGCACAAGTAAATCATTGGCGAGGGTGGGCCTTCCTATAGAATTTCTGTGTGAGAACATGTGCTTCAATTGCAGTTGTGAACGATTTAGCTGTCTCATTTGTGCACTGTTCACCTGGGAAAATAAGATATTTCCCATGGGGCATCTGTGATGAGATCCCTGATGGGTTCTCAGTCAGCATTTTTGTAATAACTCGTTGGTTTGAGCAGTGGCTCTTCAGTTTTGGGTTGAGAATTTAGGGATATTTCTACCATTATCACAACATGATAAGCATTACCGAGTGGAATCTGGGTATTCGTTGTAATATCATCAGGGACTGTGGTCAGAAATACATCTAGAAGTGAGGGATGTTGATCTTGCAGGTCTGGGAAACGTGTCGGAAATATAACCCACTGTGTTACGGAATGAGATATAGAGAAGCTATGTGTTGTGCTACGATTTCCGTCTGTGTAAGTAAAGTACACAAGCCAGTTTCTGTGGTGGGCATTAAAGGCACTAAATACATGTACTTATGCCTTATTATTCAGGGAAAATGCTATATCTATGCTGGCAGATACTCTGTTTTAAAGGGCACATGATTGAGTCGAGTAGAGCGGTAGAGAAAATCCACAAAGCTAATATTATGTTGTATGTTTAATATGAATTACATAAAGGCCCGCTTGTCTGATTCTGGTTCATTATCTCTAGTCAGACCCCAAGCCATATATTGGGAGGCGGTCATTAGTTGTCAAATGAGTTCACTATACGAACGTGTGTTTGTGTCGGTCATAATTTGTAGTCGGAATCAATCGGTATTAGATATCATAGTTTCAGCTGAAGGAATATCAATACATCGTACGGGGTAGAGTATCACTGACCTTTAAAGACGAATTTAGCAGGATCTCAAACTAACAGAAGGGGTCTACCAAGACACATCCACGTCTATAAAACGTTTAAAGCCCTGAACAACTTCCGAAAAATAAGGACACCCAACAAAGATCCGAGATTGCTGTACCGAGATACAATAAAATATTGATTAATGTGTTTAAGTGTCAATTCAAATCATATCAACGCCAGGGTTTTTTTGCAACAGTTTTAATTAGACATCCTTTGTCAATGAGTGTCTTGTAGAAAGGGCAACAGTTCGTGATTATGAATTCCCATTTTGAGAGCGAACAGGCTTGTTTATTTTCTGGAGGGGAAGGAAGATAGTCATTAATATATGGATGCATCTTACGTGTGCTTGTGTAATCATTACATATGAAAAATGGTTCGAAGGAACTTGTTGAAACAATTAATCTAATATGATGCTTTCAATCATGAGAAATCTGGTGTATGACGCGCAAAAGTTTATGTAAGCATATTTCAGAATGTTCCAGGTTCTTTGTTCTATCGCTAAGCGCGAAACGTAACGTAGTATCTTTTATCACATGCGTGCGAATGATAAAATAACGATGTTGTATATTTGAGCGTTCTTCATACGCGGGTGTGTTTAAAACGGTTATTGTTATGAAATATCGCAGTCGAAGATTTGTTTACGCCAGATAGCGCACAGATGCAACAATAATCTCCTCCTAGAGAAACAGTTCATATAAAAACGAGTAAAATATTGCAAGTTGATGACAGTCTGAAAGAAAATTTACGCCCCCAATTTTTTAGTTTCGCATTTGCCTGGTTTCGATTAATTGCGTAAAAAAACAAAAAAAAAACAAGAGCCTCATTTGTTTGCAGGGTGTTTAATGGCCGTTCGTATCCATTTAGAGTACATCGTAGGCAAAGCAGAATGTAGTTAGTGATAACTTCTCATCATTCATGTCTGCTGTGATCGATGGATTGAATGTCATCAGCATGCGTGTAGTGCATTAGCATTGCATAAGAATTCGATGTACTTGTCAGAAGCCCCTTTATGCATGCGTGTAAAAGTATTGGAATTGCTTAAGAATCCGATGTGACGGTAATAAGCTCGTTCCTAAGGCATTACCTGATTGGCTCAGGCTAGGTGGGTGTTATTAATTTCTGCATGTAAGAAAAATAGCGGTATCTCAGTTGTACTCGGCGTAGCCTTAGTTCGATGCGAGAGCATTTGTCTGCCTTGTATTGCAGGCTCTATGGAAAACTTATTCCGTTAAATACGCATTTATAATCAACGCTGTAAAGAATGTACGTAAAATCCTGTTGCTTGGAAGCTTGCTCGAAATGTTGGCTACACGAACATAAATCTGAAGGGGGGCCATGTTTTTAGCCCCAATTGAATGTCCTCATATTTTGATTAGTTGGAAAAGTGTATATTGAACAAGTTATAATCGTGTTGAACGAGTATGTAATTAAAAATGTTCCTAACGTTTAGTTTTGCAAAGTAACGAAATGTGTATTGAAAATGGTTTCGGTATAAAATGATCTCGGCGAAATTGCAAATGGGGTTCAGTGATTGCAGATTTTCATGTTAAGAGAGAGAACGCCTATTACTTTTCCTGGAGATAAAGGAAAATATTCATTGAAACGTGTATGCGTCTTGCGTGCGTGAGCGTGTTGATTACATATGATGAAAGCAGTTCGAAATAAGTTGAAATAATTAATCCTCGTTGAATATGGTGATTTCTATTATGAGAATTCAGGTGAATGACGCACGCGAAGTCATGTTAGTGGTTTAACGTTGCACGCCGAAGAAGTAGGACAGCTTGTTTTTTACTCGTAAATATGTCTCCTGAACTGATTTTTTTTTTCGCGCACAAAATCCTATATACACATGTTCCAGAATGTTCCAGACCGTTTGTTCAATCGGTAAGTCCAAAACGTAACGTAGTTTCTTTTACCGAATGTGTGAGAATGGGCAAATTAAGACGTTGTGTCTTTGTGCGTGCATCATACGCGTGTGTTGAAAACGGTGCTTGCTATGAAATGTCTCCGTCGAATATGTGTTCCAGACGTGAATACTGGATGCTACACAACGTCTGCTTTTGGGGGGGTATTTTAGGGCGTTTTCTAATAAGTGAAGTATTTTCGGTTAAGGCGGATTTACAGAACTGTTTCCAGTTGTAAAATATATCAGAGTTTATGAGCACATGTGAGCAAAACGCGATATATTGTCAGAAAAGAATAAAAAAGATATTGAGTTAAGGATGAATAAAGTCCAAAATGTGATAATTTATGTATGTTTAAAGTGGAAGGTTTAATCTATATATCTAAAAGCGAAAATATATGTGTATGTGTGTTTGTGTGTCTGCTAAAAAAACTTTTGACCGACGGAACAAAAATTCACAAACTTGGTATCATATAAAAGCCCCACCCTCCGGACGACAAATAGCGAAAAATTAGCCCAAAGTGACCATCAGAAGTGCGTCAACTGATCGATTTTCTACAGGGGGTACCAAAAAGTGACATTTTAATGTTAAACATTACATATTTTTAAATCGATTTATAACTGTTCCCAAAACTCTTCTACAGAAAGTATACACGGGTCCGTTTATGTTGAGTCAACTTGTATTTAAAACCCACTGAGTCATGTCACGTGATCTTGACGTCAGCAAGTTTGAATGGCAGTCTTAATTTAAAAAAACATTGTGGTTTTCGGTAAAAAAATTAACCCTCACACAAGCTAAACTATGAACTTCTACGCTATGACAACGTTACCAAAGTTATTAGCACGTTTAAAATAGTTAGATACGATAGTTAAACAAAAAATAACGAGCCAAACATGTGAAGTAAAAAAAATATGCTTACAAAAAATATTAACAAAAAACAGCCAGACGCCATTTTCTTTTTTAGTAACACTCTTTAGAGTAAGGAAGAAGAAGGGAGAGACAGAGAGACGCAAACACAGAGAGAGAGAGAGAGGTAAACAAAGAGAGAGAGAAAGAGAGAGAAGTTAACTTTTTAACCCCGAAATCGACAATTTTCGACAGGGGGGTCAACAACGCATGCGTCAGATGACGTCATGGCGTCGTGACCTAATTTACTTTAAATAGCTGAAAAACCGAACAAATTTCATATGCGTCAGTTTGGCTCAGGTAGTTAAAACCTTGGTTCATTATCTAACCGTTTTATGTTCGAATCGTGGTGTGAGGTGTTTTTTTTCGATTTTTTAAATTTAAATATTGAACACTGTATTAGTTAAGCCATTTTTCACGTAACGTTCGTTTTCCTGTTTTTTTTTAATTCGCTTATACTTTGGGACACCCAAAAACATCCGGGTACCCACCTGTTTTGTTTTTTACTTCGCTTATTCTACGCGACACCTAAAACACCCGGGTGCCCACCGATTTTAAAATTTTAATATCGAAACATGCTCATTTAAGCCATTTTTCACGTGTTCGTGTCTGTTTTCATCGTTCGTTTGGCTTACCTTAGGTTTTTGTGTTTTTTTTCGATGTTTTCATTACCCCCCCCCGCTTAAATAAAACGTTGTTTTCTTTTGTTACTTCCCTTATAACAATGCTTACATCGTCATCGTCGTGGTCGTAACGCTCGACGACTTTCAAAAAATATTTCACTTATTCGCTTATAACAATGCTTAATTCTGGCTGGCCGATTTTATTTTTAAACTTCGCCTCAGGGCTTCTTTTTTATTTTACACCACACACACCTACAAACACCCGGGCAACGCTGGGTACACCTCTCTAGTACAATATAAAAGCATAGATTGTTCGTTAATATGTTATAGTTCGTGTAAAGGCAACCGGGTTTATATACTGATACATTAATTAATTAATAAAGCCAAATGAGTTACTGAGGTAAAAAAATATTCTGCGTATTTAAAAACTAGCATTTCAGCGCGACGTTGCCCAGGTGTTTGGAGGAAAATGTTGAGCAAAAAAAAAAATAAATAATAAAATAAGAAAGAGGTAGTAGGAAGGCAGGCTCGAACCCTACCCTGAAGGAGGAAAAGAACGGGGGATAAACATGATGTCTTTGCTCTTACGACTTACGTACAACCGGAGGTGACATAGGTGTATATTAAGGCTAGCAACTCGAAAGGAGAGGATTATTTAAAAAATATCGGCGAAAAAAAAACGACCTCTCCTTGTAGAAATGTGCCGATTTGAGGGTAAAAAATCTTTTTAGCCAATATTTCGGTATTTGTCGCCTGAATGGTCGAGCTTTGAAATTATACTGATCTTGAAAAAATCCGTCGCCTCTGTCGAAGGTTTTAGGAAGACATGAAAACATTCATATATACATACGTATATATATATATTGGTCGTCCTAATTTTCGACCCAAGCCGATTCAAAATGTAGCCCTATCTATGAATACACTTTATGTAAAATTTCAAATGTTTAGACCAGAAATTGTATGAGTAATTTGGTAGAGACAGCAGAGGTCAATTTAAAAAAAATTACCTACATTATTACCACTTAACATTTAAAGTTATTAAGTAGTATCCATGTTCAAGTAACCTATACCCAAAATTTCAATTGGCGAAGAGTTTAGTAGTGTTCTCAAAGGTGAAATCGTTGAATTTTCTCCCCTTAACAGCTAAAGTGTTGGCTGAAAAGAAATCAGAAAGTTGTACCCCAATCTAAGCATTTTTATGTAAAATTTCGAGTGTGTAAATCGACAGAGCTATTGCATAAGGGAATGTGCACAGAAACACAGACACACACACACACACGTTCACACACACACACACACACACACACACACACACACACATATATATATTGATAGATAGATATAGATATTTAAGTGAAATGTTTTATAAGAGATCATGTTAATAATATTTATCTTTGTAATTGGAGTACCATTAAATGTTATAAGGAAATTCCCCTTTGCTTGTAAGTAAGAAAAACATTACATAAGTGAAAATGAGATGAGAGAGACCGAGATTGGAACTTGGTAAGCAAGGTTCGGAAATAGATTCAGTAAGGAATTCGCATTTTCAAATTAATATAAAACAGTAGATATGTTTGCGTAAAATGTATTTTGATTGTTCAATTCTTTTTTTATCAAAACCGAATTAAAATACGGCCAGTTAGAAGAACGAACAATGGAAAATTTAAAACATATTTAAAAATCAGTTAGGTCGAAAAATAGGTTAGAATAATTCTTTCTCTGCAGAAATTGTGTGTACATGTGCGCACCATGCATGTTTAACCCACGTGAGTTTCCGACGTGTATGTGTTGCACGTGCTTGTAAGCCATACATGACATTATAGCAGAAAATAAATTATCAATATAGTTTGCTAGTTATAGGAGATTAGAGAGAGTTGGACAGTCGGGAGATCGAACTGGCATTGCCCCCCCCCCCTTTGGAAGCAAAGAGTAAGACTGTTTTAATCATGTAGTCGACATTTGAATTCCTGGATGTATTTATAATTGCAGCGGGCCGAATCTAATAAAAGAACACCTCATAATTTTGTAACTGTGTTTTCGTGTTGTGTCCTTTTTCAAAAATTAAATGTAAAGTGAAATATCCTTTATATGAACATTGTGTCCACTCATCGTTATAATGAAATTTATGTATAAACCATCCAAGAAATGTGCCCGCTCTCTATCATAAGTAATGGCAGTCTCTTCTCTGTGTTAAAGAACTGATCACCACCTCTCTCCTCTCTTCAATATATGTAATGAGTCCACAGACAGTAAAATTTATAAATGTTTTTCTCCTTCTGTCTTCTATGTCATCCCCTCTCATTTTATTTCACCGTCTTTCCACAATATACACATCCAATTACACACCATATCCGTCGTTTTGATGCCCGTGACCACTGTTTTCTGCAAGAATAAAAAAAAAAACTAATCTTGGTTTACTAAGAAAGACAACGTACGGGTTAAATGAAGAATAAATCTAGACGAAATACACACGCACACAATTAAAAAAGTATATAAACTAAAAAAAACAGAAAATGTGTCGATATGCTCCAAAAGAAGAACAACAGTCGTAATGAATAATAAAAATATGAGGAACAGGTGTAAAAAAAGTACAAGTCACATTTCGTAATTCATTCATAAAAGAACTGTTTTGAAATATACATACACACATACACCCATACACACAGATAAAATGTGGGTCATTGTTTTGAAATCGTATCATCGTGTCTGTCTGGACGAATTGTTTTTATTTGTCGATCAAACAAGACTTTTTCACAACTTTTGCACTTTTTTGAAAATAATATTTTTCTGTTCATAGTTGAACTTTTCAACTTTTCGCGTGTTCTGTTTTTGAAAAAGAAAAGGGCCACTTTTTTGACATTCTTTGTTTGTAACAGAAAAATTGATCAAAGTGTTGTGTAAATCATAGTTAAATGTATAATGTATTTTTTGAAAATGTTTTTATGATATTGTAAATTGTCTTAAATATATGTACAATGTTATTGTATTTTACCATCAGGGAGTCAAAGTTATAATTAGGTAGTTACATTAAAATGGAATGAACAAGTCATAGGAAAATAAAACGTTATATGAGACAGATTGTTGGCATAGAAATAAGTTTGGATTTTAGATAGGGACAAAATAGAAAATTACGTAAACGGGTATTTTGAGAGTTTTTTTTTTCAGATGTGATAAGCCAAAGTAATATGTTATTTTTGATAATGGTTTTTTGTTGATTTTTAATGTCAATAAACATTTTTCGCAAGATGTGTAGCTTCTCATGTAAGCATTAGAAATACCCTGTTCGAAAAAAATGGACCCTGCTAAATTTGGTGCTTATAAAAGCAGGCCGAAAGTGATGGCTCCAAGCAGAAGATAAGTCTTTGCTCAATATATACACTAGCGTATATATATATATATATATATATATATATATATATATATATATATATATATATATATTATCAGTAAAGCAAAGTAGTGTTTGAAAATATGGTAAAGTGGCAGCTGTACTTATTTAGAACTGCTTTAAAGCTTCACCGTTCAATCATTTTTACCATATTTCAGACAATTTTTACGGTTTATAGCACCTTCTTAGTAAAATTGTGAAAGAAATTCGATTTTCGTTCATTATAACAACTTGTTATAAATTTAGTGGTGTCCACAATCGGAATAAAATCGTGCGGAGGTGAGCGAGGTTTTCTATGAGTGGTATCCGTAGCAACCACGATGCGTCAGCGACTGGTGTAATTACTAATTGATTGATGTCGCAAAAAAAAAGAATAGCATGTGAAACATACAGAATAAAAGTGTTAAAGGGAGATAATTGAGGAATTTGATTGAAAGCGGACGAGTGCGGTACATTGTTATTACATATGTGTATGTTATGATAGAGGGACAAAAATAAAACTGAAATTAAACAAAGGCCAAGTTAATTTATTGGGAGCCTGAGAAAAATCTTGAATTACAATAAATAAATGCCAGCATGAAATGTAATATGGTGAAGCATGGACATGGACAGGGGTAAGCACTAGTTATTAAAACTGGAAAATAACAGGCAAGATATTCTAGTTGAAACATAATGAATTCATAACGTAAAATATTGCAGCATTGTTTTTAAAATTCAACAAAACATTTATGCTGCAATATTTTAAGTCATGAAATTATAATATTTTTTTACTATAATATATTGTCATTTTTCTTTTCCAGTTTTAACTCCTAGTCCTGTATTTTTCATATGCTAACGTTACTATATTACTTTTAGTGAACGCATTTTACTATAGTAATATATAGATACACACACACACACACACACACACATATATATATATATATATATATATATATATATATATATATATATATATATATATATATATATATATATAACCGCACTTTTATTTTATATCATTGATTCGTGTATTGCGAATTTCATATTACATTTTTCAGGGTAACTCTGTTTTTATCTAGCTATCACGTGTCAATGCTTGCATGTTATGCTTTTTATGTTTTTATATGGGAAAACTAACACAATATAAGAGATATGTAGTAAGTGCTACGTCTTGTTTTTGTTTCCATAATATTATTTTATAAATGTTTCAGAAATATTGGAGATATCGATGTTGTTATGATTATTATTGCAATTTTCTATCACGTTCAATATCCTTTTATTCAAGTTTTGCATATGCGTTTTAGTGTTTATCCCTGCCATTTTTGATCTGCCAGGCGGTAGAAATTATTGATGCTGTCCCCTGTTTTCATTTCCCGTTTCAATAATAACGCTTCGTCTTTTCTCCATCTTTGAATTTTCAGACGTAAATAATTTAGCATTGATTTATATCATTTATCCGCACGTTGAAAGTCTCTGCTATTCCAAATATTTCTAAACATGTTGTAATTGTAAAACAGTTATATACCTACTTATAGTTGTCGTTAAAAAACTTCTGGCGATTGTCTAGTAGTAAAAAAAAAATATCCGTTAGGTGTCTTGTGAAATCAATATCAAGTTGTTAGCACGGAAAAAAGGGGAATTAGTCAATAATATATTTTCGATTTTCAATACATTTTTGGCAAAACTATTTAACATGACTTACTTTATGTAGTTGTTCGTCTATGCGTACTAATGCTTTGATCCTTCATATACCTTCATGCTCCAATTAAATTGTTTCTCTATGTGGAGTCTTAATTAATAATCGTATATCTATTAAAAACTAAACCCATAGGCTTGGGTCAATAACGGTTTTCGCTGAATAAATTGTTGAAGGATCTTATCTTTTGCATGGCTCCTCCGCTGTTTGACAATATAAATGTATCATTGCCTTAGATAATAGATTAAAAGTAGGTGTACATTGGATTATCTTTGAAGTATTTTCCTAGTAAATTTGAGCAATTAAAAAGTTGTGTTCCATGATTATATTAATATACTAAAACATAACTGCTATCTGACATTGGAGTATTATCCATGAGATTCGAGGAATCATCGATTATATAAGTTTGACAATATGCAATATCTCAAACCATGATACAACCGATGACTTCTTTACTTCAAGACGGTTACTACATTATTACATATTATGGAAAACCATACAATATAGCCTTTACGCTTTGCGATCAATGTGAAATAAAGTTCTCATATTTTCCTTTGCAAATATTATCTCCGATGTTAACTTGTTTTCCTAATTATCGGGTCTTTTAATAGGTGTATTTAGTGTTAACTAAAATTAGCAAATTTATAAGGAATAACAAAAACAGGAGATCTACTTAGTGATACGCTATAGCCATTGCCTCACGCATATAGGCATATTCCCAAACCGTGTCCCGACCGTGAACTCCAGAAGACTTCACTTCTAGAAATATTCATAACCAAACAATTCGATTATTGTGTGCCTAATTCCCATAACCCACTAAAGAACGAAGATCAAATAGTATCAATTGTGCTAGTGGACATCCACCTCATATTCAAACCTCAAGTGGAGCAGCAATTGCTAAAAAAACAAGATACTATAAATGGGCTGTGTGGGAAACCATCAGAGACGACATTAGAGTTTCCCTATGGTACCATATTCTCTCCTTCTCCAGAATAGTAAGACAATGAGAACTCCGAATGGTGCAAAGCGGGCATTGAAGTACATGCTCCCACATTGAGTATTATAGCAAGGACCCCTGATTCACTACAATTTGTGTAGTTGCCATTGAACAAAGACAATATGCATTCCGCCGGTTTTGTAGGTCATAAGTCAATAGAAATATTGAAGAATATGTGATAGGAATGATTGTAAGAGAGAAATATCGACAGCCCAATAAGAACATGCTCAAATAATCACATTACGCAAAAGATAGGGCTCTCTATTCCGGAAAAATAAATATCGGTATAGGCAATAAAAGGCAATACATATTTCCTTCCCTATTCAACGACTATGTTGTCGAATGTACGGAAACCAAGAAGGCGGAACTGCTTGCTCTGCCATTCGCCCCGAACGCCTCATTAGAGCCAACAAACAACCCCCTTCCAAATTCTCTATGCGGACAAAAGCTACACTAGATTATGTGAAAATTACGCCTTCTCATGCTCCAGAAATCATAAAAAACTAGGACACATCCAAGACTTGTGGATCTGATCTCGTACCTTCTATTGTAAATGAGAACTTCTCAGCTGCTTCACCACGTTACATTCCAAACTGTACAGCAAATGTCTTGTTGATTTTTGCTTCCTTGATAGCTGAAAATAGTCTCGGTCGTCCCATTGTACAAGGATGCCGAGGGAAAAATGACCATCTCAATAACTGCTGTATCTGTCTCTTATCCCTTTTTGGTAAAATTTTGCAGACTTTAATTTATCTAACACTAGTCCACTAACTCACAAAAGATAATATTGTTTCTGACAAAGAGTACGGATTTAGGTAATGTCGTTCTACTGTAGATATTTTAACTGACGTATTTGGACGTATATACCTCACCTTGGATAAAGAGGGCGATGCCAGGACTATAACCCTCAATATATTCAGAGCACAAGTCTGGTTACAACGGATACTAATTAGAATTAAATCTACCGAATAAATGGAGAAATGTTTAATATAATTCGATCCATCCAAGAAAAAAGGACAATCTAGGTTGGCATTGATGGGCGTAAATCAGAGCTTCTTAACATTAATGCACCATTTTCTCAGGATCTTTCCTTATGCAATTATTATTCCTTATATATTTAACGTCCTCCCTGATAATATTGTGTCCGAGATGGATATATTTTCTGATGATACAACACTTTATAAGATGCACGAGGTAAGAACAGATGCGCTTAAATCTAGGACAATCGGAGAATCGTTGGACATGACCATCACAGTGTAGTAGAATAGATGCCGGAAATGGATGGTTTCATTTAATGATAGTAAGACTAAGCTGCTCTTCTATACCAATTACAAAACGCCTATTTATCCACCGATATCCGTAACACATAACGCTATACCTGAGATGTATTCCTTCAAACATATATTACTTATATTCACGGGTCATATGAACTGGAACAATAGCATTGAGATCGTAACTCTAATTTACTTTAAAATTGCCATCCATATTTTTCTGCAATTTAAAAGAAGAGACTCTAAACAAACCTCTAATATTTAAAAAATTCAGAATACTAAATTAATGAAAAGGCGAGACTAAAATCGTGTTTAAATTATTGACACGTTACAAAAACATACAAAGTACTAAAGTGGGTGACCATTTGGAAAATACAGGTGTTGTACGCGCTCTCTTCTTATCTCGGTATTGATTCCAGTCATCCTGGAATCAAAAGTGCCGATTCAGGAGAGGTGTGGTTAGGGACTGCGCACCCTCCCCTCCTAATTATACGTGCAGCTAACCCTAAAAGGGGTATCCTTTGTCTTTCGGAACTGAACGAAGGCATCGTATCGTATCGATATGGAGAAGTTTAAATGTAACGTACAACACCATATTGTAAAGCGACATTTTCCATGTGCTAATATCTCTTGTTATGACTAAATGTGAGTAATAAAAAAAAAAAACAAAAAAATCAACAACATTAATTGCAGATGTAGCAGGATTAACAATAGTATCTATAAATGTGTTACAATGTTTATGAAAATTATATGAATATATTAAATCTTTCCTCATAGACAGTCGGACACTTACACTAAAATTTGGATTATTGATACTGTTTAAAGAAATTATTTACTCTTGCGCTAACTCATGAAGGATTATAGTACGAAATGCATTCTTGGTAACATATTCCATTTAAAACATTTAATATTTGCTTGTGAAAAATTACTACCCGAAAAAATAAATATACAAGAAATAAATATTACCATAGTCAGTAAAAGCTAAGTTAATGTTTTTTTCTTGTTTTGAAATAGTTTTTAATGATCTATACTTGAAATAATTTAAGCCAACCGAAATTAAAACGAAACTTGAGGCGATAACTACTTAAATTAATTTTTATATAAACTACACATGCCATAATCGAATATTCCTCAATCACAAAATAACACAAAATTTTAAATATGTTTCTAAATAGTCTTTACGTTGACGGAACTCTCTTACATTGTTAATACAAATTGAAAACGGGGATCTCCATTTAAAAGTCGCTGCCATTTGGATTTTTTAAAACCGGTTCGTGAATTAAAAAAAAACTGCTTAAAAATACAAACCAATGAATTTTCTACCATAAAAGTAACTTTTATTGAATATGGTAACATTTATTTCTTGTATATTTATATTATATATATATATATATATATATATATATATATATATATATATATATATATATATATATAACATTTTCTCTTTGTAAGGAAACATCATTTTGTTGGTAACTCTTGGCTACGAATGGAAACAAAGTTGATATAAAAAAATATTTTCGCGAAAATTATCTTTACATTCATCATATTTTGCTTAGAGTTAAATTTTTGAGTATCAAAACCTATCTTTTTACAAGCCCATTCTTTTCATAACCTATCATACTTTAATCAATCACAGTCCCTTTTCTGTAGGCTCTTTTTGAACCCATTCAACGGCGGGTACTTCTGCTAGTATATATATATATATATATATATATATATATATATATATATATATATATGAAGAAGTACTTAATAAAACATGTTAAACAATTTGAAAAATAGTTAAAATATCTTAAAATTTAAAAGGAAACACTAAATAAGTGGATACTCCTTAATGCGCGGAGTTTCGAAGAAATACTTTCCTTCTAATCAGAGGATAGGATTTAGCAAACTGCGGGGTCGGATTTTGATTGCAAAAGCATTTGATGAAACAACAAATAAGTCATAGATCTTCCTTTATAACAAAAATATAGCAGAGGGAACAGGGTTAATAAAAAAAGTGATTTCATATGAATGGATAGTCTGGTTAAGGGTAAAGTATCCAATGGCCGTAAAATCCAAAAATGGAGAATCCAAGAAAGTTAGTTGATATATGTATATATATATATATATATATATATATATATATATATATATATATATATATATATATATATATATATATATATATATATATATATATTCACATATATATATATATATATTCACATTATATATATATATATTCAAATATATGCATATATATATATATATAAATATATATATATTGATGATGAAAAAAGTTTGTATAAATATGTGAAAACAACTATTATATAATATATATAGGTATTTTCATAGTTTACCGACCCCTCAGTATTTACACTTAATTTGTCGACTTTCATAAGTGTTTGTGTACGTTGAGAACGAATATCGCATTCATTTTTTGTGAAAACAAGTTGTGATCCATATTTGAAGATATTTCGTATCCATCGTATTCACTATTGTGTTTGCCGGCGGGCATCTCATTTCTCATTTAGGAAAAAGCGCCCAAAACAGCCAAACGGAGCTAAAAGGGCCAAAACATGGTTCAAAAAAGATTTTTCGGCTTCAAAGCCGAAATCCACTTACCCTTCCGGATGTTTTTCCGCTTCCCGAATCGAAACGGACATTTTTTTTTTACTTTCTTAATTACATTAATTTTTTACTTTCTTAATTACATTAATTTTTTTCACTTTCTTTATTATATTCAATTTTGTCACTTTCTTACTAAACTGCGCGCACGCGCGTAGTCCATTTAAGTTTCACAAAGTGCATGAATACATGACAGATATTTTAAATGAGAAATATTTTTCATCAAATACAAATTTTTCACTTCATTTAATAGTAAAAATATTGCTGTCTGTAAGTTTTCACGAGCGGTTTTCTAACGCATATTTTATGTTTTTCGTTCTCTTTTTTGGATGGGGGAGGGGAGATATTCACTTATATACTTGCGTAGTTTAACATGTGCTTCTGCAGTTTAATTAACCGTTTTTATTTCAGTAACGCGCTGATATTTACTGAGTAGAATACTGCTTAACATTTCTCAGAAATTCTGTGTTTACATTTAGGGGAGGCGGTGGAGGGGCACGTGCATGAGTTTTGTTGCTGACGCGGCTGCCAAAACATTCGCGCCCCCGCCCCCCCCACTGCCTCCCTTACATGTAAACACAGAATGTCGGCGCGTTACTTAAGGAAAAACGGTTAATTAAACTGCAAAAGCACCTGTTAAACTACACACTTTATACAATTGAATACACCCTCCCCTAAAAAAAAGAACGAAAAATATAATATTTGCTTTTTTTAAACGGGTTAATGCCATGCAAACCGTAAATTTTCGATGGATTTGATCATCAAATTTGTGGCCAGAAACAAAGAATATCCCCCAAAAAAAACAACTTAGAGCTTGGTATTCTCTTGTAGCGAAAGGTAATATATACCTTTTAATTTATTTTAATGAATATTACTCGAAATACTACTTTTATTTGTGGTGCTGTCTTTACATTCTTTCCTTTCGCTCAAGATTTCCTGGAAGTTACACATTCCTCCCTTCACTAAAGTTTTTTTTCGCCAACACCGGTGGTTAGGGAGAGGGGATTTCAGTTGTATGTGCCATATTTAACATTAAAAATTATCCGGATTACGTTGGATACTGAATGTCTTCAAATTGGGATAACTGCAAGTTTGTGCAAAAAATAAATGCGATATTCGTCCTCAGCATACTCAACAATCTTTAAGAGTCGACAAATTAAAGGTGGACGCCGAGGGGTCGGTAAACTAAAAATTAACCTGCATATATATATATATATATATATATATATATATATATATATATATATATATTTATATATATATATATTTATATATATATATAATGATTAGATAAAATATACATTTTACCAAATAATTGGTAAAAATTTCGTATTGATTAGATGATGAAATGGTTTTTGCATATTTTAAAATTTCAAAGGTGTATTTTTCTTTTTTGTCCTAGTCTTCATCATTTTTAGCATGAATATCGCTGGTGCTAGTTTTATGCTAAATAGAAATGTGTTCAACCAAATCATGTTTTAGTGTTTTAAAGGCCATTGCTTATTTTAGCTGGCGTTAATATCTAACAAGCTGGATGCGTGTAATTATTCATTTTTTTGCAAAATTATATTTTACAATATATTGTTGTAAAGGTAAAATGTATGAATATATTGCCCGATATAGTTAAACATCCAAATGCTCTTATTACTCTTTCATTAGATTGTTATAAAAACGTGGTGCTACATTTGCGAACAATTTTGTGTGTCCGGATAAGCTCCCTTGATGGAGTCATTAAAACTCATACTACTATTTTTTTTTTCAGAGATGTGTCGTTGTCATCAGATATAAAAACTCCATGAAAAAGCATCAGTTAGTAAATGGAGTTTGTTTACATAAACGTATTTAACCAACGTAATAGAATAATTCAAGGAGTTGAGAAGAAGTAGGAATGCAATTATGACAAGGGTAAATTATACCACCAAGTCTGAAAAAAGACAATTGCAATCAGAAGTACTAAAAATCTATACTTTTAGTAAATTTTTCGTCTTAAGATAACTTAAAAAATCTCAATTTTTGTTGTATTATCCGCTTCGAAATATATGGTGTGTCTCTTTTAATGGTCTTTTTACAATATTCAGCAATTAATTAAACGTGAGGTATACTTTCCGAGATTCTAAAACATGTTTTGAATTTGAACATACAGACTTCATATGCATTATCTTCTTCTGTGTTATCCTTCATGTATTGGCTTTTAATGTTCACGGTGTGTTAGATACTCTGCATAACTGAGGAGTAAAATGCATCTTTATCTTCGTAAAAGCAACATTCCCAACACTTGATTGTAAATTGCTAATGTATATCGAATCTATACTGACAGGCACTTGGACATTTTACCATGAATTTTGTTTATATATATTTTAACACTCACAAATTATTAATTATCAGTTTTACTAATACTATGTAGCATTTAGGGAGTCAGGATTGCTGGATGTCTGACCGAGAACAAAAACATTTTTGAATATAAATAAATTGCATTTCTTAGCTTATATATACCGGTATATTTATGCGATCTTTTGCTTTTGAATCCTTCTACCAATCCATACATTCACCATAAACATTGGGGACGGGGTCGTCCATCACACAAGCAGACCATCTCAATCATTAAATCATTTCTCTTTGATAGGGTCATAAGGCTAATGGTTGATGGGCAGAAATCAGTCCAGAATGAGTAATGCTGGAGTTTCTCAGGGTTCTATCCTGGGCCCAACTTTCTTCCTGATCTACATCAATGACCCCCCCAAACACATACTTAAATCATTCGTTGACATCTATGCTGATGACAAGACCATATATGGGAACACATTAAAGGACGTATATGACAATACTCTCTCTGATTCTACCCCTCTGATCTTGAACACGTGGTTCAGTGGCGGAAGACGTGGCTAGTTACCTTTAATGCATATAAAACAAAGTTCCTATCTTGACATCATGAACGCTCTGATCCCCATCTGGCATGAATTAAAATAGAGTGCTTTCGTCTTGGTTAGGCTCCATGTTTTGATAAGCTTCTGGGTTTGACCTTTACTCCTGATCTGAAATGGAATGCGTACATCAAGTCTGTTGCCAAGGTCAGTGGGAAAATAGTGGGATGAATCATCTGCTCCAGAAGATATCTCACTACTGATGCAATTCCCTATTTATATAAAAGCCAGACACGTCCAAGGATGGAGTACTGCTGCCATATCTGGGTAGGAGCTGATAAAAAAAGCCTATCCTGTCATGACAAAGTACAAAATAGTCTTCGTGGTTAGGGGGGTGCCCTTTTCTCTACCCTGCAACCTCTCTCCCACAGAAGAGATGTTACGAGCCTATCTTTGTTTTATCCTAATTTCCATGGCAAGTGCTCGTCTAAGCTCCAATTTCGGGCCCCCTCGAAATCTTTCACGAAAAACTCCCGTCCAGCTGAAACCACTGTAAAAAAATTTCCCCACACTTTATCTGTGCCTTAATCAAAACGTAGATTCCATTATCAAAGCATCTTTCTTAGAACTGCACGCCTGTGGAACTCTCTGTGGCTTGCTTATTTCCCTCCTTACTTCAACTTGGATTTCTTCAAGTCCATCATAAACAAATTCCTGATGAACCGCCCCCTTATGTAATGACACTTTATCAAATATCCAATACTAACGAATAATACAACACTACCCCATTGATTACTGTATACACAATAACTCTTATCCCCGATTGACTTCTGGGCATGTCGTGACCCGCATGTAAAAACAACACATACAACACACAGGGCTAATTAATCATCAGCGGCTACTATTTGGAACCATATTTATAGGGATACTATTTATGTAGTTGGACAACGAGATGTTAGTTCACATTAGACTTGAATTTCTACATGACAGTACACTCAGGGCAGCAGGGACACGGGAGGAAATTCGAGGTGCAGAAGTCCGAGTCAAAAATATATTAGAATAAAAGGTTTTACGGCGTATATGGATCTCTACAGTATAAGGGATGAACTTTTGGTTTTCTGGAGTATTTTCGTCAAGGGGTACTAGTGCTCGGAGTTCGTCAGAGCATTTGCTATTGAAATACTTGTAACGCAAACTCAAGAACATCACGTCTCTGCGATGGAAGTGAAGTTTGAGTTTTTTTCCACTATTATACAAATGATGTGTTAGCGTTTTTCATGATAATTTTCGTAGAAGTGATCATGTTGCATCCTGGAAGCGGGTATAAAAACACGTTTTCAATTTGAGAGATTTCTAATTTACTCTTATTTTCCGTATTCCGATTAAAACTCTGTCAAATATGTTTTACTCTTTGGAAAGTTACCCAACCATAACGCTATCATTTAGCGCAGCTTTTAATGAATGAGAAACGCGTTACGTCCATTTTAATAGGTTTTCTCTTACTCTATTCTTGCTCGTCTTCTTCTTAATATTAGAGTTGTAGTATTAGTAGTCTTAATAGGAGAAGTAGCATTACTTTAACTATGCAATATTTTTGAGACAGGTCAATGTAAGGGATTTCGAGTATAAGGTCCAATGATTTCTCTAGGCAAGAAGGTCACAACAGATTTTCTCAAATGAACGTCACTTGTGAATAAACCACACAATTAATTAATTTGTTGAATAATAAAGCACAGTTTATGCTTAAAATTCAAATGACAATACGAGTAACCATGTCTTCTACATTCTTAGAATTCAGATTGCTTTGATGCTAGCAATCCGATCCATTATGATTTTTAGCCGAATTACGTGATCTACGAGGTGATAGCCGGAGGTGATAATACAACCTAGCAGTTTTAATTCAAACCGTTTTATCCACAAACTCTACGTGTCATTACTACTTTCAATTTAACATTACCAGTGGCCGATTATCACCCGTGGTTTATGCTATAGTTTTTTTATATTAAATTATCCTCCAAGTTTATTGTTGTGGTTTTTGTTTTTATTGCTTGATTTGGCTATGTTTTCCTTTAATTTAACTCATCCTAACCCCCTTTTCTAAAAAGTCCGAACTGTAACTATCGCTAGTACAATTATTGAAATATTACTGTGTGCTTCATATTAAATCATTCTTTAATCTTTTAGTAAGTTCCGACATTAATTGTGATATTAGCCTATGTAATCTTCATTCCGATAATTTCTTGGGCGATTTGATCATTTTATAATAGCATGGTGTCCTTTTACCTTAATGAGCCTAATATGTCCTTTTTCTTTACAAGGAAGTCAAGGCCAGAACACCACTCGGGGATATGGGTTATTTCGTGTACAGTAATGAATGGGTAATATCGTAGTAATCGCTACTAATAGAGATCTGATAAAGTGACTTACTTAAGGGGGCGATTCAACAGGAATGTGTTTATGTTGGACTTTATGACATACAAGTTTAGTCAGATGGGAAACAGAAAAACGGAACAGAGTTCCATATGGATGCAGTTCTAAGAAATAAGTTTTATTCATAGAATCTACGTTTAGATCTAGGCACAGATAAAGAGTGGGAAAAATTACTGACATTGGTTTTAGCTAGACTAGAGTGTTTTTCGTGAAATATTATATCACTACTATTGTTCAGAATCGTAAGTGTACGTATATACTACTTTTTTGTTGACTGGCAGAAATATGATCCTCGTACTTCATCTTCGCTACTGGTCTGGCGTTTGTTCTCTATGTTTTTTTGTTTAAAATTAGACTCTACTCTTCCTATAAAGACCTTGGGATATTCACTCATAGGGAGATCAATGTAATAGATAATTACGTAACCCTTTCCCCAAGATGCTGCACTTCCTTTAATTAGACGGGTTCATTCATGTAGCCCACATTAAAAATTCGATTGACAATGAGTCGCTTAACCTATGATAACGAGGTGTTCGCAGCTATTATGGCAAAGTCAACGAAGCTAATTTGATGAATCTTATAATCTTATAAAACATGAATAGATATGATTATATGGTTTCAGTGTTCAAGAATCAAATCTAATTGTCAATTAAGATTAAATTGCAATATTTAGTCTCAGAGGTTTTGATGTGTATTAATGTTCACTTTTTAAGTATTAGCATTATACAAACTACATTTTGAGAATAGTACCACGAGTTATACAGATAATTCTATATTAATTACAGAAGCTTAAGTGTAAGGCTAATTGGAAACCGTTACTGCATTAATAAACGTGTTGTGCGCGTTAGTTTTGGGATAGTCATCAACTTGTAATCCTAACCTGAATTCAATATTTTTAATCCAGAATAAACACATAATTCACATATTTGCCATCTATTATAAACAAAATACTTAAAATACTATACACTTTCAATATTGTATTGGACATTTATGTCGCATTTATGATGTAACCATTCGAGAAAATGTTCGATAATCAATTGACAAATAAATTATTACATCGGTTTCCTCTTGTTGCTAACGCGAGAGTTGTAATACAGTATAGTGAGACGTAGAAAGAAACGCATGTATTCTTATCTGACGTATAACGAAATAAAATCAACTGTGAATTATGGGTTATGCACGGGTGAACATCAAATTGTGAACATCGTATACAAGAGAACAGTGAAAATGTTTCTAATCAGCGAAGCATGTAATCGTTAATCCCTTGTGTTCAAGTTGTTGCTGACAGGGCAGGCCGTAGTTTAAAGCGAGTTGCAATGTCGCGGCTTTTGTGATTCAACTTCGCCGCTCTATGTTCCCTCCAGGAGGATAATAACCATTGACTCAACCCTTTTATCTCCCGGCGAAATAAAAGACTAGAAAAACGAATGCTGGCATAGCGAAAATGCATCGGGCACACAACCGTCAGTAATATATTAAAAGAGTGTTTGAAACGGTTCCTGGGCAAAGGAGAAATGTTAATATTGTGTCGACACTTTGGGTAAAGGTGAAAAGAACATGCAGAAAAGTAGGAGTTGGCAACCCTTTATAAAGAAAGGTTAACGTTTCAAGGTTTTTATTTATTTGATACATAAATTCATGGAAATGGTTGAATGGATCAAAGGGAAACGCACATAGACTTCAAAGAGTGTTTACAGTTATTATTGACTTCATTAAAATATATACATATTATATACATACATATATATATATATATATATATATATATATATATATATATATATATATATATTACACTTATTTGCTCTCTATATGTCACTTAAAGAGATTTAATCATATGATATTATTAATGCACTTACTAAAGAGCAAAGTAAAACAGAATAATTATTTTACTAATTATTTTTCTTTTGAGGAAATGAGTCTATATCAAAAATCGATGGATAAATGGAAATTACTATGAATGTTGTAATTGTTGTCCAAATTGTTGTATTGAAAATTATATTTTGCTGAATTAATTTATTAGAAAACCCCAACATTATATATATATATATATATATATACAGGGTGAACAGAAAGTACTTGTACCAATCCAAAAGTGGTTTATTAATAGAAAATTACAAAAATATAAATTAAACATGAATGAAAATTATAAATTAGGAAACCAAGAATAAATTCAAATTATTTATTTTCAATGTGATGACCCGTCCTTTCGATTAGACGTTCAATTCTCTGTCTGAAGTTACCAACCGAGGCACGCAGCGTGTCCTGAGGTATTTTAGCCCATTCACTCAGAAGAGATGTCTTCAAAGCATCAACACTTGGATGAGCAACAGAACAGACCTTTGCCTCCAACAAAGACCACACAGAAAAATCTATGGGATTCAAATCAGGCGATGCAGGAGGCCACATCTCCTTACTCCAGAATCTTGGAAAATGACGTTGTCAGCAGTCCTGAGTTTTTCTGGAGGTGTGGGATGGTGCTCCATATTGTGGGAAGGTGAAAGGCGTATCTTTGAAGTGTTTCTTCATCTCTTCAAATGCAGGAACCAAAATATCGTTAATGTAGCGATCTGTGTTGATGCTAACCACCTGCTCCACGAAAATCAGAGGCGACTTCCAAGATTTGGAGACTGCAGCCCACACCATGAGGGAAGACGGCTTTTGTCTGCGGAAAACTATTCTCACGGAGTCATCAATGTCTGCTGAAGATTTTTCGTAAACTTTGTCGTTCTGATTGCTAACAGTCGCTTCAATTGTGAAGAGTTTTTCATCACAAAAAACGATCTCTCGCTCTGCCGTGCCAGCCTTCAGTTCTCCAAGAAGAAGCTTTGCTCTTTCAAGTCCCTTGTGCTTTTGACGAGGTGTGAGGTACTGTCTCTTTCTCATCTTGTAGGGGGACAACTGGAGATCATTTTTTACGATTGGTCTCATCGAGGTCACGCTCACATTCATGTCTTTAGCCATTTGTCTTGCAGATCTCTTCGGGTTCCTCCTTACCCTCTCTCGGACAGCGTTAATCACTTTTTGTTCGAGCAGTGCGAGGTCTTTCACTCCTAGGACGGTCATCAGATGTACCAAGTTTCTTAAATCTGTTCACAACATGGTACACGGTGGATTTAGCCACTTTCAAGACCTTAATAATCTCTGAGTTTGTCCTTCTCGCGCAATGAATTGAATTATGGCCTCTCGTTTGCTCATTTTTCTGAAAGTTTAAACAAAATTATTTTAATATTTTTGTTGAAAATAATTAGATCAATAGTTAGACTAAATACTTACTTTATTCGAAAAGAGAAAAAAGTGATTTTAACAATATTTAATTTTAAAACTAAAAATGGTCCAAGGACTTTCTGTTCACCCTGTATATATATATATATATATATATATATATATATATATATATATATATATATATATATATATATATATATATATATATATATATATATATATGGGGAGGTGAGGCGTCGCATTATATTTACATTAAAATATATAAATTTTCCTCATACTTAACATTCGCCTGAGTAAACGTTATTATTTACACGCCCAGATATCTAAATATATGTCCACCCCTTTCTCTCTCTCTCTCTCTCTCTCTCTATATATATATATATATATATATATATATATATATATATATATATATATGCACATAAATATATATGTGCATATGTGTTCCAATGTACATGTCTCCATCTAATCAATAGTGAAGTTTGCTTATGCATAAAATGAGTGTACTGACTTAGTTTTAACTGAACACTTATTTAGAAAAAAATTGCTAGTTTAGCTTGCTAAATCTACGAAAAAAATACAATAACATCATTCCTACATACTGTAGTATGTCTATTAAAGCAGATGTGTAAGAAAGGACCACATGGTTTAGTCGTCCCGTTTTTTATGTTTAGTATTTACTACGAAGCCTAAACTATTAATACACGCGCATCCACACATCTGTATGTGCACATATTTGTTTATATACATGTGACTGTCTGTGTGCGTGTGTGTGAATATTTCCCTACGCAATAACTCTCAATTTTTAGTCTACAGACTCGAAATTTGTTATGCAGGGTAATGAGATTTGGTAAAATCTACGTGATCGTTTTTTTTCATTTCAAATAATGCTGTTAAAGGGGTCAAAGTTAAACGATTTGACCTTTGAGAACTCCACCAAACTCCTCGGACAACTTAGGGTCTAAACACATACAATTTAAGATATAGGTTCCTTTCACATGGGTCTAACTTACTAACTTGATTTGAACCCAAAACAATGAATGTCAGGGCGTCATAATAGGAGTCAATTGAAAAAAAATGATCCCTGCGGTATCTACCAAATTACTCAGACAATTTCTTGTCTAAACATTCGAAATTTTACATAAAGTGTGTTTAGAGATAGGACCGTATTTTTAATTTGTTTGGTTCGAACCTTTTTGTTACCAATATATGTATGTATGTATGTATGTATGTATGTATGTATATATGTATGTATGTATAGATGGATGGATGTATGT